>NW_006921862.1:3768751-3782439 GCF_000298275.1 Orycteropus afer afer
AGGCTGATAGTAGGAAGGGAAAGATTCAAAACTATCTATTTTAAAATTGAGTAATTTCTAGCTTTTGAAAGGTTTGCCTTCATTTTTAAAAAATATCAATTTACTCTCTTTGACTTTGAGAAAACATGTTTTTTATTGTTTGTTTGTTAGTATTTGAATTATTTTCCTGTGGGATTTTTTTTCTTGAAAGCTGATTTTTTTTTTTTTTTTTTAGAGGTGTTGAAAATATATACACCAAAACACTCAGCCATAGAATTTTACATTTACAGTCAATGTCATTGATTATGTTCTTCACATTGTGTGATTTGGGTTTACAGCCACGTATTTTAGCTTTGTAACTTAGGTGGGGGTCGGTTATTGTCAAGGGATTAGTATTAATTTTTATGATGTTGAAACGATTGAATAGTTCTTTGTCAAGGTTTGACTTAATCAGTTCACACATGCATGGTTAAAGTTTCTCATTTAGGTTGAGCCTATGCATGAAGATAAAGTGGGGAGTTGAGTCAATAACATGAAAAAACATCAAACAAGTATAAGCCAGGTGCCAGGGATTGTACTAAGCACTTTATATTTATCTTAGTTAAGCCTTTGGTAAAACTCTAAGACAGGTAGTATTGTTGTCCCAGTTTACAGAGGAGTGAACTGAACCTCAGAAAGAGGCCTTGAGTATGGCAATAGGAGGAGAAGGGCCAGGGAATGATTCCTTACACATTTAGGAAAGGGAGGTGGTTATAGTATGCTCAGTGGGTGATTAGGCCTTATACATCATTAGCTGTGTGATTTTGAGGACATTAACTTCTTGAAGGTCACCTTTCTCCATACTATTATTTCTTATGGGGACTATGTAGCTTCCCAGTTGTCATAGCCATAATTATCTTCAAATAAGATGTAAACCTCTGCTCTCTTGTATCACTAAAGAGCTACCACTAACAAAAACTCACTGCCATTGAGTTGAATCTGACTCATAATGACCCGTCCTTGGGTTTCCAAGGCAATATCACTATGGAAGTAGAGTGCCCAACTTTCCTTTCGAGGAGTGGCTGGTGGGTTTGAACCGCCAGCCTTGTGGTTAGCAGTCAAATGCCTTAGGCACTAAGCTACCAGAACTCCCACTAAAGAGCTAGCACACACTTATTCATGGTTTTAACAGTCACAGGCAGTAGTGCACACACCATGAAGCTTCTTTAGGTCTCATGAGGATACAGGCCTTATTACCTGATTACCTGTCTATCAGGATGTAAAGCCAGTAAGAAAATCTGCATTGATTTTGGTCCTTTTTTATGGGACATAAGGTAGGAATGATCACAGGCAGAGAAGAATTAGTTCAGCAATGACAAATGCCTGGGATATATCATCTGTCCCTCTTCTCCTTTCTGTAATTATTGTACACTTTGCTAATCAACAACATCACTCCTCCCTTCAAGGGCCCAGCACCAAGCTACTAGTGACAGCACTAAGAAATGAAACTTATTTGTCACACTTGATCTATTCTGTGATGTGTACAGAATTGATTCTAAGACATTCTAATGTTGTTATGTTGTTATTAGGTGCTGTCAAGTTGGTGTTGTGTCCTAGTGACCCCATGTACAGCAGAAGGAAACACTACCTGGTCCTGTGTCATTCTCACAATAATAGGTATGTTTAAGCTTACTGTGGCAGCCACTGTGTCAAGTTATCTCACTAAGGGTCTTCCCCTTTCTCGCTGACCCTCTACCAAGTATGATATCCTTCTCCAGACATTCTAATAGGTGGTGCTTTTGTCAACCTCTGAAGATATGTGTGTGTGAGGTCCTCTTTATTTAGGTGATTATGGAATGGTTGTGGAGATTTTTGTTCAGGACTTTTTTATTTTGGAGAATATGAAAGGGGGGCTGTTGTTGTGGAAAGTCAGCCCTGGAGTCATGGTGACCCCATGCACAGTGAGATTGGACCATTGTGATCCATTGGTTTTTCATTGACTGATAGTTTGGAGGGAGCTCTGGTGGCATAGTGCCTAAGGCATTTGACTGCCAACCAGAGGGCTCGCAGTTCAAAGTGACCAGCCACTCCTGAGAAGGAAGATTGAGCAATCTACTTGTGTAGTGATACTGCCTTGGAAACCCAAGGAGGGGTCTCCGTGAGTCAGGTCCAACTCGATGGCAGTGAGTTTGGTTTTCTTGTTTGATGTTTTGGAAGTAGATCACCAGGGTTTTCTTCCTAGTCCATCTTAGTCTGGAAGTTCTGCTGCAACCTGTTTAGCATCACAGCAACACACAGACCTCCACTGACAGACAGGTAGTGGCTGCACTTGAGGTGCGTTAGCCGGGAATCGAACTCTGACCTCCTGTGTGGAAGTCAAGAATTCTACCACTGAACTACCACTGAAAGGGGCATGTTGTTGTTGTTGTTGTTGTTTGCCGTCGAGTCGGCCCCGACTCATAGCGACCCCTCCTTGGGTTTCCGAGGCAGTATCACTACGGAAGTAGGATTGCCCAACCTTCCTTCCGAGGAGTGGCTGGTGGGCATAGCAGGAGAGAAATCATGATCATTCAATATGTGACTGGAAGAGATTTCACCAAGGATGGAAGGCTCTGCAAGGCATATTCAGCTATAAAAAAGTTCCTTTAAGAGTGTCTAGAAGGTAATCTAAGGAGCTCTGGTGGTATAGTGTTAAGGTGTTTGGCAGAAACCAAAAGGTTGCTCATTTGAACGCACTGGCTGCTCTGCAGAAAAGATGAGGCAGTCAGCAGTCAACTTCCATAAAGATTTACAACCTCAGAAACCCAGTGGGGGTTCATTATGGGTTGGAATCACTTGAAGTGGTGAATTTTGAGTTTGGAAGATAGTCTAATAGCATAATAAATATCTTCAAGGAGAGTACCTGCCATATTACATTTGAGGAGCAGCAGTGCATGTACTGAAGAGACCAGCAATTGAATGCACTTGAGTCCAACTGTGACACTGAAGTCTGAGTGTTTCCAGCTGTTATGAAGGAGCTAAATTCTCCAGCATCATAGCGAGAATTTTGGGAGCCAGGTAGAGACCAAATGATTGCAAAAATTGGGCTGTGATAATTAAAACCTAACTTGACTTTCTCCAGTAGATACATTATGATGTTTAAATGTACACAAAAATGAACATTTGGAAAGTTGAAATCATTTAAAACCTGTGGTATAGAAATTTACTTCCTTATGGAGCCCTCTGGAAAATATTTTCCTAATGA
Organism: Orycteropus afer afer; assembly: GCF_000298275.1. Taxonomy (NCBI): domain Eukaryota; kingdom Metazoa; phylum Chordata; class Mammalia; order Tubulidentata; family Orycteropodidae; genus Orycteropus; species Orycteropus afer. The sequence goes on from NW_006921862.1 coordinate 3,771,954, forward strand.
ATTAAACATTTATGAATTAGATTTGTTTTATCTTTCATTTTGTATGAGTGTATATTTGAATAATTCTCATTTGTGTAAAGTAGAATACATATTTTAATTAAACAAATTGAACTCTTATTTATCTCCCATATCAGAAGGATAAAATACTATTTGGTTACCTCCTTATAACTGCTGTGAACAATTGACTCGAGAATCAGAGAGAGGAACAACTCATTTTTTAGTCTCAATTTGTACCTGCCTTAGCTATTTTGAGAACTGAGCTTCTTTAGGTTGATTTTGTGGCCAAGCTTAGGTGTTACAAGTGCAGGCCCTGACTCATTTTACCAAATGCCTTCCTGACCACATAGGATTTGTGTAGAACCTGAGGAGAACTCGACTTTGTACTTAACAAATGTATGTGAGCTAGAGAACGGAACTATGTCCTGTCTGTCAGTTTATTGTACTGTAGTGGCTTGCATTGTGCCGTGATGCTGGAAACTATGCCACTGGCATTTCAAATACTGGCAGGGTCACCCATGATGAACAGGTTTAAGTGGAACTTCCAAACTAAGACAGACTAGGATAAAGCCTTGGAGATCTACTTCCAAAAAGTAGCCAGTGAAAACCTTATGGATCACAATGGAATACTGTGTGATACAGTGCTGGCAGATGAGCCCTCTAGCTTGGAAGGTACTACCTAAGAGCTGCAATAAAGGACTCAGACATATTAATGACATGAAGATGGTGCAGGGTAGTGCAAAATTTCACTCTGTTGTACATAAGGTGCCCATGACTTGGAGCTGACTCAACAGTAACTAACAAAATGACAAACAGAAGAAAAAACCTTGGTTGGAATAAAAATTTACTCTATAACTTGATAACCTCTATGAAGCTTAGAGGAAAAAGGTATTGAAACTTTTACTTCTGGGAAAGAAAATTAAGTATTTTGAGAGTAACAGAGTCAAGATGACCTGTGAATTGCTGTGTGCTTGGGTAAAGGAGCACCTTGTTCTTGACACAGTAGCATTCTTTCTTCCTTATTAATGTAATACTTCATCTCATTAATGTGAATACTGAAGAAAATCTATCACTGCATTTTCTTTATCTTGAAGCTCAGGTTTTCATTTTGTTTGAAAAGGCAATAGACAACAATATTCATATACTTTGACTTAAATGTTAATATAGAGCTTTGGCGGCATGGTGATTAAAGCATTCAGTTATTGACCAAAAAGTCAGCAGTTTGAACCCACCAGCTGCTCTGTGGAAGAAAGATGAGGCAATCTGCTTCTGTATGATTTACAGCCTTGGAAACTCTGTGGGGCAGTTCTACGCTGTCCTATAGGGTCACTATGAGTCAAAATAGACTTGTTGGCAGTGGCTTTGGTTTCGGTTTAGAGTAACTATAGGATGTGTTTCCTAGGATAACAAATACTTCAAGATAAAAATGCCAATACCTTTTTCAATTTTTTGTACCAAAGCTTTTGAAGAGAGAGAGAAAAAGGAAAGAAAGGAAGGGAGGAGGAAAGAGGGAAAAAGGAAGGGAGGGAGGGAGGGAGGGAAGGAGAGAGGGAGGAACTGTTTGAGTGGCCAATCAGTTACATATTTTCTCAGTCTCTCCAATAGATCAAATGTGATGTTATGAGCATTCCACTCAAGTTCTACCTATGAGTCCCCAAAGCAACTAAAACAAACGTGAATGGAAAATCTGTGTGTCATTAACTACTATTAATAAGAGATTTGGATAACTTATTAGAAGCTATTTATTTTGGAATGCCCAAGTTGGTTGCTGGTGTTTCATTCTGAGCAAGGTGAGTCACCTTTCCCCAAGAGACTAACTCTTTGAAAATGAAAAGAGGAAATACTGTTTCCTTACTCATTCAATTTTCTCACCATAAAAATATTCTAAATAATAATATTAATGGAAAGAAAAGTTGCCTTGGAGGTGGTCCTAACTTACGGCGACCCTATGTGTACAGAGGGGAACTGCCTCACAGGGTTTCTAAGGCTACGACCTTTCAGAAGCAGATCGCTGTCCTTTCTTCCCAGGTATGTCTGGGAGGGTTTGGACTGCCAACCTTTCAGTTAGTAGTCTAGTACTTAACCAGCTAGGCCACCTCCAAAGAAACCACTGCCATTGAGTCATTTCCGACTCATGGCGACCCTATGTGACCATGCACTCTTTCACTCAGTAACAGGTATCGACATGAAGCAGGTTAGAATTCCTTGAATCACATTTAGGCATCTTTCTAAATGTGGCAAAGGATGGTGTACTTGTTTACTTTTCTGAGGAGTGGTTCAGAAGCAGATATTTTAATTTTGGCAGCTGTATACTTATTTAGAAAAATACACATCTCTTATCATTTCTTATAGATACTATTTCTGAGGAAGCAGCTAAATTAATATATGTAAAAATGAGTGAGGAAATTTAAATAAAATAAAATAAAACCAAAATCAAACTCACTGCCATCAATCCCGACTGATAGTGACCCCTCTTTGAGTTTCCTAGGCAGTATCTTTATGGAAGTAGATTGCCCAATCTTCCTTTTGAGAAGTGGCTGTGGGGTTTGAACTGCCAGCCTTCGGGCTAGCAGTCAAATGCCTTAGGCACTATGCCACCAGAACTCCTTTAAAGAAAATAGCAAGTGAATAATAGTAGAGGTAGTATATTGTTATCGTTGTTAGCTGCCACTGAGTCGGCCCTCAATGCATGGTGACCCCATGCCCATAAGATTGCCAAGGCAAATAAGCTAAGAGTGATCCTGTGAAACACTGGAGCCATTTATACCAGCTCAGTTTCAAGATGTTGCAAAGAAGGAGTATGTTTCCTGTTCTAGTTACACAAAGTGCACCACCCCTATGTTAAATGTGTGTGTCTAGATCTCCAGTGTAGTTGTTGTTGTTGTTGTTATGTGCCGTCAAGTCGGACCCGACTCATAGTGACCCCTCCTTGGGTTTCCAAGGCAGTATCACTATGGAAGTAGATTGTCCAACCTTCCTTCCGAGGAGTGGCTGGTGGGTTTGAACTGCCAGCCTTCTGGTTAGCAGTCAAGTGCTTTAGGCACTATGCTACCAGAGCTCCCAGGTCTCTAGTAGGAAATATATTTCTTTGCATATTTTGAAAATTGAGGTCATGCAATGTGGCAGGGTTTTCTTAGGTAACTGCTTTTACTATCGTTTTTTTTTTTTTTTTTTCCCCAGAATGTCTTTTTTTGAGAAGAGGCAGTTACCTCCAGAGCAGTACTCCTCAAAGTATGGTCCAAGGACCATTTGCTTGCATCAGCATCATCTGAAGAACTTAACATAGGGGTAGTACAGTTTGTGCAACTAGAACAGGAAACATAGTCCTTCATTGCAACATCTTTGAAACTGACCTGATATGAACGGCTCCAGTGTTTCATATGATCTTATAAAATGGGAACAAACACACACCTGGCTTTTTCCCCAACCCCACCAAATAGCATTATATTTGGCCTAAGTTCACCTCTTTAATACTGCAATTATGTAATTGGATAATTTTAAAAGGGTTGAGAATTTGAATTTTAGTCAAAAGAAAAGTTCAAAAGATTATCTCTCTGTTTCTTTTCTCTAGACATTGGGTAACACTAGAGTTCATATGGTTTCAGAGAGTCATTTTATAAAAAGAATGATTACTAAGCAGTCAAACATTAGGTAATAACCCACAGAAAACATTTTTTATGGCGTCTGGCTTTAGCTTGGAATTATCTTAATTAGTTTTACTTGTTCTGATAGACTTGCTAGATGAAAGTTTTGTTGATTCTACCCCCTCAATATGGTCTGAATCCATGTACTTCTCTCCATCTCCACCACCATCTCAGTCCAGTCCACCTTCATCGAGCTCCTCATCTATAGCCACAAGCTCCTAACTGACTTCCCCCTTCACCTTTTGCCCCCCTACAATCAGTTCCCCAAATCAGTTCTTTATTTAATAAAACAAATGGAATCCTTTCAGTCTGCCTAACACTCCTCAGACACTTCCCATTCCTCAGCTGAAAAGTCTCCAACGTGGTCCACAAGTTCTTGCATGTTCTGCAGGACCAACCTCAACACTAGGGTCTTTCCCTCTTACTCATTACATGTGTCACATTAGCCTCTCCTTTGGTCCTTCAGCCCATCTAAGCCCTTCCTTAGCTTGTGACCTTTGTGCAGGCTGTTTGCACTGAAAGCTGTATGTATAAGAGTTAAAGGGGAAGCAAATTTAGCTCAATGTAGAAGAAAGAGGTTTCTAATAATCTGCCTGGAAGTCTCTTCCCGCTGTATTCCTGTAGCTAAATGCTGTCCCTCTTTGATATCTATGCTTAAATGTCATATCCTTAGAGGGGCTCTTCAGTTCTAGATTATGTCTTTCCTGTTTTCCTCCTCATGGCTGCTGTCTTCTTTTCTTTCAACACTTACCATAACCTGTAAATACAGATTTTTGTGTTTGTTAATTTAATATCTGCCTTTTCCGTGAATCTGTTTTTGAGAGAAAAGGTTATGGTTGCTTGTTTATCAATATATACTGCTAAACTCATTGCCATCGAGTCAATTCTGACTCAGAGTGACCCAATAGGACAGAGTAGAACTGCCCTATAGGGTTTCCATAAGGAGCTCTGGTGGTACAGTGGTTAAAGCACTTGGCTGCTAACTGAAATGTCAGTGGTCTGAACATACAAGTCACTGAGAGGGAGAAAGATGAGGCAGTCTGCTTCCCTAAAGATTTATAGCCTTGGAAACCCTATGGGGCAGATCTACTCTGTCCTATAGGGTCACTATGAGTTGGAATTAACTCGATGGCAGTGGGTACAGTGTTACCAAGGCTGCAAATCTTTACCATAGCAGACTTTCACATCTTTGTCCCATGGAGTGGTTGTTGGGTTCAAACTGTTGACCTTTTGGTTAGCAGCCGAACACTTTAACCACTGCCCCACCAGGGCTCCTTACTATATTGCTAGTGCCTAGCATAACCATGGGTACTGAATGCCTGTAAGTAAAGTTTGTGGTCACCCAGTATATTAGTGATTTACTGCTGTGCAACAAATCAATTAATTTTTTTTTTTTTTTTTTTACTTAGAGCAGCAAACATTTATTATATAACAGCTTAGTGGGTGAGGAATTTGGGAATGTCTTGTTGGGGTGGTTCTAGTTCAGTGTTTCTCATGAAGCTACAGATAAGATGCCTGCCAGGGCTGCAGTCATCTGAGGGCGTGACTGGGGCTGGAGAATCTGTTTCAACGTAGCTCACTCATCGCATTGTTGGCAGAGGGCCTCAGTCTGTGCCACGTGGAGCTGCTTGAGTATTCACATGACATGGCAGCTGGCTTCCCCCTGTAAGAGTCAGGCAAATGAGAAGTGAGGGTGGTGCAGGGTGGGAGTGATATTTGAAGTGGGACTTGAAGTATTAATAAGATACCACAAAACAAGGAAATGAAATGACTTTACCTATAGCAAACAGTATGCATACAGGAAAGTGAGGATCTGATATGTTTTGGAATAATAGGAAGTTGTGTCGAACTTGTGTTTGGTTGTTTAAGGGAAAGTGGTGGAACATGAGCCAGAAAAGAGAAGTTAAAGTCTGACTAGAGAGTGGCTAACTTCCCACCAAGCTATTTGCTCCTCTTCCTGGTCACACAAATTTCCCAGGCTCTTTTGAATTTAGATGAGGCCATATAATTGATTTCTTGCTATTGCAGTGCAATGGAAGTGACCTACACCCTTCTAGGCCTGGCCCATAAACTCTCCTGCATGTTAATCTCTATCTCACTCAAATATTGTGCCAAAATTAGAAGCCACTTGTTAAAGAGCAAAGCCATAAGATGGATGTGACCTGGATTCCTGAATCGCCTTTTGGAGCACAGGTGACTGCTGATGAGGAACACCCATTTAGGATTTAACGTAAGTAAGAAATGAATTGCTATTGGGTTCGAGCCATGCCATATGCATACATGAAAGTGAATTTGGATACTAACTTACAGGCAAAAAATAGTCAACAGAGGTTTCAATTAATGGGGTGATGTGATCTGACTTAGGAGGAAAATCACTTTGTGTACAGTAAAGAGAGGTCTCAGAGGTGATGTGAGAGTCATCCACAAACATTCAAAGGCTGTCATGTGAATAGAGGAGATTTGCTCTGCTCAGCCTATGACCAGAATGCAGACCAAAGGCTGTGTGCATGTTACCGGGGAAACAACTTTAACTCATTAAAAGAGGTTTCTAATAATCAAAACTATTCTGTAGACGTTATTTCAGTGAGTGTCTCTTCCGTGAAGAGACATCTAGAGGAAGGTTGAGTGACTTCCTACTTAAGTTTTTAGTGGGGATTGAAATAGAATAGGTTTAAGATGTTTTCCAGTTTCCTTACGTAGTGTGATTATTGTAATCTAAATTATTAGGTACAGACTTTGAACAGTCTTTACCTCAAAATGCATTGAGGCAGGATGGATATGGAACTTGGTTCCACGTACTCAACTCCACCAACTCCATCAACACCTGTTCACCTCTTAAAGATGTAGTTTGGGGCCCTTCTCTACCACCTGTCTGTCAGTTTATTGTACAGTTGTGCCTTCTGTGTTTCTCTGATGTAGGAAGTTATGCTGATGATATTTCAAATAGCAGCAAGGTCAGCCATGGTGGACATGTTTTAGTGGAGCTTCCAGACTAAGACAAAGTAGAAAGAGGGGCCTGGTGATTGGCTTCTGAAAATTAGCCATTGAAAACCACATGGATCACAGCAGAGCACTGGTTGACCCACTTGTTCTGGATATGCCATTAGGAGGGATCAAGAGCTAGACGGCAATGTCATGTTTGGTGACTTATGGATGGATTGGCACAATAAGTGCAATGATTGACGCAAACATGCTGATGATTATGAGGATGATACAGGACTGGATAATGTTTCCTTCTCTTGTATATAAGGTCACCATGACTTGGAATTGACTCAACAACAACTAACTAACCAACCAACTAACCAACCAACCAACCAACCAACCAACTAACTAACTTGACCTTTCAGAACCTTGGTGTCCTCATACATAAAATGAAGATAATAATAGAATCTACTTTGCAAGGTTGTGGTGGGGATTAAATGAGTTAATATGTGTAAAGCACACAATAGCTAATATGCCTGGTACATGATAAATATTAGCTGTTATTACTGTATTCTTTAAGGATGTGTCATCTCTACACCCTGTGAGATGTGGCATAATCTCTCTGTATGCATGATCACTCCATTTATTTAAAACATAAGCTGTAGCTCTACTAAGAGGATTCACTGACTCTGAATTCTCATTTTTCGTTTTGTGTGTATAACCACAGTCACTTTCCATGTATATTATTTTGAACTTGCAAAGTAATTCAGCAGTCTTCAAAATCTGCACCAACTCTTCTATTTATTAATACCACTAGTTCCTCAGTGACATTTCCAGCAATTCATTACGTAGGTTTAGATATGACATGATTATGGGAATGAGCTCCAAGATTTCAGACATATACGTACACACATTTCTCATTAAAAAGCTATACATTATTATTATCATTTATTATTATTATTATCTTTTTTAAAAGAGATGATTTTATTTCCTTAATGGCTTTGCCTCTTTTTTCCTTAGATCTGTCCTGAGTTCTTTTAGTTCCTAATAGCATGAGCTACATTAATTTGTAAGATTGTGTAAAATATTATCAGAGATACTTAACAAAACCAACTAGATTATAATACAGTAGTCATTTGATTCCCAAGAATGTAACTCTTATCTGTGAAAAGGGTGCGTAACATGCTGTCTGTTAATTCCACAATATTTTCTGTGATCTGGCTGACCCTTTGGCTTTAAGGAGAAGACTGAACTTGACCTTACATTGTTGGGAATCAGGAGTAAGGTTTATTAGCTTTGCCTTAATTAAACTGGTGCCATACAGCAGGAGCAAGGATATCACTGCCCTTTTGTTACCCTTGGCAATCCTCCCATTTCTTCTTTGTGACAAATTATCCACCCTTTGGCCTCTGATTATCTACCAGGGACACAGGTTATTGGTTTGTGGAGCAGAGAAGGAAGTATATTATCTTTTAATTTTCAACTGCAAAGGTTGGCATATTGCATCAGGAACAAATAAATCTGAACAGTTATTCATCTAATGTGCAAGCAATTCTGAGTTTTGTTATTAGGACTTTGTGGACGCCGATCTGCAAAGGCTGGTACTCTTCTGGCTGGCAGGTACTCAGGTTATGGAGCCCCAGCTCAGCGTCAGGCTGCAGAGTCGAAGGTGGTGTCTTCGCTCCCAGGGAGTGAGACATTTGTTAGAGTAAGAAAAGCTCACATGGTGAAGAGGCAGCCTGTATAGAGTACTGCAGATGTGTTTTAAAAGAGATTCTTCCATCTGAAGCATTTACATACTAAATTCTCCATTTACACTCTATTTGTACAATAAATTCTCAACAGTGGATATTTCTTGGGAGAAGAACTTGGTGAGTGGTAGGGGAAGAAAGGGACTTTTCACTTTTAACTCTATATACACCTCTATTTGATATTTTTAGATAGTTGATGTAAATGAAATTTATAGTAAAAACGACCAAGACAAAATATGTTGTTGTTATGTGCTGTCGAATCGGACCCGACTCATGGCTACCCCTCCTTGGGTTTCTAAGGCGGTATCACTGCAGAAGTAGGGTTGCCCAACCTTCCTTCTAAGGAGTGGCTGGTAGGTTTGAACTGCCAGCCTCCTGGTTAGCAGTCAAGTGCCTTAGGCACTATGCTCCCGGAGCTCCTACTGGCCCTCAAATGAATCCTCTCAGTGGAGCTATAGATTATGTGTTAAAGTTAGGCCTGATTGAGTGGAGAAGAGAAGAAATATGACATGGAGGGGAAGGCAGAGAAGGAGATTAACATGGACAGACTAGGATTCTTGAAGCACTGCCTCTAAGGAATTGGCTTTGTGGGAGAAGAAAGCAAGTATCTCCATGGGGGAAATTCTTGTAGAGTTTTTGTTATTACAGATTTTAGTGAGAATGAGTTAGAAATGAGACATCTTCAGACTCAAAATAACAAATGAGAATTTATTGAAGAACAACGAGTAATGACTAACACATTGTGCAGAGTAAAGAAAATGAAAACTGAAGGTCAACTTGAGATGTAAGCAAATTTATGCTACACATTTAATTCGTGAAGAATAATCAAAGCAGTGACATATTTATAATGGAAGGAAATTAACTTGTTAAGAATGCTTGCATTTCTGATATTTGCTTGGATGTTTATTTGGAAACAAACCACTATGGTAATAGTAAGGAGCTTATGCTGCCTCCTTTATTATTACCATTTTTTTAAAGGAAAGAAGACAGGGCAAGAAAGTATAAACATTAAACACATTGAAGCTTTAATACAAGTAGTAATTTAGTAACAAAAGAAATATTTACCTTGTCTCCAACTCAAATTTCTTTTTAGACCTTAATCAGTGTTTTAATACGAGTGCATATTTAGTATAATGTTTACTTGATTATACCAAGCTTTGAAAAGTAATATAATTATGTTATATTACTTTTATAATACAATTATAATAGAAAATTACAATATTATAATTGTTAAAGAAAATACAGAAAACCTTCACAAGTTTCTAACTTTCAGTTATTCCAGAAAGTTTTTATTCTTTTCAGTATTTAAAATTGTGAATGCTCAAATTATTTCTAGAACTTCTGTTTTTTTTTTTGGCACCGATTGTCAGCCTACCAATTTGACTCAGAAAACAAACAAACAAACAACTCACTGCGTCCAGTCGATTCAACTCATAGTGACTCCTCCTTGGGTTTCTGAGGCGGTATCACTATGGAAATAGATTGCCCAATCTTCCTTCTGAGGAGTGGCTGGTGGGTTTGAACTGCCAGCCTTTTGGTTAGCAGTCAAATGCCTCAGGCACGATGCCACCAATTTGACACCTACTGTTGATTGTCTGGATTGTTACATCATTTTCTACATTCAAATCTTGTCTCGGCCAACAAGACACTAAGTATCTTGAGGAAAAGATAGTTATTTCTCCAAAACCTGGTATGTATTAGGTGGCTAGAGAAATACTTGGTTTATCAAGATGAAGTAGTGTGGAAATTTTCACACACATTTGACTCTATTTTATAAAATGGTGAAAATATAAATGGAATTTTGGTGAAAAGTGTCTGATGACTACATGATTGAATCTTTGGTTATCACCATGCACACTAGGTGGAGAATTGGGTCAGTTGTTCAAATAATTATCTCAGACCCCAAAAGATTTTAACCTGAAATGTTTGGAAAATGGGCTACAAGATTGCCCTGGTGGCACAGTTAAGTGCTCAGCTATTAACTTAAAAGGAGCTCTGGTGGCATAGCGCCTAAGGCACTTGTCTGCTAATCAGAAGGCCATTAGTTCAAGCCCACCATCCTTCAAACAAAGGTTGGGCAGTCTACTTCTGTAGTGATACTGCCTCGGAAACCCAAGGAGGGGTCACTATGAGTTGGGTCTGACTTGATGGCACATAACAGCAACAACAACA
>NW_006921862.1:3782539-3791204 GCF_000298275.1 Orycteropus afer afer
TGCCTCGGAAACCCAAGGAGGGGTCACTATGAGTTGGGTCTGACTTGATGGCACATAACAGCAACAACAACAACAACAACATTAACCTAAAGGTTGGCAGTTCAACTCCCCCAGCGGCTGTGTGGGAGAAAGACCTGGCGATCTGCCCGTGTAAAGATTACAGCCTAGAAAACCCTGTGGGGCAGTTCTGCCCTGTCACATGGCATCACTGTGAGTTGGAATTGACTCTGTCCACCTAACAACAACAACGAAAGTTTTAATTTCTTTTCTTAAAACACTTACTGAGTTATAACATATTGGTAAGACCATGAACTGGCTAAGTTCATAATTCAGGCTCCAGCACTTACTAGCTGTGTGACACTGGCCCAAACCCAAAAGTTTACTGCTGTCAATTCTGACTCATAGAGACCCTATAGGACAGAGTAGAACTGTCCCATAGGGTCTCCAAGGCTGTAAATCTTTGTGGAAGTGGACTGCCACATCTTTCTTCCATGGAGAGGTTGATGGGTTGCAAACACCAGCCTTTGGGTTAGCAGTTGGGTGCTCTTAACTGGTATACCACCAGGGCTCCTCTGACTCTGGGTTAAAAAACAAAACAAAACAAAAAAAAAACTACTGCTATCAAGTTGATTCTGACTCATAGTGACCCCTGTTGGGTTTCTATGGCTGCAAATCTTTGCAGAGTTAGATTGCCTCATATTCCTCCCATGGGCCAGCTGGTGGATTTGAACTGTTGGCCTTCTGGTTAGCATCCAAATGCCTTTCCCACTACACCACCAAAACACCTTTTCTGACTCTGAGTAAGTTACTGTAATCTATCTGTGCTTCAATTTCTCATCTATAAAATGGGTAATACTAGTGGCTACCTTTTTAAATGAATTAATCAGTGTAGAGCTCTTAGAAGACAGCCTGATGCATTGTAAGTGTTGTGTTTGCTTTTTAAGGTTTCCTTATCAGTTCACTGACATAGTTGTAGACACTTTCCTTACCACCAGCCCAGCTAATATGTGTTTTCTTTACTTACAATGTTACTCAATTAAACAAGCAAATAAAACAACAATACTATTTCATTAATAGATGGCTTTCCACAAGGAAAGTAGGTTTTAACCTGGAATATTACGCTCCCAGGCCAAATGTGAGACAGTTTACTGACTGAGCCTAATGGCCTCCTCTGGAAGCTGTGGCTCCCTGGGATCTTCAGTGAGCCCTCCGGGTGCCTGGATGCTCAAAACTAGCTGGTTAAAGTGAAGGCCAGACAGAATCATAGTTTCCCAGAAAGGAATCATTTCGGAAATTTGGTTAGCACAGAAAAACTTTTCCTAGAACTCCCCAGACTTGGCTTCAAGGATGTGAATTACTTAATAGAAAGTACCCCACTTTGTCTCAGTAAGACATCAGGAATGCACCACAGCCTTTCTAGTGAAAACAGGGCAACATCCAGCAATTGTTGTTGTTGTTGTTGTTATGTGCCGTCGAGTCAGACTCGACTCATAGCAACCCCTCCTTGGGTTTCCGAGGCAGTATCACTATGGAAGTAGATTGCTCCATCTTCCTTCCTATATTCAGCAATTAGAAATTACATTTTCACAACTAAGGCATGAATTCACAAGGAAACTCTGGACTTAGGTCTTGATTTACAGCCTATGGGAAATTGCCTTCTCTAGCAACTGGAATACCTTCGGTTACAATCTTGAAGTTACCAATTGGGATTTTAGTTACAACACTAACTGGCTGTGTGGCTTCCAGTTGTCACTTAACCTCATTGGAATTCAGTTCTTAAATGGGTGAGGGATAAGCCAAGTGTTGTCTAATGTCTCTCCCAACTCTGGTTGCCCTCTGTGTTCTGCAATGGCGAAGGACACCCAGTGGGTGAAGATGTATTTGACTGACTCACAACACTTAAAAAAATTTTTTTTAAAATGATATAGTTAATTCATATTCATAAAACTGATGATAAAAATGAGAACAGAAAAACCAACTGATTTGGACTTCTAAATTAATGGCTTATTTTGGAATGTGGTTTTTAGGAGAAAGAGGAAAATCCAAAAGACCAAAACCAAATATCCTAAAGTTCATTTTCTGAGCCTACTATGCTTCAGTCTATCTTCTGTAGCTTTTGGGGTCTCTGGGTGGTAGAAATCGTTAACACTTGGCTGCTAATTGAAATACTGGAGCTTGGAGTCCGCTCAGAGATGCCTCAGAAGAAGGGCCTGATGATCCCCTTCTGAACAATCACAGCCTTGAAAAGCCTACGGAGCCTGTTCCATTCTGAGACATGTGGCGTTGCCATGAGTTGAACTGCCTTGATGGCAACTGTCCCCCCCCCCCCATCTTTTTCACTTCTTTAATATGCTATGGTAATGACTGATGTTCAATAAACAGTCCCTAAAATATCAAAGACAGATTAAATTACTTTAACTATGCTATACTTAGGAATAAAATGTCCCAGTATATTTTATGTCTTCAAAAAACCAAACCAAACTCACTGCCATCAAGTCAGTTCCAACTCACAGTGACCCCCTTTGGGTTTCCTAGGTGATGAATCTTTACGGAAGTAGATTGCTTCATCTTCCTTCCCTGGAGTGGCTGGTGGGTTTGAGCTACCAACCTTCTGGTTAGTAGTCAAATGCCTTAGGGACTACGTCACCAAAGCTCTTTATTTTACATCTTAGCAATGTGTTTTAGAAAGCTAGTGGTAATGGCTACAGATGAAATAAGTTTCCTGTAAAATTCAATGAGAAAATTTGATTTACCAGATCAGAGTTTGATGTGCAGTATTTCATTATACTTTCACTGATAATCTGTGTCCTTTAAGCAAGTCACTTTACTTCTCTAATCCTCAATTTTCACAGACACACATAGAATGAGAGAAGTGGCAATATTTCAGATGCTCTTTTTTTCCCTCTAAAATTCTGCTTGAACACAAATCTTTCACTTCTTCCTATTTAAAAGAGCTTTCCAGTTATTTTTATTCTTATTTCCCTAGAAGCTCCCTCTGTTCCTTCCTATGTTTCCGAGGAATTATACTATGTATTTTAATTACAGGTGACTGGCAAAGGAAACGGTGATTGCCCTTCTCCTGGGAATAATAACTGCTCAGAATAATAACTGGTGGTTTCATTACCTGGTAAGCCCTGGCCAGTGAACAGACATAGACGTTAACAGATAAGATATACAGATGACTGAGACATGACTTAATTGCCCATCACATGGCTGAACTTTCCCATAAATGCAATCAATCAAATACCTAGCAAATATGTGACAGAATAAGTATAATGCTTAGACCTGGTCCCTAAAAACTGTATACCCTAACAAAGAAGGTAAGTGTCGATTTATCTGAAATATCCAAAGAATTCTTAAATGCCAAACTGTATGGAATTAATAGTAATTGTGTTAACAGGACAGGGAAGGGACGGATTTGGGTTTGGAGTAATTATCAGGGTTTGATGCAGGAAATGTGACTTGCAGAATGTCTTTAAGGAAGAATAATATGTATGGTTCTTTAATTTGTTCATAAAGCGTTCCAGTAATATATCAATGTTTCACTGCTATTCATAAGATTTTCACTGGACAATTCTTTGAGAAGTGGATGGCCCCTTCCTTCTACTGAGTCTGTCTTAGTCTGGAAGCTCAGCTGAAACCTGTCCACCATGAGTGACCTTTCTGGTACTTGAAATACTGGTGGCATATCCTCCAGCCTCACAGCAACATGCAAATCACCATAGTAAGACAAACTGACAGGTGAGTCAGTTTGAATGAGTTAATTTATTAATTCATTCAAAAACCATTTGTTTATTGACTGCTATGCATTGAACTTTTCTAAGTGCTGTGATTGCAACAGTGAACAAAATGGGAAGATATTTTTGCCTGCTTAGAGTTTGTATTCCAATGGAAGGTGTTAATAGAAATAAGTAAAATGCATATTGTATCAAATGATGGTAAGTGCTATAGAATAAAAAGAATATTTAGGTTAATAGCCATCCTAAGGAATCTCCTGTATTCCAGACATATTCTTTATCTCTGTTATGTAATATCAGTGTGCTTTCCCCTTGGTAATCAGGATCAATCACACCAGCCAATACAGTAACTCCCTTCTTTGCCTGTTGGTTCAGAGGCATGAAGATTCCAAATTGGCTTGGTGGCATTCTTGACTTGCAGTTAGTGGAATTCATATTGTGGCTCTAGGTGAAAGTATTCCTCATTTTGTGGCTAAGATCTCCAGATCTGTAGAGCATAGGGCCACAGGGATAGGAAGCAAAAATTTTGTGAGAGGGTCACTAGTGGTAATAGTAAGTGTTGCCACTCCTGTTTCCACTTCTTGGTTCCTAATCCTGTGAATCCTGTCTATTGGGGAAACAGCACGATATATTAGATGTTGGTTTAGAGCACATATAGCCTCCTGAAAAACACTACATTAACCTTGCAAGGTATTGCCACCTAGCTGGCACTGTAATTGTGTCTTTAGGAGGCCATTCCATCATTTTATCAAGACAGCTGCTTCAGGGTAGGGAACATGGTAAGACCAGTGAATTCCACGAACATGGGCCCATTGTTGCATTTCATTTGCTGTGAATTGAGTTCCTTGATCAGAGGCAATGCAGTGTGGGATACCATGATGGTGGATAAGGTATTCTGTAAATCCATGGATAGTAGTTTTGGTAGAATCATTATGTGCAGGGAAGGAAAATCCATATCTAGAGTAAGTGTCTATTCCAGTAAGAACAAAATGCTGCCCTTCCCATGATGGAAGTTGTCCCATGTAATCAACCTGCTACCAGGTTGCTGGCTAATCACCCTGAGGAATGGTTTCATATCACAGACTCAGTGTTGGTCTCTGCTGCTAGATTGGGCACTCAACAGTGGGTGTAGCCAAATTATCTTGGTGAGTGGTGATCCATGTTGTTGAGCCCATGCATAATCTCCATCTCTGCCACCATGGCCACTTTGCTCACGAGCCTCCTTTCTTACTAATACTTGGTCTATTGGTGGTGCTTTTTTGTGTATTAATGTTGCCACCTCACACCATGAATTAGTAGTGCCCTCTATACTAATGGAGGCAGAATCGTCAGTGCCTTTACAACTAATTAGACTTGAGAACAAATTTGAAAATCCATTCTTATGATTTTGTTTTCCTGGAAACACTTGATACCATTAATTCATTATTAATTAATGACATTATTATTAAAGTCTTAGGCTGGGTTCTTTAGAGAAGCAAAACCAGTGAAGGTTTTATATAGGTATGTATTGAAGAGCAAAGCTGTCACTTTGAAAACTAAGGTGCGCCTAACCCAAGCGATGGTATTTTCAATTGCCTCATATGCATGTGAAAGCTGGATAATGAATAAGAAAGATTAAAGAAGAGTGGATGCTTTTGAGATGTGGTGTTGGTGAAAAATGCTGAAAATACTATGGACTGCCAGAAGAATGAACAAATCTATCCTGGAAGAAGTGCAGCCGGAATGTTCCTTGGAAGCAAGAATGGCCAGACTGGTTCAAGTCCAACTGATGACCAGCCAGATGCAGTAGCTTGAGCAAAAAGCTAGAGAGCTTTTCCAGAGCAATTTCTATATATATTGGAAGTAGGCCATGCCCCAAAGGAAACTGTCTTTCAACTGATTGACTACTCATAGTAGATCTCATCATGGAGATCTAATATAGTCTGAATGGTGTCCTATAAGAGAGAAGAAGAGGCAAGATAAACAGACAAGGGAATATGGCCATTTATGCTGGAGTTATGCTATAACTGCAAGTCAAGGAACACCTGAGCCTACCAGAAGCCAGAACACAAGTGAGGATCTTTCCCTAGAACCTTCAGTGAGAACATTGGATCAGATCACATCATGGGGGATGACTACATCACAGCTGCTCAACCACTTAGAATCATGGCCGCCCCAGTTGACACACAACCTTAACTATCAGACAAGGCTTCCCATCCCCTAGTGTAGCACACTTTCCAGTTTTCACGCATCTCCCAGCTGTAGTCAAGTCACATGGCCATAGAAGTAAAAGTGACCAGAGATTGTGTGGGGCCCAGTGGGTTATGTTGAGAAGTGGAAGATATAGTTATAAAGTGTTATGGATTGAATTGTGTTCCCCCAAAATATCATTGAAGTCCTGACCCTTTATACCTATGAAAGTGACCTTGTTTGGAAATAAGGTATTTGATGATGTTATCATTTAACTTAAGGTCACACTGGAGCAGGCCACATTCTAATATAATGTGAATGGTGTCCTGTAAGAGAGAAGAAGAGACAAGATAAACAGATGAGGGAATATGGCCATTTATGCTGGAGTTATGCTATAACTGCAAGTCAAGGAACACCTGAGCCTACCAGAAGCCAGAACACAAGTGAGGATCTTTCCCTAGAACCTTCATTGAGAACATGGTCTTGCAAAAACCTTGAATTCATATTACTGGTCTCCAGAACTGTGACATGATAAATTATTTTTTGTTATGATTTTGTTAGGGTAGTCCCAGATTACTAATACTGATGGGAAGGGTAATATATAATTTGTGGTCTTTTGTTATGGCAACTGTAGGAAACTAATACAGACGTGAAGGGATAGTATCAAACCTGGAAAGCCAAACAGAGAAGATTGAATTTGATGTGGTGCTAGAAGAAACATGAATAAAATTGTTGTTGCTGAGTGCCGTCAAGTTAGTTCCAACTCAGGAATCCACGTGCAACAGAATGAAACACTCCCCTGTCCTGTGCCATCCTCACAATTGTTGCCGTCCTTGAGCTCATCATTGTGGGCGCTGTCTCAATCCCTCTTGTTGAGGGTCTTCTCCTTTTCCTAAAATAATCCTCAGAAAATTTTGAAAATATATAATTCATTATTAATTCATCAGATTAAAAATGCTTCTCTTGTGTGTTGTTGTTGTTGTTGTTTGCCGTGGGGTCAAACCCAACTCATAGCAATCCCTCCGTGGGTTTCCGAGGCGGTTTCACTATGGAAGTAGATTGCCCACCCTTCTCTTGTGTGATTGTCCTCTTTTCCCTTTCTTCCCGTCCCTTCACAGTTTCCAGAGAAATAACGCCTTTGCTAATTCCTGTTAGGTAGAGCAGCAATACTGTGTTCTGAGAGTATTAAAGATAATGTGGTTTGCCTTGAAACCATAAATAAGGCATTTTGCATAAAAACAAATATTTTGTTGTAGCTCCACATTTAGGGATTAAGCTGCTACAGAAATGAACATTGAATGAGAGCTAAATCTAGACATTAGATTTGGATAAAATGAACAAGTCAAATTGGATACAAATTGAGAGATGCCGTTACTCATACATTCATCATAAATTGGGAGTTAAGTACTTAAGCTCCTCCAGGAGCCAATGCATAAATTATAAAACAGATCTTACATTTCCTTAAGTGCAGCACTCATTGTTGTGGATTCATTTTCATTTCAAGTTTCCAACAATTAAAGAGGAGAGAGAGAAATCAAAAACGCCAAGAAAGCACACAAATGAGGCTTTGAAGATACGAAGATGCTGAGCAATGATGTAGATGCAGAAATAGCTTTAGTCTTTACTTGTCTTGAAAAAGAACAACAGCTGCAAGTAGGAAGGGAAATATGTATACTTAAATAGTAAGTTCAACAGTCCAAAAATAATCAGATAGGGCTAATAAATCTTGTGGTGTTG
Organism: Orycteropus afer afer; assembly: GCF_000298275.1. NCBI lineage: Eukaryota > Metazoa > Chordata > Mammalia > Tubulidentata > Orycteropodidae > Orycteropus > Orycteropus afer. Next base: position 3,790,183 of record NW_006921862.1, read on the forward strand.
CTGCTGAGAACATGTTGACCTGAATCTAAAACATGTTTCATTTGGGGACAGGTTGGGTATTTTGAAAGGATTTCAGGAGCCTGCGGATAAGGATATAAGCAGAGAACTGTAAGTCTTTGTCATGTGGGGGTTGTGGATACATTCAAGGGCCTAGCTATGAATTTTTGGCCCCAAGCAAATTTTTAGGCATTGATTCAAGCCTGTGACTCTTAGTTCCACACAGATAATCAGTGCAATAAAAGGTCTACTTAGATATTTATGGTTTGTCAATGGGGGATGTTAGCTCTAATACTTCTCCAACATTGCCTGTTGAAATCCACCAAAGACCAGAATCACATGCATAATTAATGCAAAATAACTTTTACCCAACAAATGAGTCCCTCCTACACCATCACTTTATTTCAGGATTCTGTCCACCTTATGGGTGATTCATGAGGGCCTCTAAGCAATGAGAATAATATCTATCACTGAATTAAGTATGCCATTGGAGATCAGAAGAGGAATTACCTTCAGACCTTCATACAGAAAGCATGGCATATGTGCAGTAAGGTTTAGGCATGTGGTCATGAGTGAGCATATATGACAAGGTTCTGGCACAAGGTAGACGATCATTCCTCTGTCACTCCTCAAAGTTTTTTCTCCTCTCAGCTATTCATACTTTTACGTCTGAGATAAGTGAGTACATATAGAGGAAAAAGATATTTTAGAAACACACTCATGGATCTATATGGTCTGCCATAGCTTTCCTACTGGCTCATATTAAAGGCCCTGAGTGGTCAAGTCATGATTTCAACCCATTTACTGTGATCAGTAAGGTACGTAAGTATGGAATATTAAAGTAGATTTTTGTCAAAACAGACGTTATCTGTGAATTCAGAAAGGTTTGTTGTTGTTAGTTGCCATCAAGTTGGCTCTGACTCAAGATGACTTTATGTCAACAGAAGTAAATGTAGTCTGGTCCTGTGCTATGTTCATGATCAGCGGTATGTTTGAGTCCATTCTTTTTTCTTTTTCTTTTTTTT
>NW_006921862.1:3791614-3793269 GCF_000298275.1 Orycteropus afer afer
TTTTCCCTCCAAGTGATTTTGAGTTTTGTTCCACATTGTTCTCCCTCTCTATCAAGGGTCTCCTACATAGATCCCCTTCCAAGTGGATGACAGTGATAGCCAGACACCATCTAGTTCTTCTGGTCTCATAGCTGTAAAAGCTGCAGATCGGTTGGTGTACCAGTTGCTAGGTGTTTGAGTCCATTCTTGTGGCTATCGTGTCAATGATAAAACCATCTGTCAATTTGTCATACTGTTTTGGCTTGTGTGTTGCTATGCTGCTATGATGCTGGAAGCTATAGTGCCAGCATTTCAAATACCAGCAGGGTCACACATGGTGGATAGGATTCAGGGTGCTTCCATACTAAGACAGTCTACGAAGAAATGCCTGCTAATCTACTTCTAAATATTAGTCAATAAAACTTTATGGATCACAACAGAGTTCAAAGAGGCAAAGTTAGGTTATTTGGAAAATCCATTTATATCAAGCGCTTCATTCCAAGATGAGAAGAGGAAAGTAGTATGTGTATGCAGTGCATGTACTATGTACTCAAGGAGCTCTGGTGGCATAGTGAGTAAAGCATCTGGCTGCTAACCAGAAGATCATTGGTTCAAACCCACTAGCTGCTCTGCAGGAGGCAGATGAGGCAATCTACTTCTGAAAGATTTATAGCCTTGTAAACCCAGTGGGGTTCCCTACGAGGCACTGTGGGGAAAAGAAGGCTTCAGCAGGTGTCCCAGGACTTAAGAGCAAACACCAGGACCTTAAAGCCCTGTCCTTTGCCTATCAGCATGTGAAATGTTGGAGAAATGGAATTTTTTGCTCTCATAGAGTGGCAAGGGCAGTAAGGACAGGTATGGACAAATTCTTGGTGGGCCAAGTTGGAAATCAATGTATTTTCCTAATGGTCATTAGAGAAAAACAAAAAACAAAAAACAAAACCAAACCCACTGCCATCGAGTCGATTCATACTAATGGTAACCCCCACTGGGTTTTTGAAGAGGTAAATCTTTTCAGAAGCAGATTGCCCAGTCTTCTTTCTGCAGAGTGGCTGGTGGATTTGAACTGCCAACCTTATGGTTAGCAGTCAAATACCTTTGACACTGTGCTACCAGAGCTCCTTTTTAATGGTCATTAGGTCATTAGCCGCAGAAACCCAGGTATGGGTGGTACGATAGGTTTCCAACAGGGAGAAAAACTTGTCTGTTGGTTTGTCCTAGCGTGGTGACGTGTTGATGTGAGTTTTGAGGCTGAGCCACTGGCGTTTCAAACCCCGCGGGATGCACATGGTGCACAGGTATCAGCCCAGCTTATAGACTGAGACAGACTCGGAAGAAGGAAGAGGCTGTTCACTTCTCAAAGAATTGGCCAAGGAAAACCTTATGAGTAGCAACCACTGTTGATTACATTACCATGCAACTTTATGAATAGTCCGGTTAGATTAGAAAGCTCTCAAAATAGGACTGGAAAAGAACTGCATCATCTGAGTAAACCCAGCCTTATTAGTCCTATGGATAAGGTAAAGCTTTCAAGACCTCCATTTGCTGACATGGCACCACTCAAATTGAGGAGAAACAGCTGCAGACATCCATTAATCATCAGAACATGGAATGTACGAAGTATGAATCTAGGAAAATTGGAAGTTGTCAAAAATGAAATGTAATGCATAAAGATT
>NW_006921862.1:3805166-3839993 GCF_000298275.1 Orycteropus afer afer
TTTTTTCTGTGTTTTCTTTGGTGTGTCTCTCAATCCTTTGAAGATACCTAATGATAATTCTTTTGAATTCCTTATCAGAGAATTCCAATTCTTCTTCCTCAGGGATGTGTTCTGGGTCTGTATCCTGGTGCCTTGTTTCTACCACCTTGTCCTTCTTCTTTGTGTGGACTGTGTTGGTCTGTTGTTTCCAAGGCATTGTGGCGTTGTTGTATTTACATCTCTGTTAACTGTTTGTGAAGAGCAGCTAAGGGTGATTCGGGCTCTTGTTGGTGGTTTTTTTTCTTTGGCCAATTGGTGGAGAAGGAGGTAGTGGCTCTTCCTCAGTAAGTGAAGTTGTAGGAGGTGTGGGTGTAGTTGTGTCTTATGGGGACTGTTGTTGTCTCCTCCTCAGTTAGACACAAATTACAATTGAATAACCATCAAAAAACTTTTCAGTTTTGTGGGTCTGGAGTGTCCTTGAGGTTGCTGGAAAGCAGAACATGTTCTTAAGCCCCAGGAATCTGCTAGAGTGCTGTCTCTTTAAATATCCAAAATAGTCAAGCCACTTTTAAATCTTCAAAATGGTGGTGCCCTCTGGACTGGCAAAAGTCCACAGCTCAGTCCCCCTTTCTCTTCACATTCTCCGTTTATTCCCCAACCACCATGCACAGTCCTCTGTGCAGTCCCTGCATAGCAGGGCTGATTTTGTTTGTTAATTCTTAGGTCCTGCCACCACTCGGGAACCTCCAAGCTGTCTGTGCCGTCAGGATCACTCAGGATTGCTGCCAGACTGCAGCTCCGTCTGTCTCCTTTTTTGGTATTTTCACGTGAATTCTTCTGCTAGTTGGGATTTGGTCTACTTCTATATCCTTCCCTTCAATGCTCAGAGGTCCAGGATTTTCTTCTGTGTCTGTGTTTATTGGTTTCCCTTTTCTTTGTTGAAGAAGGTCTGTTTAGTCTTTCTGCCTAGTCTGCCATCTTGCTGTGAATCTTAGCATTTTTTTTTGTTTCTTTTGCATTGCTTCCTCCCCTCCTCTCCCACTCCTGATAACCAACAGAGAAACTTCCTTTCCATATATAAACTCTTCCTTGACGTTTTACAATAATGAACAATACTGTATTTGTCCTTCTGTGATTGACTTATTCACTCAACATAATGTCTTCCATGTTCATCCATGTTATGTGGTGTTTTGCAGATTCTACATTATTCTTTAGTGATGCATAGTATTCCATTGTGTGTATGTACCATCGTTTGGTTTCCATTATTCTGTTGATGGTCATTTAGATTGTTTCCATCTTTTTGGTATTGTTAATAGTGCTGTGATGAACATGGCTGTGCATATATCTGTTCTTGTCCTGGCTCTTACTTCTCCATAAATATAATTTTTTAAATGGTGATTAGTTCCAAGACTGGCTTACAGTAGTCTTTATTCCAGAGATACCTGAGATCCTGAGTTCTAGAATTTCTCCTTAGTGAGAAGCTTTTGGACACAACTTCTTAAAATGGAGTTGCTAAACAAGTGATTCAAATCATTCATACTCTAAGCATTTTGAGAAAGCTGAAATAGGAGTGGTCAGGAATAGGCAGGGTTATGGATTGCTGAACATGTAAGGATGGAGAAGATAGCATTGGGGGAGAGAAGGACAACGGGTGTCCTAGGCAGGGTAACAGCAGGGCCAAATGCTTAGAACCTTGACTACGCAGGAGTGGCTGGATGCTTTGAACCACCAGCCTTCTGGTTCTCAGTCAAATGCCTTAGGTGCTACATCTCCAGATCTCCTTTAGAATCAGCAAGCAACTTTAAATTACTGATTACTAAGTTCATTGTCGGGAGCTCTGGTAGCATAGTGCCTAAGGCACTTGACTGCTAATCAGAAGGCTGGCGGTTCAAACCTACCAGCCACTCCTCATAAGGAAGATGGTGCAATCTTCTTCTGTAGTGACACTGCCTCAGAAACCCAAGGAGGTGTCGCTGTGAGTCGGGTCCGACTCTACGGTACATAACAACAACAACAAACAAGCTCATTGCCAGATGCTCCAGGCTTGGGTCCAAGCATGGGTATTTAGGCAATTATAATTGTCCTTGTTTGTTGAGAATCACTGAGTTGAGAACCACCAGCTCTAAGTCTGAGACTGTAAGGCTGACATGGACTTGTTTTTGGATGATATATGATCAGTTTGGAAATAGAGGCAGTGGTCCTTTGTGGAGCAGCAAATGGATAGGCAGCGGAGGTCTCAGAGCTGCAAACTCTCATCTTAATTGAAGACTGATGAAGGTGGGCACTATTTTCTTTTTTTAGCAGTAATAAACATGAATAAAGTAGTATTTTGTTTCATTTAGTCTGTTGGCAGGGTTTCTTAGAGTTGACAGAGAATAGAGATAAGGCCATCAATAAGAGGCTGCTGCAATATCTTAGGCATGGGATCACAGATCTTGTGTGAGAGTCGTGGGAGTGGAACAAGGAAACAGATAAAAGAAACTCTTCAAAAGTTGAAATGCCAGGTTATGTATCTTGAACATAATCAACCAAACTATTTGCTGTCTAGTTGACTCCCACTCATGATGAACCCATGTGTGTCAGAGTAGAACTGGGCTTCAGAGGGCTTTCGATGGCTCATTTCCAGAAGAAGTTCCCCCAGCCTTCTGAGGTGCCTCTGGGTGGACTCAAACTTCTGACTTTTGCGTTAGCAGCTGAGTGCATTACCATCAACTGTTTGCACCATCCAAGGGCTCCATCTTGAGCACAGTACGTATTTAAAGTAGGAATGAATAAATAGAAGGGCCTAAGCAGAGAAAATACGAAAGAGGATTTCAAATTATGAGGGTCAGAAAAATATTATTATCACAACAAGAAATGAAAGAAGGCAGGAGGAGAAGTTGTGTAGGGGGTCCATATTGGGCATGTTAAATTTGTAAGGATAGTATTAATGGTGACAGCTAACATTTGTCCATCTACTTTGCTTCCAGGCCCTCCTGTACTCAGGGTCTCTGGCCATGGCCACTTCTTCTAACTTTAGGGAATTCACACAAGTCCTTCTCTAACCTTGTTTGGGGCCTTGTTCCTTTCTTTATTTGGCCTCATCCTACTTAGAATTAAAGAAAAATTTCCTGTATACTTCTCCTTCCCCTAATATCCTAATTTTCCTATTACATTGTCCAGCATCCTGTCCTTGGGTTTTCCTACAGAACACATACCACTCTTGTATTTTAGCAATGATTTGTTTAAGAATTCTCTCTGCCACGAGACTGTAACCTGCATATTGTCAGAGGCCATGTCTGTTATGCTAACCGCCATACTCCCTGGGTCTGGTGCTATGCTCATTATATAGACGATCCTTAAATAGCTGAATGAATATGTGTGAAGCATTTTGAATGTAATATCTCATTTAACCTTCTTAACAATCCTATTAGGTAGATAAAACCCCCCAAAACCCCATTGCTATTGAATCAATTCTGACTCATAATGACCCTATAGTATTTTCAAGGCTGAAAATCTTTATGGAGGCAGACTGACTCTCATCTTTCTCCTCAGAGTGGCTGGTAGGTTCAAACCATCGACTTCTTGTTTGGCAGCTGAATGTGTTAACCACCATGCCATCAGAGCTCCTAAATGACATAAATACTATTATTAATTTCATCTTACAGATTGTTGTTCTTGTTAGGTTCCATCAAGTCGTCTCTGCCTCATAGTGACTTCATGTGCATCAGGATGAAACAGTGTCCAGGCCAGTGCCAGCCCCACAATCCTTGCTGTAACTGAGCCCATCATTGCAGCCACTGTGTCAATCCATCTCGTTGAGGCCCTTCCCTTTTTGCACTGTCCCTCCACTTTGCCAAGCATGATATCCTTCTCCAGGGAATGGTCCCTTCTTAGAACATGACCAAAGTAGGTGAGACGAAGTTCGGACATTCTTGCTTCCAAGGAGCATTCTGGCTGCATTTCTTCCAGGATAGATTTGTCAGTTCTTTTAGCAGTCCATGGTTCTTTCAGCATTCTTCACCAACACCACAACTCAAAAGCATCGACTCTTCTTCAGTCTTCCTTTTTCATTGTCCAGCTCTCACAAGCATATGAGGAGATTGAAAATACCATGGCTGTGTCAAGTGCACCTTAGTCTTCAAGGAAACATCTTTGCTCTTCAGCACTTGAAAGAGGTCCTTTGCAGCAGATTGCCCAATGCTATATGACATCTGATATCTTGACTGCTGCTTCCATTGGTGTTGATTGTAGAACCAAGTAATATAAAGTCTTTGACAGCTTCAGTCTTTTCTCCACTTATTATGATGCTGCTTATTGATCCCATTGTGAGGATTTTTGTTTTCTTTATATTAAGGTGTATATAATGCAGACTGTAGTTTTCAATCTTCATTAGTAAGTGTTTCAAGTCATCTTCACTTTGAGTGAGCAAAATTGTGTCATCTGCATAATGCACATTGTTAAAGAGTCTTCCTTCAATCCTGATACCACAGTCTTCTTCATATAGTCCAGCTTCTTAGATTATTTGCTAAGCATTGTTGTTGTTGTTGTTATGTGCTGTTGAGTCAGCCCAGACTCATAGCGACCCCTCCTTGGGTTTCTGAGGTGGCATCACTACAGAAGTAGGATTGCACAACCTTCCTTCCAAGGAGTGGCTGGTGGTTTGAACCGCCAGGCTTCTGGTTAGCAGTCAAGTGCTTTAGGCACTATGCTACCAGAGCTCAAAAAAAAACCTCACTGCCATCAAGTCAATTCTGACTCATAGCAACCCCTCTTTGGGTTTCCGAGGCGGTATCTCTACGGAAGTAGATTTCCCAGTCCTTCTTCCAAGGAGTGGTTGGTGGGTTTGAACCGCCAGCCTTCTGGTTAGCAGTCAAATACAGATTGAATAAGTATGGTGAAAGGATGCAACCCTGATACACCTCCCTTCTTGATTTTAAACCATGCAGTGTCCCCTTGTTCTGTTTGAATGACAGCCTCCTGGTCTATGTACAAGGTCCTCATGAGCATAATTAAGTGTTCTGGAATTCCCATTCTTCTCAATGTTATCCATAATTTGTTATGATCCACACAATTGAATGCTTTTGCAGAGCCAATAAAACACAAGTAAATATCTTTTTGGTATTTTTTGCTTTGAGCCAAGATCCATCTGACATCAGCAATGATATCCCTTGTTGCACATCCTCTTCTGAATCCAGCTTGCATTTCTGGAGTTCTCTGTCAATATACTGCTGCAACCATTTTTGAATTATCTTCAGTAAGATTTTTACTTGCGTGTGATATTCAATAATTTCTACATTCTGTGAGATCACCTTTCTTTGGAGTGGGTACAAATATGGATTTTTTCCAGTTAGTTGGCCAGGTACTTGTCTTCCAAATCTCCTGGCATAGCTGAGTGATGCCTTTAGTTCGGCATCCATTTGTTGAAACATCACAATATGTATCCTGTCAGTTCCTGGATCCTCTTTTTTTTCCACTTCCCTCAGTGCAGTTTTGACTTCTTCCTTCAATACCATTGGTTCTTGATCATATGCCATCTACTGAAACATATGAACATTGACCAGTTCTTTTTGGTACAGTGACTCTGTGTATTCCTTCCATCTTCTTTTGATATTTCCTGCATCATTCAATATGCTGCCCATAAAATCTTTCAATATTGCAACTCATGGCTAATTTTTTTCCCTCACTTCTTTCAGCTTGAGAAATGCTGAGTGTATTCTTCCCTCTTGGCTTTCCAGCTCCATGTCTTTGTACATTTCATTATAATAATTGACTTTGTCTTCTCGAGCTGCTCTTTGAAATCTTCTGTTCAGCTCTTTTATCTTGTCATTTCTTCCATTTGCTTTAGCTACTCTCCATTCAAGGGCAAGTTTCAGAGTCTCTTCTGTCATCCCTTTTGGTCTTTTCTTCCTTTCCTGTCTTTTTAATGACCTTTGCTTTCTTCATGGATGATGATTTGACTTCATAGATAAGGCAAGATAACTCACCTGAAGTTACACAGTTGGTATGTAGCAAAACTGCACATTGAATTCTGGGTTCTCTGATGTCAAAAGTGATGCTTTTCAACCTCTGGGCTTTTCTGCCTCTCCCAGATGACTAAATACACAAAAGCTTGGGAGGGTGAACACAAGCCTACACAGGCCTGTAAAAGACAGAAGAGAAAGAATGTAAACAAAATAGCAATGAGTTTTAGGAAATCAGAGATGTTTGAGTGAGAAGGAATTTTTAAAAAATTAGTTTTGTTGTTGAGAATATACACAACAAAACGTGCCAATTCAGCCATTTCTACGTATGTGATTCTGTGACATTGATTACATTCTTCAAGTTGTGTGACCATTCTCATTCCTTTTTTCCTCCTCCATTAACATAAACTCATTGCCCCCTAAGGTTCCTATCTAATCTGCTGAGTTGCTGTTGTCACTTTGATCCTTTATAGATAGTGTGAGAAGGGATCTTAATGTTCTTGGGAGCCAAACCCTTCATTACGAAGATGAAGAATATTGCCCCATTGGACATTTTGTGCTTTGTGGCACAGGGGTTAAGATCATGTCTACTAACTGAAAGGTCAGTGGTTCAAACCCACTAGCTGATCTGTGGGAGAAAGATGTGGTGGTCTGCTTCCATAAAATTTGCAACTTTGACAACCCTATCTGGCAGTTCTATTCTGTCCTATAGCGTTGCTATGAGTTGGAATCGATTCAGTGGTAGTGGGTTTGGTTATCTCTATGGAGTCAAATCAACCACAGCTGAGTTGCTGTTGTGAGGAGATTAGGAAGTTTAGGGGACAGCGACTTTATGTTAATAATGGAGGAATAATTCAGAAAAGGAGGGCAAGACTGGTTGACCAACTTGAAGAATTTAGTCATTGTTGAATTGATATATGTTTTGCTGTACATATTTTCAATAATAAAATAAAATAAATTTTTTTAAAAAGAAAAAAAAAATTGATCCACAGAAGTTAAGTGGTTATGTTGATGTCACACAGCTCATTGTTGTTTGGGAGTTGGCTAGATCCTAGGCTCCCAAATTCTTTTCTTGTGTACTTTCTACTGTATTATGCAAGGTACATACTACATATTATATACAGTGCAGGTGGGGGCATGATATTTGGGGCATAAAACCCCCCAGAAAGCCCAATCTCACTGCCATCAAGTCAGTTTCGACTCTTAGCGACCCCTCCTTGGGTTTTTAGGCAGTATCTCTACAGAAGTAGATTGCATAGTTTTCCTTTGAGGAGTGGCTGGGGGGTTTGAACTTTTGGCCTTCTGTTTAGCAGTCAAATGCCCTTGGCACTATGCTACCGGTGTGGAAAATCTCTTGCACTGATTGTCCCGAATTGAAGATGGAGGGAAAAGAAACTAGGAAGGAACTGAAATTAGTGTTGTGGGTAAATGAAGTGTTTTTATGGAACCTTGTATGGTTCTGATTACACCATAACCATCGTTTGTTGCAGCAACACAGCCTGTTTGCCTTTGATATTGGTGGCTTAGTTTTTGTTTTTTTTTCACTTCCAGCCCCCACACTTTACCAGAATGGTTGGAATGGGAAGATGATAGCTATGCCTGTGGTTCTTGAAAAAATACGGGGGTTCTCTAACACTCTGGGATGGTGTTGCCTAAATATGGTGCTTATATCTCTCCCCACTGTCTCATCAGTTTTTCCAATGGGGATACTAGGAATCAGAGAGGTTAAAAGATTTTCCTACACATTTATGTAGTTGGTTAATGGAAGAAGGACAGGGACCACTGTTTTGTCAGGGGACTCAAAATAGTGATTGCGACGCAAGGTAAACATCATTAACTATATTCTCTTTTGATCCCATTTCCATCAATTTTGGGTAAAAAAGTGAGGTAGTTAAGAGGAAAGAAAAAGGAAAGTATGTTAATCTGTTATAGAATTAAATTAGAGGTATAAGGCCTTATCTCAAATGGGCACAGTGACATAAACCTGTCCTGAGGGTGCCCCAAGTGGTTGTCTAGTCAGGGATTTGAACTGATTCAAACCATTGCAGTCATGGCCAAAATAGCAAAATTTGGACTGACTGGAATTTGCAAAATATGAGTGCCTAGAATGATGCCTGGAATGGGAAATATTATGGGTTGAAGCCTTGGAATGGGAGACTTGCAAGAGGTGGAGCGAGCCCTTTCAGGAGCCTAATGTGGGAGACTGGGTTACTGTCAGGACTGTAGAGAGCAACACATATTCAAAGTGACCTGATTGGTTGCTATCTTTGAGCAAGGCACTGTTTTTCCAACTGTGCCAGGCAAGACATTTTGTTGCTATGCAGTGTACATGCTGCTCTAGGAAGATGCTAGCAGAACATTGACCCATAATTTTCCTAATTTCAGTTATCATTCCAGGCACTCACATTTCGCAAATTCTGGTCTGTCTTAGTTTTGCTTTGTTGGCCTTGACTGAACTGGAAAGGACCAAAATGAAGCCCTGGTCTAGCTTTAGACTTTCCCTTGGGTCAGATCAATGCCTCCAGAACTTTTTCTTTTTTTAAAAATCATTTTGACCTTCTAGGACTGGGTAGGAATTAACTTCATCTTGGGAGGAAAAAGGCAGATGGAGTATCCTTTTCAAGGACCTTTTCGGAAGGAAGATTGGGCAATCTACTTCCGTAGTGATACCATCTCGGAAATGCTAGGAGGGGTCACTATGAGTCAGATCCGATGGCAGTGAGTTTGTTTTTGTTTTTTTGGTTTTCCTTAGGACACCTGGTATATTTGTTAGGGCTGACACAAGATGACCTATACCACTGCCAGGCCCAGAACAGAGGGAAGGTTAGAAATCAGATGTCCATGGCTTTAACCTTCATCAGTAAGTGCTTCAAGTCATCTTCACTTTCAGCAAGGTTGTGTCATCTTCATATCTCAGGTTGTTAATGAGTCTTCCTCCAGTCCTGATGCCCCTTTTTTCTTCATGTAGTCCAGCTTCTTGGATCATTTCCTCAGCATGCAGGTTGAATAAGTATGGTAAAAGGATACAACGTTGACACACTCCTTCCTGATTTTAAACCATACAGTGTCTCCTTGTTCTGTTCAAATGACAGCCTCTACTCCCTTAAGTTTATTTGACATATTTTCAACACTTCCTTATTTGAAAGGAAATGCTGTAATATCTTTGTTAACCTCATTTTGTGAGAAATATGTTGCAGAAATTCAGTTCTCTTTATAGAATATTTTATTTTCCCAAAAATTTTTAGGTATATTTATTATATAGACCTGGCAATGCTAGGTCTGACAGGAATAACAAAATAAAATAATAAAAACTTTTCTTGTTTTTATGAAAAATCTTATTAGTTTTACATTTTATGGAGTAACCGTATTATCTTGCTTAATATTTTCAGGTTTACAGAGTACTTTTACATTAATATACACTCAAATATCTACCAATGTAGGGGCTGTCTTTTCTTGTTCAAAAGGAAAACCTGAGGACCTAGAAGAATGTCTGGCACATAAGGGATACTCAAAAAATATTTGAAAGGAATACATTACCTAATAATTATTATTTTAGCCAGAGAGTTCTTTATTCAAATGAAATTTTACATATATTTAACAAAGAAAACTTATAGACCTTCTGTGGCTAAAGAGTGAGCCATGGTCTTGGGGTCCATAACCTCACTTCTCATAACCCCCAATTCTTGGATAACATACGAAAAATATTCATTAGAGAACATAAAGGCAGAGAGCACATTCTGTCTATTGAAAGAGAAGATGGAGCCAATGAGTCTAAGTGATATGTCTAAGGTCACTTGATGAGTGACATGGCTGTGATAGGCATTTAAATCTCCTGGCTCCTGGGCAAACATTTCCATTTTAGCTGGAGCTGGATTAAGATGATTAAGGATGAGGTTAACCAAGCAGTTCTAGAGGAAGCCAGTTTCAGGGGTAAATGTTACTAGAAATATATCACAGATGGAAGAAATTGTAACAGAATTTTTCCCTGAAAGACTAACTTGGTTGGAAGAAATACTTTGATAAGTCACACATAGGAGAGATGAAGTCCCTCACTGGGAAATTTGGAAAACTAAAAAAGTCTTGGAACTGCTTTCATGGAAAGTTAGTTGTGACTGCCTCTAGGATCCATGTGTCATTGGGTTGGGTATAAAGATTTTAGGCTAGACTTATTGATTGAAGAATGGAAGAGAAGGCTTTCTTTCAAATAAAAGTTGATAAAGAATCTCAGTTTGAAAGGGTGCTAAATCATTAGCTTCTGCAGGACTCAAAAGGCTGGGTCCAGTCCAGATTATGAAATCCTGATTTTCTCATTTGTGACTCAGGAATTCATACTCTTCCCTTTAGAAACCAAGAGGTAAAATGAGAATTATGTTGGGTTGTGATATATTCATACAGATAAATGGAAAAATTGGAAGGGTTTTTCCAGTATTGCCCTCACTGGAAGAAGGTGAGACAATTTATAACACTGATAATAGCTTTTAAAGAATTGGATCAAAATTTTGTGTCACTGAAAAATATTTTATATTAAAGTTTATCAAAGATAAAATAGGGGAAAACTTAGGGGCCCTAATTTATGGCATAAATAGACCATCAAGCATTACCCAAGATGCACAAAAAGCAGAAGATAAACTAGATGATTGGGACCTTCTGAAAATTAAATTTTTATTTACTTCTCCAAAAGACTTCTCCAAAAGAGTAAAAAGAGAACCTAGAGATTGGGGCAAAAATATTCATCAATGACATATCTGACAAGGGACTTATCTCTAAAATTTAGAGAAAATTTCAACATCTCAATGTCAAAACGACAAACAATCCAATTGAAAAATGGGCAAATGACATGAACAGACACTTCACTAAAGAAGATATACAGGCAGCCAGCAAACCCAGGAGGAAATGCTCATGATCATTAGCCATCAATAAACCAAAACCAAACTCACTCCATTGAGTTGATTCCGACTCTTAGTGACCCCCATGGGGTTTCTGAGGCAGTAAATCTTTACAGAAATAGATTGCCCAGTCTTCCTTTCATGGAGTGGCTAGTGGGTTTGAACTGCCAGCCTTCTGGTTAGAAGCCAAATGCTTAGGCACTGCGCCTCCAGAGCTCCTTAGAGAGATGCAAATCAAAACAACAATGAGATATCATCTCACTCCAGTGATAATAGCAAAGTTCAACAAGGCAGAAAATAACAAATGCTGGCAAAGGATGTGGAGAGATTGGAACTCTTATACATTGCTTGTAGGACTGCTTTTTCACTGTGGAAAACAGTATGCTGTTTCCTTAAAAAGTTGGAAATAGAAATACCATTTGATTTAGCAATTCCACTACTAGGAATATATCCTAAAGAGGTGGGATCTGGGACATTAATAGACTTATGCACACCCATGTTCATCGCAGCACCATTTACCATAACAAAGAGATGGAAACAACCTAAGTGCCCATCAAGAGTGGAATGGATAACCAAACAATGGTACATTCACACAATGGAATACTATGCAACTTTAAGAATAATGAGGAATCCATGAATCATTTTATAACGTGGATGAACTTGGAGGACATTATGCTGAGTGAAATAAGTTAATCACAGGACAAATATTATATGAGTCCATTACTGTAAAAAGTCAAGGAAAGGTTTATGCAGGGAAGGACATTTACTTTGTTGGTTACCAGGAATGGGAGGGAAAGGAGGCAAAATTTCTGACTAGTTAAGAGTCATGTGTTGATTTGGATGAAGGGAAAGGCAATATAACAAAAGTGTGTGACTAGCACAATAACAATAGGGAAAAGGAGAACACAGCGAGGTGCACAAAAGGTATATACAACAGAGGCAAATACTCTTACATACACAATACTGTGTTATCAGTAACAACAAACACTAGTCTACAGGTAGATGCATAGACAGGTGAGAAGATAAGGGGTAAGTAGACAAATGGGAATATACCCATGACTACATGTTTTGGTCCTCTAGTGCCTCTGTAACAGAAATACTACAGATGTATGGCTTTAAGAAACAGGGGTTTATTCTCTTACAGTTTAGAAGGCTAGACGTCCAAGTTCAAAGTGCAGCTCTAGAGGCTGGGTGGAAGCCTCTTGATATTGGACTTCAGCTCTGCCTCTTATTCCCAGCCCACTGACGCTGGAGCCTTCTCTTAACTCAGGCAGCTGCTGGCAACTGAGGCTGACAAATTCAAGGTCAACAAATAAAATGGCACAGTCTCATGATTACCAAACAACATAGCAGGCCATTACTTCAAGTCCAGAGACAGTCCCGAGATCAGCAGCCCATGGCAGGCTGCTGAATGAAGACTTGGCTACATGCAGGGTCTAAGTGTGCCAGAAAGCTGCAGATATCTTTCTCAAAGCTTCTTGTATATTGGAAGTAGACCACATCTCTAAGGTCAGCTGCTCCAGTAGAGTCCACCATGGAGTTGATTACCAATCTCATCATGGGGAATCTCTTACATCCAGCTGCCCAACCACTCAAAACCAGACCTAGTCAAGTTGACACACAATTTAACTACCACACCATAGATAGATTTGGCTGATGATATTCCTACATGTGTATTTGTGCTATAAAAATATACATATATATTATAGAAGTAGCAGGGGACAAGGTTGGAGTAGCTTCTCAGCAGCAACCAAGCATGCTGAGGGAGTGAGTCACCAGGCCTGCAGGCTCAGATTGTGGTTTGGGTACAAACCAAATTGTTGGGGGACATGAAGCTCAATTGGCACAACATAGTATATAAAAGTCTTGTTCTCCATGCTACTTTGGTGAGTAGCAACGGGTGCTTTAAAAGCTTTCGAGTGGTAGTCTAAGATGTAACTATTGGTCTCCCCTTGTCGGAGCAAGGAGGAGTGAAGAAAGTCAAAGTTATATGGAAACAATTAGTCCAAGGGTCTGATGGACCAATGGGACTTCAGCCTTCATGACCCTGAGACCCGAAGAACTAAATAGTGCCTGGATACCAATGCCAACCACTCAGAAAAGGATCAAAATGTGAGATCCTGGATACAGTAAGAAGAAAAATGTGGAAAAAAATTCAAAAACACAAAAATGACCAGAACTAATGGTCAAATACAGACTGGTGAAACCCCTAAGACTATGACCTCAGGTTATCCTTTGGGCCTGGAACTGGACTCACTTCCGTGGATTAGCTCTTAGCTAAACTGTAAAAAGACCTATGAGAGTGGAACACCTACCCCAGGGAGATGCACCCCTTGAATCAATCAACCATGAGAGATCACAAGGGCAGCATTTGCATAGGGGGAAAGCTGGAAAGACAGGAATGCATGGATAAGGAAACAGGGAAGGGGTAGTCACAGGGAGGAGATGGAAGGAGGGCTATTTACTATTGGGATTGTAATCAGTGCTGTGAAACCAAACGTGTATGAACTGTTGAGAGTAAAATGAATCTGCTTTGTAAGTTTTCACCCAAATCACAATAAAATTCTTTTAAAAAATTTATAATGATGTCGTGGGAGCTCTGGTAGCATAGTGGCTAAGACACTTGCCTGCTAACCAGATGGCTGGTGGTTCAAACCCACCAGCCACTCCTCGGAAGGAAGGTTGGGCAATCCTACTTCCCTAGGGATACTGCCTCGGAAACCCAAGGAGGGGTCGCTATGAGTTGGGGCCGACTCGACCGGCACATAACAACAACAACAACAACATAATGATGTCAGTCTGCAGAAATCAGCTAATCAGCATGTACTGGGTGCTTCCAATGCTATTAATGTTTTTCAAACATATTTGACTACAATCTGTTATAAGAAGTATATCTTAGAACCAGAACACACACATTTACATATGATAAAAATTGATAAAAACAAAACTGTCATGAACTACTACCCTTAGTTTTTATTCTATTTCATTAAAGAAGTCATAATCTGCTAATTAATTTCATGGTACTCTAATGGGTTATTACTCCAAAGTTGGAAAACAGTGGCTTAAGTTATGTGCAAGGAGTCGCAGGAAAAGTTCCTGAATGGAACTTGTAGTTTACTTGGGGAGAGAGAACATGCTTACAAACCACTGCAGCATATTTTATGACTATGGTAAATTATTTGGAAAATTGTGTGATGCAGTGTAAGAACAATTGAAGTTCAGCTTTTAGCGATCTATTGAAAGACAGAGATTTAAAAGAAAATAACTCATAAATCATACTTTATATTGTATTTCATGTTTCTGAGATAGACTTTTTCACATTTTTACAACTTGAAATTGAGATGTATCTTATAATTGATGCTATTTTATAATCACTACTTTTAGGCAGCTGTCAGGAATCAGTTCAATCTTGGCTGTCAGTGCTGGTAGTGACAGAATTGGACAAATGGAACCCTTCACCATTTCAATCTATATGCTATTTGAAGAGGGAGTCTTTTCTGATAAGAAATTCAATCCTTTCTGGAAAGATCAATAAATGTCAGCATCAAAACTTGAAGAATATTTTCAGTGGTTTAAAAAAAATCTCAGAAGCAACAATGGCACATACTTAAAAACAACAACAACAACAACAACAACAACAACAAAAACAGTTGCATCTCTGGTGTATTGTTGGTTCACAAGGTGGTATAAAGTAGAAAAGTCTAACATCTGTAACTCTGAGCCAAAATGTGATTTAGGATAGTTGGACTCTAAATCTGAGTTTTGCTTATATATATTATATATATTCCTTTTGCTTTATACAAGAGGGATGTATGATAAAAAAGGCTAGGTCCAAATAAGTCAAAGAGAACTTTTAAAATAACTTTAAAATAAAATTCTAAGTGATAAGAAAACATCGTGTTGTTTATCTGGCAATACTTCTTTCTTAGTGGCATAGAAAACATAGATGGCATCTTACATTCATGATCAATCATTGTGTTGTTGTTATGTGCTGTCGAGTAGGACTTGACTCATAGCGACCCCTCCTTGGGTTTCCGAGGCAGTATCACTAGGGAAGTACGTCGCCCAACCTTCCTTCTGAGAAGTGGCTGGTGGATTTGAACTGCCAGCCTCCTGGTTAGCAGTCAAGTGCCTTAGGCACTACGCTACCAGAGCTCCTATCAATCATTACCAATACTAAATAAGGTAAATGCAAACTAAAACCACAATATGACCCCACTACCCACCTACTATGAGTCCCTGGGTGTACAAAAGGTTAATGTATGTTCTGCTAACTGAAAGGTTGGAGATTTGAGTCCACCCAGAGGTGCCATGGAAGAAAGGGCTGGCCATCTACTTATGAAAAGTCACCCATTGAAAACCTTATGGAGCACAGTTTTACTCTGACAGACTTGGAGTCACCATGAGTCAGAGTGAACTAAATGATCACTGTATTTTTTTTTTTTTTTAATGTACCTACTCCAAACTTAACCCATTGCCGTTGAGTCAATTCCGACTCATAGTGACCCTATTGGCCAGAGTAGAATTACACCATAGGATTTCCAAACTAGCAAATTTTTATGGAAGCAGACTGACACACATCTGTTTCCTGTGGAGTGGCTGGTGGGTTTAAAATTCCATCATTTTGGTTAGCAGCTGAGCACTTTTCTGACTTGTTCCTCCCCCCACTGACATAAGTTCACTGCCCCTAAAACTCCTATCTTATCTTTCCGGTTGCTATTGTCACTTTGATCTCATATAGATAGCTCTTAAAAGAGCACAATACTCAAGGCAAGCATTTTTTTTTTTAATAGTTATTTTGCTTTTAAGAAGACTTCAGGGGATATTTTTGCTTTAAAGTTTAAAGATTATTTCAGGGCAATAGTTTCAGGAGTTCATCCATCCTCCATGACTCTAGGAAGTCTGGATTCCATGAGAATTTGTACTTCTGTTCTGTATTTTCCCCCTTTTGATCAGGATTCTGTTATAGAATCTTTGATCAAAATGTTCAATAGTAGTAGCTGGACACCATCCAGTTCTTCTGGTCACACGGCAAAGGAGGCAATTGTTGACGGAGGCAATTAGCCACACATTATATTTCTTCCTCCTATTTCTGACTTCTTCATCTCACACAAAAATATTTTTAAATGTTAGAAGTTTTCCTGTCAGTCTTGTTTTGTGTTGTTCCTTATTTTATTATGTACCAATAACCATTTTTCTGGTGGAGTTGAGATAGACCCTCTACAGATTGAGAGAGATGTTTCCTGGGCTGTATCAGGAAAAATACATAAATAATTTTATTATATTTTATAACTATTGTAACTATTTTAAATTATGTGTCCCAGAGACTTTGGATTTTGATCATTGAGAAAGAAATATATTAATGGATCAAAAGTGTTATTTAGAGGAAATTTTAGAATCAAGATAGTTGGGTGATTAGACTCTATACATATAGGTGCAGGAGTTCTAGTGGCATAATGCCTAAGGCACTTGACTGCTAACCAGAAGGTTAGTGGTTCAAACCCACCAACCACTCCTCGGAAGGCAGTTTGGGCAATCTACTTCCATAGTGATACTGCCTTGGAAACCAAAGGAGGGGTCACTATGAGTCGGAGATGACTTGATGGCACATAACAACAACAACATATATAGGTGTGGTGTAGTAAATTACATAGTGTGGCTTTTCTAGCCATAAGTCTTTGTAAACTCTGTGGAATTTGCCATGAGCAACTGAATAGCTCTTGATTGTTAAAGTTATTCACCTGGGGTATTTCTGTTGCCAGTGGCATGAAGCAATCTTCTGAAAAGTTCTTTCTCTCTCAGGTGTATAGAATTCTGATGTTGGGATTGTATAGTTTGCCACTAGGCTGGGCTCAAAAGGAGCCCTCCTAGAGACAGAAGGAGTCTCTCTGACTGTTGAGAAAGATGTGCTGCTGCGAGAAATGTGCTCCTGAGAGACAGACACTTGCTAAGAGAGAGATGCGAGAGAGATGCGTTATGGAGAGAGATGTGAGAGATACATGCTGCTGAGAGAGAGACATGAGAGACACACACTACTGAGAGAGACCCCAGAGATCAACTCCACTGAGAGAGTGATGTACTACTGAGACTGCTGATACTGAGTGAGATGGCCGGCTGAGAGAGACTGAGTGCATTTCTGAACTTGAATTGTGGCCTGTTGCTTCCCTAATAAACCCCATAATCTGTGAGTTCTGTGTGGCCACTGCGCTGAATTATTGAACCCAGCAAAGAAGTGGTGGATACTGTGGAAGGAATGGTTGGTGCCAGGGTTAGTGAAAAGGCTCGAGGGAGGCAGCATGTCTGGCCTCACAGGAATAGGCCTTGGGCTACTGAGGGTGATTCTGTTTTCCTCTTGTGGGGTTAGAGGAGGTCAGAAGATGCAGCCTCTTTGCCCCTTTGGCAATAGGTCATTAGCTATTGAGAACATTTATAATCAATAGTTCAGTAATGGATGAACCATGTTGGGACTGACTTCATGGAATATTTCAGTTTATTTTTTTACTTTCTTCAAAAGGAACACAAGAAAACATTATGTAACTTACTCCAGAGGATTTCCTCAATAAAGGGATTTGCAGTGACATAAAGTGAATCATTCCTTATTTTGCCTTCCAGTAAGCATTTGTCCTATAGATTAGTTTCTCCCCTGAATATTTGTTTCTTTCTTTTTCTTCTGTTCTGGATGAGTAGAGACCAATAGCTGTCTACAGGATTAATACTCTACATGAACTATGGCTTTATGTACCCTGAGACCAGAACTAGATGGTACCTTACTACCACTACTAACCATTTTGACCAGGGCCACAATAGATGGATCCTGATAGGATGAGAGAAGAACGAAAAATCTTAAAGAGTCCAAACTTACTAGACTACTTGAGACTGGAGGAGTACCTGAGACTATTACCCTGAGATACTTTTAAACCTTGAACTCAAACTATGCCGAATTTACCTTTCAACTAAATGATGGAGTGGCTCATAAAATAAATAACATAACCCATGAGTACTGTGCTTCTTTAAAAAATCACCTATACGAGACAAAATGGTCAACAATTTCCTTAAAGCCAAGATAAAAAGGTAAAGGGGTGGGGAAACTAGATGACTGGAAATGGAACAATCAGAATGGAATTAATGTGAGTGTTCACACATTGTAGAAAATGTAACCAATGTCACTGAGTAATTTGTATGTAAATTGGTAAGTGGGAACTTATTTTTTTCAGTGCAACTCTCACTGAAAACACAATAAAATATCATTTAAAAGAACAACCACACAAAAACACCCATTTGTTTGAAAAATAACGTGTTCATCTTAACAGTTAATTTGTTGCCCAAATCTTCTTTAAAACAGTTATGTAAAACTAGTCTATATTCATGTAAATACCTCATTGGTATATTTTCATTTGTTGTTGTTAAGTGCCGTCATGTTGGTTCAGATTCATAGTGATTCCTTG
This sequence comes from Orycteropus afer afer, assembly GCF_000298275.1. Classification (NCBI taxonomy): domain Eukaryota; kingdom Metazoa; phylum Chordata; class Mammalia; order Tubulidentata; family Orycteropodidae; genus Orycteropus; species Orycteropus afer. The sequence continues at coordinate 3,823,419 of NW_006921862.1, forward strand.
TGCGACAGAATGAAACACTGCCTAGTCCAGTGCCCTTCTCACAATTTTTGCTGTGTTTGAGCCCAGTGTTGCAGCCACTTTATCAATCCACCCCATTGAGAATCTTCCACTTTTTCACTGACCCTGTACTTCACCAAAAAGGAGCTCTGGTGATGCAGTGGTTAAAGCATTGGCCTGGCAACCAAAACATTGGTGTTTCAAACCAACCAGCCGCTCTGTGGGAGAAAGAAGGCAGTCTGCTTCAGGAAAGATTTACAGCCTTGGAAATTTTATGGGGCAGTTTTACTCTGTCCCATAGGGTCACTATGAACAGGAATTGACTCGATGGCAGTGGGTTTGGTTTGACTTTGATACTTCACCAAGCATGATGTCCTTTTCCAGGGACTGGTCCCTCCTGAAAACATGACCTGAGCACAGGAGATGAAATGTTGCCATTCTGGCTTCTTCTGGTTGTACTTCTTCCAAGGCAGATTTGTTCATTCTAGCAATTGATGGTATATTCAATATTCTTCACCAACACCATAATTCAAAGGCATCATTTCTTCTTTGATCTTCCTCATTATTGTCCTTCTCTCACATGCATATGAGGTGATTAAAAGTACTATGGACTCTTTTCAAAGTGACATCTTTGTTTTCAATACTATAAAGAGGTCTTTTGTAGCAGTTGATGGATGCTTCCATGGGCATTGATTGTGGATTCAAGTAAAATGAAATCCAAATCCCTGACAACTTCAATCTTTTTTCTGTTTATAATGATGTTGCTTACTGGTCCAGTTGTGAGGATTTTTATTTTCTTTACATTGACCTGTAATTCGTTCTGAAGCCTGTAGTCTTAGATCTTCATAAGCTAAGTGTCCCAAGTCCTTTTTGCTTTCAGCAAACAAGGTTGAGTCATATGCACATTACAGGTTGTTAATGAATCTTCTCATCCTGATGCAAAGTTCTTCTTCATATAATCCAGCTTTTTGGATTATTTGCTCAGCATACAGATTGAATAGATATAGTGAACATACAATGCTGACATACATCTTTCCTGATTTTAAACCATGCAGTATCCTCTTGTTCTGTTTGAATGAGTGCCTCTTTTGGTCCATGTACAGGTTCTGCATGAGCACAATTAAGTTCTTCAATTTTCATTCTTCACAATGCTATCCATGATTTGTTATGATCTGCACAGTTGAGTGGCTTTTCATAGTCAATAAAACACAGATAAACATCTTTCTGGTAGTCCGCTTTTAGCCAAGATGTATCTTACATCAGCAATGTTATCCCTCATTTCATATTCTTTTCTGAATCCAGCTTTATTTCTAGCAGTTTCTTATGTACAGCTGCAACAATTTTAAAATTATTTTCAGTAAAACTTTACTTTCATATGCTATTAATGATAATGTTTGATAATGTCTGGATTCTGTATGATCACCTTTCTTTGGAGTGAGCACAAATGTGGGTCTCTTCCAGTCAATTGGCCAGATAGCTGTCTTCCAAATTTCTTGGTATAGACGAATGAACACTTCCAGCATCACATCTGTTTGTTGAAATATCTCAATGGATATATCATCAATTCCTGGACCCTTGTTTTGTTCCAATGCCTTCAGTGTAGCTTGGACTTCCTTCAGGACCATGAGTTCTTGATTACATAAAAACCAAAACCAAACACAGTGCTGTGTGTTGGACCTGACTCATAGAGACCCCTCCTTGGGTTTCTGAGGTGGTATCACTACGGAAGTAGATTGCCCAACCTTCCTTCCGAGGAGTGACTGGTGGGTTTGAACCTCCAGCCTTCTGGTTAGCAGTCTAGTGCCTTAGGCACTACACTACCAGAGCTTTGAATATAGCTCAGGGAAATTTCTGGATAATACTATATTCTTACTTCCAGAGCATTTAGAGGCTATGTACAGAGCTTTGTGGATTATCACCAGAGTATAGCCCAAGCCAAAAGCAAAACTCCAAATTAGAACATTATTGCTTTGATGCCAATTAAAAATCAACACATTGTTAAGCTAGAGTCTTACATGAATCTGATGGAGGAGGAATAGGCCAGAACAAGGGACATTAAATGTTTTACATAGAAATATGTAAGCAAACTCCAATTAGTAAATGAGTGACTACTTCAGGGAGGGTAGTTGCTAAGCATGTTCCTGAAATTCTAATAGTGAATTCAAGATTTTCAAATGAAAAGATCATTGATACAAAAAGAAGGTAGAATGGATATATTTTTTTTTTTGTGGTTGAATTTATGAAGTTGAAGTGTATTAAGTACAGAAGTCAGCTGTGTTTCCAGTTGGCAATATATTACAAATTGTTGTTCAAGAATATTGGTGTTCTGGTTACCTAGTGCTGCTCTGACAAGAATATACCACAAATGGGATGACCTTAACAAGCAGGAGTTTATTCTTACAGTTTGGAGGCTTTAAGTCCAAGTTCAAAATGCCAGGCTCTAGGGGCTGGGTAAAAGCCCCTCAAACTTGGGGACCAGCTCTGCCTCCTGCTCCTGGCCCACTAGAGCTAGAGGTGTTTCTTCACTCAGACAGCTGCTGGCTGCTGAGGCTGAGAAGCCCCAAGGTTGATAGGTAAAAAGGCACAATCCTGATGTTACCAAACCACATGGCCTTAAGTCCATTGTAAGTCCCCAGGTCGACAGAGTATAGCAGGCTGCTGAGCAACGACACGACTACATGCAAGGCCCAGTGTGACATGGGCTAGAGACCATGCCCAAAGCTGCTGCTTATATAGAGGAAGCAGACCACATCCCAAAGGCTTGTGGTAGATCCCACCATGGAGTTGATTGCCAGTCTCACCATGGGGAATACTACCCCCAGCTGCCCAGCCACTCAACCAGGCCCAGCCAAGTTGACACACAAACATAACTACCACAATTGGCTTTGGTTATATCCAAACACAGAGTTTTTCAAAAACTCACGGTTTTGATTTCCCAAAGAATCACAAAGCAATTAATGTGCTTAGTTTGCTTATGTCAATATTGCAGAAGGCTGATCAGATTGTTTCCCATTTTCCTCCTTGTGATAGTTAAGTTTTTATTTTTTAAGAGATGTTACTCAGAATGTCCTCAATTGCATTTTAAAAATAGATTTAGTGTTTTGAGTGGCAAGTTCATTGTGGAGCCCAGTCATGCAGAGATGTTTTTAAGGGCAGATATAATCTTTAACACGTGAGTAAGAGAAACCTTCCTCAGTTTATTAATTTCTTATTTCAATTGGCCTATAATCCTGTTATCTTAGATAATACATGCCATCAAGGAGAATGGAGATATTTCTTTTCAGACAAGATCTAAAAAGAAGAAAGGAAGGGTTTCCTTAATTGTGAATAGAGAAACAATTGGTGGTGAGCAATTTCCCCTAAATTATAAAATAATTATATTTCCTATTCTAAAACAAAGTACAATGGCATATGTTTTCTGTTCTAGTATATAGGTTTCTGTTCTATTCTATTACGTTTCTAATAAAATTCTATGTGAGGAGAGACAAGCCAATAGAAATTATTTTCCAGAAACACCAGCTGTTGGCCCACCTGTCTCATTACTGTTAAGAGCTCTAATCTTGTAGTTAGGTAAATATCTTAATTAAGTCATGCCATTTCTGCATCATTAGAGCAGGTCCAAAGCTGGAGCTCTGTTCAGAAATGTGCTTCCGTTTCAGTTTGTATGGCGGTTGTTCTTTTACATTTAGACTCACCAAGAGGAACTATTACCTCGTGTTTGCAAATCTTCATTCCCAGCTTTGCTACTCACCCACCCTGAGTAATCGTGGGCATTGTTAAAGACTCTAAGCCTCAATTCCCTCATTTCAGAAAATAATACCTATCTGACAGGCTGTGACTATGAAATTACATGATGCTTATAAAGCATCTGGCCAGGCCAGAACACTCAATAAATGTTAAAGCAACAACAACAAACCCAGTCACCGTAAAGTCAATTTTGACTTTGTGTGACTTCATGTGTATCAGAGTAGAACTGTGCTCCTTAAGGTTTTCAGTGGCCACAATCTTTCAGAAGTAGATCATTGGGCCTTTCTTCCAAGATGCATCTGGTTGGACTTGAACTGCCAACCTTTTGGTTAAGCATCTGAGAGCTTCAACTGTTTACACCACTCCAGGGACTCCAGGGACTCTTATTTTTTCCTCGTCTTTTGTTATAATGGGAGCTCTGGTGGCATAGTGCCTAAGGCATTTGGCTGCTAGCCAGAAGGCTGGCAGTTCAAACCTACCAGCCACCTTGGAAGGAAGGTTGAGCAATCTACTTCCGTAGTGATACCGCCTCGGGAACCCAAGGAAGGGTCTCTATGAGTGAGATCTGACTCGATGGCAGTGAGTTTGGTTTGGTTTTGGTTTTGTTATAATATTCAAATGTTGTTGCTGTTAGTTGCTGTGGAATTAGCTCTGATCCATGGAGACCCTGTGTGTAACAGAGTGAAACATTGCCTGGTCCTATGCCATCTTCATGGCACTACTCAAAATGAGAAGTAACAGCTGCAAATATCCATTAGTATTCGTGACATGGGATTACAAGTTATGAATCAAGGAAAACTGGAATTTGTCAAAAATGAAAAGGAACACTTAAGATCCAAATTTCAGACGTTAGAGAATGGAAATGGATTGGTATTGCCCATTCGAATTTAATAATCACGTGGTTTACTATGCTGGGAAGAATGACAAATTGAAGAATGCCAACAGTCATGATCATGGCTCAGGAATGTCAAAATAACTTCCTTTAAATGTTATTAACAACTTTTCAATTGACTGATGTGTCTACAGTGATTTCTTTTACTTACTTTATTATTTTTTCATTCAACCATTCATTCAAAATGATTAATTCATAATTCAGTAATATGTCTATATGTTGTTGTTATGTGCCCTCAAGTTGGACCCGACTCATACTGACCCCTCCTTGGGTTTCCGAGGCAGTATCACTATGGAAGTAGATTGCCCCATTTTCCTTCCGAGGAGTGGCTGGTGGGTTTGAACCACCAGCCTTCTGGTTAGTAGTCAAGTGCCTTAGGCACTATGCTACCAGAGCTCCTAATATGTCTATATAGAAATGAATAAAAGCAGGATCCCTGTTTCAAGGAGCCCACAGTCTAATAAGCCAACTTGACTACAGCATTTAAAGCTGTCTTTTCACGAAGTCACAAATATCTGTTGCTCATTTCAAGTGCATCCTCTCCCATTATTCAGTCACAAGAGCTCTTTAGCCAACCAAAAAAAAAAAAAAAAGAGCTCTTTAGCCAGAGATCTTCAGTACTGGCTGAACACCAGATCGCTTGGGGACTGTGTTTACACATGCTAGTGCCTGTGCCCTACCCAGATCAATTAGATCAGAATCTCTGGGTGTGAGTGTGTTTAAAAAGCTCCTTAGGTACAAACAGGGTTGGAAATCATTGCACTAAAGTCAAGCCAAACTCAGCTTCCTGACTTTACTCTAAATGTCACTTTTTGGTTCCACTCCCATCAAACATACCATCCCTCTCTCTTCCCTCTTATTACTTTCAAAATGCAGCTTCAAATACATGTTTTCCAGGGAATCTTCTATGAGTCACACCCTCAGATTAGGCTCCTTGTTCTTCGTGTGCCCTCTTTTAGGCTATGAATTATTTTTGGATTAGACTTATTAACATGAGAACATTGTAAACTTGTTCTTTCTTTCTTTTGTGTGCTTTGATTTCTTAACTAGTGTGCAAGCTTCTTGTGGAAGACAGTGGATGTTTTCACTCAGCATATGGTCATGGCTGACTGACTCACTTCTGGTAAATGGACTTCTTCCTCCAGCGTGTTTTGGTGTCAACAGCTATGGGATCTCAGGATGAATTATTGTTTTAGTTATCTAGTTCAACAATCACTGAACTTTTATCTTAATTTGACTGCCTAACTCCAAATTTTAAACTCTTTTCATCAGTCATTTCCATGGAATTTAATCTTCCTTCCTTTCCACTAATTTAAATGAAGTATTTTAAAACTTCTTTAGGCAATTTTTTTAGGAGGATACCTGTATTAATTAAATGCAGATACAGTAAAATCGTCAGTACTGAATCATACTTTGCTAAGCATCTTGAAGGTGGGGACTATATCATATTTACATGTAGTTAGATAAATACCTGGCATATAAATAAAGATTTCTTGAAAAGCTGAATTAGTTCATTGGTTAAATTAAGGTTTATTTGCAGAGACATTCTGAATTCGTCTATCATACAGATTATTCTGGAATCAGGTGCATTTCTAATAGTAATTTTTCTCTGCAATTGTCTCTCATTACTCACAAGTTCTGGGAATCTCACATTGCAGATTTATCACTGTGTTTCCTTCCTTAGCTTTAGAGTCCACTGATACCCTTTTGATATCTTGTTCATTCATTGTTCACTGATCTATCTGTGGATCTTTGAATATCTGACATTGTGCCTAGCCATAGCCATTATATAAAATTAACTTATTTTTTTCCCTTGAATATCATTAGAGAAAACATGGAAAATATTAAAAACTAAAGTAATATAAATGTCAGTCAATTTATTTCACTCAAAGACAATCATTGTTAATTTTTTTTTGGTATATTTCCTTTGTGTTCTGGTTACCTAGTGCCACTTTGACAAGAATATATACCACAAATGGGATGGCCTTAACAAATAGGAATTTATTCTCTTACAGTTTAGAGGCTTTAAGGCCAAGTTCAAAGTGCCAGGCTCTAAGGTCTGGGTGAAAATCCCTAAACCTTGGGGACCAGCTCTGCCTCCTGCTCCCAGCCTACTAGATCTAGAGGCATTTTTTCATTCAGACAGCTGCTATCTGCTGAGGCTGACAAGCCCAAGGCTGACAAGTAAAAAGACACAGTCCCGATGTTACCAAACCACAGAGCAGGCCATTAATTTAAGTCCGTTGTAAATCCCAAGGTCAGCAGAGCATGGCAGGCTGCTGAACAATGACATGGCTACATGTAGGATCTAAACATGCCATAGGCTAGAGACCATTCCCAAGGCTTCTCCTTCTATACAGGAAGCAGACCACATCCCCAAGGCAGCTACTCAGCTGCTTGTGGTAGATCTCACCATGGAGTTGATTGCCAGTCTCATCATGGGGAATAACTACCACCAGCCGCCCAGCCACCCAACCAGGCCCAGCCAAGTTGACATATAAATTTAACTACCACACTTTGAATCTTTTTTTTTCCCACTATGTATTTTTTTTTTAAAGCATGTTTGTGATCTAAGATGCAACTGTTTTTCAATTTTGTGATGTAGTTTAATTCCTTAGTTTTGTGAATTAAGTGTTTTCCAATGTTTTATAAACCCTCAGTTAAATTTCACTTCATGACTCACATATACATGTTAAATAATTTTAATCAACCATTCTCATATTGTTGCATTTTTGGATTAAAGTATACTTTTTTTTTTTTTTTCAAACAATTAACAATCCTATGATGATCAGCATTGGGCATAATGATTTTTTTATGTAAATAGGATTATGTCTCAGAGGCTGTGTTAAACAGTATGACATTTTTTAGATTCTTGGTAAATAAACCAAAAAAACAAACCTTGTTGCCTTTGAGTTGATTTTGACTCATGGCCAACCCATGGGTTACAGAGTTGAACTACTTCATTGGGTTTTCATGGTTATAATCTTCATGGATGCAAGACCTTTCTTCTGTGGGCTGTTGGCTGGGTTTGGACAGTGAACCTTTAGGTAAACAGCTGATCACAAATCATTTACCCCACCCAGGGACCTCCAGGTTCTTGGTACATTTGAATAAATTACTTCTCAAGAGGTTGTAATATTCTAAAGCATTAGTGTTCTCCCTTTCAGTGAACTCTTATCAGGTAAGTAATTTATTTTTTGAATATAGAAAAGTAATTTTTATTTTATCAAAGAGCTCCATGGAAGGTTCCACTGTGGACATGTCTTTAGAATATATTCCATTCACTTAAATTTTTTTTTTTAAAAGCAATATCCTAGCTCCTCCTCCTTCTTCTTTCTCTCTTTTTTTAATGTTTTATTATGATTTTGTTGAAAATTTATAGAGCAAACTTATTTTCCACTCTAACAATCCATATACTTTTTTTTTTTTTTGTGACATTGATTATAAACCCCACAATGTAACAACCCCTTTCCCACTTCCCTCTTATGTTTCTCATTTCCGTTTGTCCTTGCCTATCCCTTCCTGCCTTCTGAGCTTTATTCCTGGGCAAATGCTGCCCTTTTGATCTTATTTGGTTGATTGTTCTAAGGAGTGCACATCTCCTTAGTATTACTGTTCACCTCAGAGGCCTGTTGTTTGGCTAAAAGTTACCCACGGGAGTGAGTTCAGTAAAGAATTTATTCATTCACTTGGCATATTTCTATGCCAACTTGTGAGTCTTACCACACCAATACAGTTCTGATATTGTTGTTGATATCAAGAAACAGATTACTGGAGTTGGTTGAGAGAAGCTGGTTGGAGTATACAGTATGCTGATAGGAGCTGGTGTTAGTGTTCTTCTATGGGTTAGCTGACAGAAATGCTTGTTCTCCATGCCATCATGTATATCAGTATAGATTCTTATAGATTGAGAATGAAGTTTAATATCCATCCCCAAAGACAAATTAAAGCTTAATTCTTTGGCTAGAATTCCTTGGGTATCTACAAGATACAAGAGGAAGTCATAAAGTGATAGGGCATCTAAGGACTTCTAAAAATAGAATTTCCTTGTGAGAAAGGGGAATTGTGAATGACTGCAGTTGACTCTATTTATATCTTAACACCACTTCCATATTTCTTTCTGTTTAATCTTTTGGGTACATCCTCATACCAAAAGTGAGATGATATGTTTTTGTGACAGAAATGCTGCTGTGTCAGAAAGAGTTTCTGTTTAGGGCCATGGTCAAGTAGCCTGGAGTGTGGTTTTTAATGTATCATGAAAGAAGACCAAATATCCACCCAAATGGTGGTAGTTGAGAGAAATAATGATATTATGCAAAAAAAAAAAAAAAAAAAAGTGGAATTGTCATTCTTCAAGGCACTAATCAAATGCTACATCCTCTTGGAAGCCTTTTCTGACCTCTCCAGTTCCCTTGTTTGTTCTCCCCTAGCACTTGGGCCCTCACCCTTATTACAGCACTGAGAAACAATATTGTATTAGAGTCACTTGTTCACACTGTTACCCTCATCCAGATATACTCTCTTAGAAGACAGAATTAGTGTTGTTCCTACTGTATGTTTAGTACCTAGAAGAGTGTGACATATATCAGGTGACTTACTGGTTATTCATTATTAGATGATGGAAAGATAGAAGTCTAAGAGAAAAGAAAAGCATTATTTTTTAAACTCTTTGAAAAAAATTGTTGAAAATAGATAGATACAGCAAAACATACATGAATTCAATAATTTCTCCATGTACAGCTCAGTGGCATTGATGATATTCCTCAAGATGTGCAAACATTTTCAACGTCCTTTTCAGAATTCTTCCTCCCCATTAACATAAATTCACTGCCACCCCCAAACGTTCATTTAATCTTTCTAGTTGCCATTATCAATTTGATCCTATATAGATAGTTTGCAAAGTATTTTTTAAAAAATACATTTTACTGAAATATAGTTTATGTTCAGTGAAATACACAAAGCTAAAGTGACATGGGTCAACACATTGCAAAATATTTAAGTGGAATATCAGTAGCCTGTATCCCAAATTAACTTTTTTCAGTAAAAACAGACAATATAACGCTTTGATCCTCATTTTATAGATGAGGAAGTGGGTCTTAGAAAGGTTCCTCAAGTGACAAAGCTGGCTAAAGTATGGAGCCAAGATCAGTATGCAGGGACTCAATTCTCAGCTCCATGTTCTTTCCAATCTATCTCAATGTGCTTCACTGTAGAGCAATAGATGAAAGTGAATAATCTTTTGATGATATGGAGGAAACACCCAGCAAAATAAACTTTGTTTGTGTTATGGTGCATGTTGATTTTTCTTGGTGTATGTTACAACAGTGCAGGTGGAGAAGACGCTTTTACACTCAATGTAAAATTCATCATATAATAGAACTTGATGAAGAAGTTTGAAGAACTTGGCCTTCAGACAAAAAAACAAAAACAAAAACAAAAGAAAACAAAAAAACACCAAACCCACTGCCATGGAGTCGATTCCGACTCATAGCGACTCTCATTGGGTTTCTGAGGTGGTTAAATCTTTACGGAACTAGATTGCCCAGTCTTGCTTGCACAGAGTGGCTGGTGGGTTTGAGCCACCAACCTTCTGCTTAGCAGTCAGATACCTTAGGCACTGTGCTACTAGAGCTCCTTGGATCTTATCAGAGGAAGATCTAAAAAAGAAGGTAATGTTTTAGTGATAGTGGCACATAATGATAACTTTTATTAAGTGGCCAGATTTGGATAAATGCCACACTTATATTTATATTTCATGATTTGTTATGAGTTAATTAAATGAATAAATTCATGGAATACAAGTAAAACATTGTTTGACCTGTAGCATACCAAATGCTCAACATTCTTGTTCTTCTACTTTTCCTTATACAACTTTCTTTAATTAGATTTTTTTTGTCTTCTTGAGACCTTCAGAGGAAACAATTGAAATGCTTGTTATAGTAGTCAGAGGAATCAACTGGTAATTTAAAATAAGTTATTCTAACTGAGTAAAGGTAGATTCCAGTAGGAGAAGAGAAGTTGGCCTAATATAAACTAATCAGTTCATGCCCTTGATAAGTTGTTGTAGCAGGCCTTGATAACTAGGATTCTACTGGATCTGAGAGGAGAAGGATTCATAAAGTAAAAGTAATTCAACCTCTCTTTCTCTTTTCCCTTTAAGAGCAGATGTTGGGAGAGGCCGTGGAAAGGTGCCATAAGAGAATCAGCCATGCTTCTTGTTTCCCCAGCAACCCAAAGTCAATGAATTAATGCTTTAGAGACAAAAACAAACAAACAAAAACACACAATCAAAAACCCTTTTTATTTTTTTAGAACTTGAGAGTGATGTCTGAGAATGCCAGTGGAAAGTGACAAAAAGAAACCATGTGATTTAGGAGGAGCCAAAACCAAAAACTGAATCAGTTGTTGTCGAGTAGATTCCAAGTCATGGCGACCCCATGTGTGCAGAGTACAACTGCTCCTTAGGGTTATCTTTATTTCTCTTTACTTAAATTTTATTTATTTTGTTGTTTTTGTTGAGAATATACACAGCAAAACATACACCAATTCAAGAGTTTCTGCATGTATAATTCAGTGACATTGATTATATTCCTTGAGTTGTGGAACCATTCTCACCCTCCTTTTCTTAGTTGTTCTTTCCCCAATAACATAAACTCACTGTTCCTTAAAGTGCCTATCTAATCTTTTGAGTTGCTGTTGTCACTTTGATCCCATATAGTTTTAAAAATAGCATAATCCTCAAAGTAGACATTTTTTTTACTAGTTCAGCTAGACTATTTGGTTTTAAAAAGACTTCAGGATATATTTTTGGCTTATTTTAAAGATTGTCACAGGACAATAGTTTCAGGGGTTCACCTCTCCTTTATGGCTCCAGATAGTCTGCATTCCATGAGAATTTGAACTTCTGTTCTGTATTTTCCCCCTTTTGATCAGGATTCAGAATCTTTGATCAAAACATTCAATAATGGTGACTGTGCACCATCCAGTTCTTCTGATCTCATGGCAAAGAAGAGAGTTGTTGATGAAGGCAATTAGCTAGACATTCCTTTTTCTCCTCCTATTCCTGACTCGCCTTCTTCCTGTTTCTTCAGGCAGTAGAGACCAATCGTTATATCTGGAATGGGTGCTTGCAAGCTTTTAACACTCCAGGCACTATGCAATGAACTAGGAAGTAGAATAGAAATGCAAAACATATCATTAGGCCAATTAACTGGAACATCCCATGAAACTATGACCCTAAACCTCCACATAAAGGACCAAATTCCATGAGTTGCTTGATTTTACCTAAGGAGCTTCAGCAGCTACTCTTTTTTTTTTTTTGGTCATTGTTGTAAATGTATCTATAACACAACTTTTGCAAATTCATCTTTTTACAGGTGTACAAATTATTGACAGTGCTTACAATAATTGGCTATGTAACCCTATCCATAAAGAATGTGATTTTTCAATCACCACATACCAAAACTCAGTACTCCTTAAGTAATAACTGCTTGCCATTTCCCTCTCCCTCCTGCTTCTGGTAACAACTAATTAACTTCAGTCTTTATGCATTTGCCTTGTCTTTTGATATAAGTGAAGACATACAATATTTTTTCATCTCCATATGCTTTTCAAAGCTGTGCCCTTTCTTCTGAAATGCCTCTGGGTGGGTTCAACCTGCCAACTTTTTTGTTTGGTAGTTGGGTTTGCATTATCCAGGGAGTGCATGAAGAGGAGCAGAGGTGCACAGATTTGTCTAGTCCATCTTCCGTGTTTTCCCTACAAGTAACTTCCATGTCCCACAGTTTCCCATTAGTGAAAGGAAGGCAAATGACAAAAGAATGTTACATGGCCGTTTGGAATCAGATATGGGAATGCATCGTTGGCTAAAACGTGTATTAATTTAACTATCTACTTTTAAATAACATTCTCTTCTTTGCTCTTGTAATTATTATTTAATTACTGTTGTGTTCCCATGTCCTCTTCCAAGTACTTTGGCAGAAGTCTGGTGACAAGTATTACTATAAACCAAATGATTGATTTTACTATTCTAATCAGAGTTGAAACCTATGACATCAATGAAATACTCACTTTTTATTCTCTTGGCTCATGTGATCCTCATCTTAATGTATGTAGGTAATCTTGCTGTAACATAATTGTGGTGTTCCTTAAGCAACCCTCCCCAGTCTGTCATCCTGGGTAGGGGAGGGAGGATTCTAGAACCTTACTGGAAATACCACCCTGAGCATAGTGTGAGCCAAAACTGTATATTTTTCCTTCTTATCTTTCCTTAGTACCTGGCCCAGGGCAAGGAACACAGAAGTCACTTAGTACATGGAGAATGATGCTTGAGTTGCATGGTTGCCTCTGTGTTTGCTTACTGATTAGCGGTCCCTCAAGTGTAGAATAGTCTATCATAACTTGGCATGAAGGATCAAGTCCATATTCAAGCTTAAATAGGCACTGGAGTTAGGAGGTGTGCTGCTGGAATGAGAGTTCCAAGGTGTGTTAATTCGGATAGTTAGCCCTAGCTGCCACAACAAAACTTTGGAATCTCGGGGGCCTAGCATAAACTCTTATTTCTTCTTTAGTTTCCATTCCATCTTTCTTCTGTAGCATCACATGGCAACCTCCATGGTTTCTGTGGCATGGGAAAAGAGAGATGGCAGAGTGCACTGACAACTGCATTGGCCTGGGAGTGATACATGTCATTTCCATTCAGAGCTGATTGACCAGAATTAATCATATGACCCCAAGTAACGGCACTAGAGACTGGGTCATACATAGGACTGCATGGAATGTTAGGTGAGTACTAACTGTCACCGACATGTTAGGATCTGCAGGGCCTTGGGGATTCCACTGTAGCTCTAGGTATTAAGCAATGAATAATGTAAATATACAGACAAGTCTACCAGTGAGTTGTTGTTGTCGTTGTTGTTATGTGCTGTCGAGTTGGACCCGACTCATAGCGACCCCTCCTTGGGTTTCCGAGGCAGTATCACTACAGAAGTAGATTGCCCCATCTTCCTTCCGAGGAGTAGCTGGTGGGTTTGAACAATCAGCCTTCTGGTTAGCAGTCAAGTGTCTTAGGCACTACGCTACCAGAGCTCCAGTGAGTTCTTGGGAGAGTCTTTAATTGTAGGAAATTAAATATATAAGGCAATTTTTAAAAATCAAGTTTGTCCTTATGCCATGCTATGACTCTCTGGGATCTTTAACTGGGCAATTCTATGAAGCCCAATTGAAAAATGTATACAAGCAAGTTTAGCTGCAGATTTTAAATTGCAAAAATACTTTGGTTGTATGGTTCTCATCAAATTAGTAAACAGTTTTCTTTTTAATTTAGTGTTTAAGAATTCTTTATTGGAAAGAAGGATGAGTAAGAACATGGGAGAAACTACCAGAAACATCTATCAAGCATCCGACTTAAGCCAAAAGAGAGAATCAATCTTTTTTTTTTTTTTTCTTTTCTTTTTTTTCAAATGGTGCTTTAGGTACAAAACAAATTTACAGAGCAGAGTTTGTTTTACATTCAACATTTCATGTACATTTGGTTTCACTCCCCAATTACCATCCCCAACCCTAACCCACTCTCCTCCCCTCCCTGCCCAGTACCCCCTCCCCCATGCCCCTCACAGTTATGCACTCCTGCATAACTCCTGCAGGTCCTCCCTGTCAATGTTGCCCCTCTAGCTTTATGGAGGCTGGTTCAGGGTTTTCTGTTTTATTTACTTGTTTTTCAAAGGCTCATCCACCTGTCAACAGATTTGTGAAATGATTTTGTCTTTTACTTCTGTACTAGTTCTGAAAGCTGGATTGTTGAATGTTCATGTGGTCACATTTCTGCATGGAATTCTATTCACTTTAGATTACACTTGTGTGTTTTCAGTTCTAGATATACCAGAAGGACTCTCTAGAGTCAGTTTCAAAGTTGTGCCTTGAGAAACCATGTTTTCATCAAATAATGGTTACCTAGAAATCCTTAAAAGGAAATATTTAAATAACAGAGAAATGTTATGGTACTTAATTATTAGAAAAATTTGTAGTAACACAACAGATGATATTAGACACAATTTTATATAAAAGCTGATGCAGAGCCTAAAAAACCAAACCCTTTGCTGTCGAGTCAATTCTGACATAGTGACACTATAGGACAGAGTAGAACCACCCCGTAGGGTTCCCAAAGCTGTAATCTTAGAGAAGCAGACTGTCAAATCTTTCTCCTACAGAGCAACTGGTGGGTTCGAACTGCTGACCTTTTGGTTAGCAGTTGAACAATTAACCACTCTACAACCAGGGCTCCTGGCACAGAGCCAGGAAAATATTATATGGCCATCTGCAGCACTACCTTAGATGAAGAGAGGCTGCTTGGCAGCAAACTCACGTGTGTTTACTCTTAGCATAGCCTTTTATCTAGTGTAAGGTCAACTCTTGTATAATGATTTCAGCTTTCCCTTACGTCACATACCACTCCATCATCATTGATGGAAGCTGTATTTTAAAATAGCAAATTATATGGCTGAGGAAACACCTTATCGAAACGAGTGTTGTTTTGTGAGAAGCATGGCTAATAAAGGATTTCCATAAATCTCCAGACCTTTGTTTTCACTTTTCCTAACTGAAGCTTCTGTGGTAGCAGGCAAAGGTCAGGATTGCTTTACCTTAAGACACTTTTGCTTCCACTTTTACTTAATATTAAGTCAAAAGACATTTAATATTATATTAAAGCTTTAATTAGGTAATAGTTTTAAAGTTCTTTGTGAAGAAAGAATACTCACTGTCAAGAGTCTCAAATGTCACTATCTTTCATTTTTTATAAAACACCTTGAGTGCAATTATCCCTGGTTTTTTTTTTTTTTTTTTTTCCTTTAATAGTTTGAACTCAACAAGATGTTGAGATTGTCTTCTGAATTATCAAGGCTTTTCAGGACTATAATTAGACTAGAGTAACTGGAGGGGGAACAGATGTATCAGAGGCTTGTGGGAAAGGTGCATGCAGGAGATGGACTAGACTCGTGAGGAAGTGGATGGAATGGCTTACTTTTGGCCACTAGTTCTTAATGGTAAGGATTAGGCAGGGAAAAGAGAATTTTCCTAACATATCAGCAAACTCTGTAATAACTGTCATGTTGCTGTTAGGTGCCGTTGAGTCGGCTCCCACTCATAGTGACCCTACGTACAATAGAATGAAACACTGCTTGGTCCTGCACCACCACCATCATCCTTGCTAGACCTGAGCCTGTCACTGCTGCCACTGTGCCAATCTATCTGATTGAGGGTCTTTCCCTTTTTCTCAGACTCTCCACTTTTCCAACCATGATATCCTTCTCCAGGGAATTGTCCCTTCTGACAACATGACTTAAGTAGATGAGACAAAGTCTGGCCATTCTCACTTCCAAGGAGCATTCTGGCTGCACTTTTTCCAGGACAGATTTGTTAGTTCTTCTGGCAGTCCATGGTATTTTCAGTATTCTTCGCCAACAGCACAACTCAAAGGCATTTACTGCCACAGGTGCAACATTCTCTTGACCTCAGTTATAAGGACGGTACGGATGCATGTGGGATTTGATTTCAAATAGCTCTGGTTGGAATCTTGACTTTGTTTCTGAGGGGCTGTGTGACCTTGAGCAAGTCACCTAACTCCTTTGAATCTCAGTTTCTTAATTCATGAAATGGGAAAGGCAGTACTTACTTTGTAGTGCTCTATCAGTATTAGAAAGAATGTCTGGCAAGCAGCAATTTTTGGGCTCTATTCATTATGGGTGCGGAACAAAGTGTATAGATGCTCATGGTCATTATTAATAGCAACACAAGACCCAAATGGGGATGTTGTTGTTGTTGTTGTTATTTGCTGTGGAGTAGGCCCTGACTCATAGCGACCCCTCCTTGGGTTTCCGAGGCAGTATCACTACGGAAGTAGGATTGCCCAACCTTCCTTCCGCGGAGTGGCTGGTGGGTTT
>NW_006921862.1:3840608-3844763 GCF_000298275.1 Orycteropus afer afer
TCCCCCAACTTTCCCAGAGATAATGCTAATTTCTTCTTCTTTTTTTCAATTGTGCTTTGGGTGCAAATTTATGAAGCAAATTTGTTTTACATTCAACAGTTCATACACATTTGATTTCACACCCTGATTACCATCCCCAACCATAAGAATCTCCCCTCCTCTCCCCTCCCTGTGACTACCCCTCCTTGTGCCTTCTTAACTATGCATCCTGTCTGTCCAGCTTTTCCTCTGTGTGAAAGCTGTCCCTCTGGTGTTTCATGGCTGATTGATCTAAGGGGTGCATCTCCCTAGAGTAGGTGTGTGCATCACACTGGGTTAGGTGTTCTGCACCTAGGGGTTTCTACTGTTGGGCTGAGAACCAATCCATGGTAGTGAGTCCATTTTCTATGCTCGAAGGATAATCTGGGAACATAGTCTCAGGGTTTCTACCAATCGTCACCTGACCATTAATTCTGGTCATTTTTGTGTTTTTGAATTTTGTTCCACATTTTTCCTCCAACTCTATCCAAGATCTCCAGTTTTGATCCCTTTCTGAGTGGTTGGGATTATTAATTGGGCATCATCTAGTTCTTCTTGTCTTAGGATCATAAAGGCTGAAGTTCTCATGGTCAGTTTTATCCTTGGATTGATTCTTTCCAGATGCCTTTGATTTTCTTCACTCTTCTTTGCTTCAGATGAGAGGAGACTAATAGTTGCATCTTAGATGGCTGCTCGAAAGCCTTTAAGACCCCAGTAACTACTCAACAAAGTAGGTTGCAGGACAAAATTTTTATGTACTATGTTGTGCTAATTGAGCATGATGTCCCCCAAGACTATGGTCCAAGTCCACAGGGCTGGTGATTGTCTCTTTCAAGGTGTTTTGTTGTCTCTGAGTGGTTACTCCAACTCTGTCTTCTGTAATGTGTGTGGCTAATTTTGTAGCACAAGTTCATATGTAATACTATCTTCAGCCAAATTTGTCCTTGGTCTAGGGTATATTCCTTTTTGCCTACCCCCACCTGATCTTCTCACCTGTCTATGCATTTATCCATAGCCCAATGTTTGGTGTTAGTGGTAATGCAGTATTGTGCATGTACTAGTACTTGCCTCTGTTGTCTCTGTGCTATGTGCATGTTTCAGTGTCCTTCCTTTCCCAGTGTCATGATGCTGGTCACAGGCTCTTTCCATACCATCCCTCCCCATACCTAAATCAACATGTGATCCCCAACTAGTCCAAAATTTTCTCTCCCATTCCCTTCCATTCTCAATAACCAACAAAGTGAATTTCCTTCTCCGAGTAAACCTTTCCTTGACTTTTTACAGAAATAGGCTCATACAGTATTTGTCCTTCTGAAATTGACTTATTTCACTGAACATAAGGTCCTCCAAATTCATCCACATTGTGAGATGATTTGTGTATTCTTAATTATTCTTTAATGCTGCATGGTATTCCATTATGTGAATATACCACAGTTTGGTTATCCATTCATCTGTTGATGGACATTTATGTTGTTTCCATATCTTTGCTATAATGAATTTTGCTGTGATGAACATGGATGTACATGTCTGTTCATGTCCTGTCTCTCACCTCTTTAGGATATATTCCTAGTAATGCAATGGTGAGATCAACTAGTATTTCTATTTTCAGGTTTTTAAAGAAACATCATACCATTTTCCATAATGGTTGTACCATTTTACAGTTCCATCAGCAGTGTATGAGAGTTTCAATCTCTCTGCAATCTTGCCAGCATTTGTTATTTTTTGTCTTGTTGAACTTTGCTATTATTGCTATTATTTGCTATTATGTTATCTCATTGTTTTGATTTGCATCTCTCTAATGGCTAGTGATCATGAGCATTTCCTTATGTGTTTGTTGGCCACCAGCTTATCTTCTTTAGTGAAGTGTCTGTTCATATCCCTTGCCAATTTTTGAATTGGGCTGTTTGTCTTTGTGGTGTTGAGGTGTTGAAGTTTTCTATAAAATCTGGAGATAAGTCCCTTGTCAGATATGTTATAGCCAAATATTTTTTTCCCAATCTGTTAGTTCTCTTTGTACCTTTTTGGAGATGTCTTTCAATGCATATAAGAATTAGTTTTTAAAAGGTCTCAATTATCTAGCTTCTCTTTCACTGCCTGTGGATTTTGGGTTATACTTGATAGTCTATTTATGCTGCAGATCAGAGCCCCTAAATTTGCTCCTTTTCATCTTTGATGAGCTTTATGGTTTGGGGTTTTACCTTTAAATCTTTGATCCAACTGGAGTTTGTTTTTGTGTATGGGGTAAGGTATGGATCATGTTTCCTTTTTCTGCAAGTGGATATCCAGTTGTGTCAACACCATTTGTTAAAGAGGTTGTCTCTCCCTTTTTAATGGGTTTTTGTCCTTTGTCAAAGATCAGCTGTCTGTAGATGGATGGGTCTGTTTCTGGGTTTTCAAATCTGTTCCATTGGTCTATCTGTCTATCATTGTACCAATACCATGCTGTTATAACTACTGTGGCTGTATAGTAGATTTCGAGATCTGGCAGTGTGAGATTTTGTTTTTTTTCTTCAGCAGTGCTTTGCTTATCCAAGGTTTCTTTCCTTTCCATATGAAATTTATGACTGGTTTTTCTATGTCCTTAAAAAATGTTAATGGAATCTCTGTCCAGATTGCATTGAATGTATAGATTGCTTTGGTTACTATTGACATTTTCACAATATTTAGTCTTCCTCTCCATGAAAAAGGCATGTTCTTCCATTTATGTAGATCCATTGTAGTTTCTTATAGTAGTGTTGTGAAATTTTCTTTGTATAGGTCTTTTGTATCCCTAGTAAGATTTATTCCTAAATATTTTGCCTTTTTGGTAGCTATATACAATAGCTAATATTTTGCCTTTTCAAAGGGCTGCTTGTTGATGTAGAGGAAACCAACTGATTTTTGTATATTGACCTGGTATCCTGCCACAGAGGCAGAAGGGAGGTAAAAGGCTGGGGATGACAAAGTGGCTGGATCCAGGTAAGGGGAGGGAGACAGGTCCCACCCAAGAGGCAGGAAGGAGGGAAAAAAAGCTGGGGATGATAAAGTTGCAGGATCCAGGTAAGGGGAGGGAGACAGGCCCCACCAAAAAAGCACGATGGGGGAAACAGCTGGGGACAACAAAAAGGCAGGATCCAGGTAAGGGGAGGGAAAAAGGCCCCACCCAATAGACAGGAAAGAAGGAAAGCTGGGGTGACAAAGTGGCAGGATTCAGGTAAAGGGAGGGTGGAGAGGTTTCGAACAGTTAAGGGAGACAAACCTGTCTGTCAGTTTGTTGAACTGTGGTGGTTTGTGTGTTGCTGCGAGGCTTGAGGCTGTGCCACTGATATCTCAAATGCCAGCAGGGTTGCAAATGGTGCACAGGTTTCAATACAGCTTACAGACTGAGACAGACTAGGAAGAAGGAAGAGACCATCCACTTCTCAAAGAATTGGCAAGGGAAAACCATATGAATAGCAGAGAAACACTGTCTGATACATTACTGGGCAACTTTATGAATAGCTCAGAAACATTGTTTGATACAGTACAGGAAGACCAGTCCCTTAGGTCAGAAGGCATTCAAAATATGAATGAGAAAGAGCTGCATCATCAGAGTAAAACCTACCTTAAAAATATGGATAAAGTAAAGCTTTCAGGACCTCCACTTGCTGATGAGGCATGACTCAAATTGAGGAGAAACAGCTGCAAATATCTTTTAATAACTGGAACATGGAATATACAAAGTATGAGTCTAGGAAAATTGGAAGTTGTCAAAAATGAAATGAAATGCATAAAGATTGATGTCCGAGGTATTAGTGAGCTGAACTGGACCACTTTTGGCCATTTTGAATCAGACAACGATATGATCTACTATGCTGGGAATGACAATTTGAAGAGGCATGGTGTGGCACTCATCATCACAAAGGATGTTTCAAGATCTGTCCTGAAGTACAATGCTGTTGGTGATAGGATAATACCCATACACCTACAAAGAAGACCAGATAATATAATTATTATTCAAATTTATACACCAACCACCAAAGCCAAAGATGAGGAAATTTTTATCAACTTCTGGAGTCTGAAATTGACTGAACATGCAATCAATATGTGTTAATTATCACTGGTGACTGGAATGAAAAAGTTGGAAACAAAGAAGAATCACTGGTAGTTGGAAAATTT
>NW_006921862.1:3846028-3849232 GCF_000298275.1 Orycteropus afer afer
GTTTTTTATTGACTATGCAAAAGCAATTGATTGTGTGGATCATAACAAATTATGGATAACATTGAGAAGAATGGGAATTCCAGAACACTTAATTGTGTTCATGAGGAACCTGTAATAGACCAGGAGGCTGTTGTTCAAACAGAACAAGGGGATAGTGCATGGTTGAAAATCAAGGAGTGTGTCAGGGTTGTATCCTTTCACCATACTTATTTAATCTGTATGTTGAGCAAGTAATCCGAGAAGCTGGGCTATATGAAGAAGAATGTGGCATCAGGATTGGAGGAAGAATCATTAACAACCTGCAATACGCTGATGACTCAACTTTGTTTGCTTAAAG
Organism: Orycteropus afer afer; assembly: GCF_000298275.1. Classification (NCBI taxonomy): domain Eukaryota; kingdom Metazoa; phylum Chordata; class Mammalia; order Tubulidentata; family Orycteropodidae; genus Orycteropus; species Orycteropus afer. The sequence continues at coordinate 3,846,366 of NW_006921862.1, forward strand.
TAAGAATGACTTGAAGCATTTACTGATGAAGATTGAAGACTACAGTCTGCAGTATGGATTACATCTCAATACAAAGAAAACAAAAATCCCTACAACTGGACCTGTAAGCAGCATCATGATAAATGGAGAAAAGGTTGAAGTTGTCAAAGACTTCACATTGCTTGGTTCTAAAATTGATGCCAATAGAAATAACAGTCAGGACATCAGAGGACGTGTAGCACTTGGCAAAATGGCTGCAAAAGTCCTCTTTCAAGTGCTGAAGAGCAAAGATGTCTCCTTGAGGACTAAAGTGTGCCTGACACAAGCCATGGTATTTTCAATTGCTTCATATACATCTGAGAGCTTAGATTGAATAAGGAAGACCGAAGAAGAGTTGAAGCTTTTGAGCTGTGGTGTTGGTTAAGAATACTGAAAGTAGCATGGACTGCTAAAAGAACTAACAAATCTGTCCTGGAGGAAGTGCAGCCAGAATGCTCCTTGGAAACGTGAATGGCCAGACTTCATCTCACCTACTTTGGTCATGTTGTCAGAAGGGACCATTTCCTGGAGAAGGATGTTATGCTTGGTAAGGTGGAGGTCAGTGAGTGGGGAAGGCCCTCAATGAGATATTTTGACACAGTTGCTGCAGGGATGGGCTCAAGTATAGCAAGGATCGTGGCTCTGGCATGGGGCTGGGCAGTATTTTGTTCTGCAGTGCATAGGTTCACTATGAGTTGGAGATGACTTGACAGCACCTAAAAACAACAGCAACATCCTCCCACTTTGCTGAAACTTTCTATTAGTTCCAGAAGTTTTTTTTGCAGTCTTTTGGATTTTCTGTGTGTAGGGTAATGTCATCTGCAAATAGAGATAGTTTTACTTCTCTTTGCCAATTTGGATGCCTTTTATTTCGCTTTCTGGCCTTATTGCCCTGGATAGGACTTCCAATACAATATTAAATAGAAATGGTCATAGAGGGCATTTTTGTCTGATTCTCATTCGCAAGGGAAATGCTTTGCGTCTTTCTCTGTTAATAATAATATTGGCTGTTGGGTTTGTGTGTATGCCCTTTATTATGTTGAGGATTTTACTTTCTATCCTTATTTTGCTGAGAATTTGAACAGGAATAGGTGTTTAATTTTATCATATGCCTTTTCTGTGTCAACTGATATGATCATATGGTTTGTTTTGTTTATGTGGTAGATTACATTGATTGTTTTTTGATGTTGAACCATCCTTACATACCTAGTATGAATCCCACTTGGTCATGATGTATTATTTTTTGGATATATTGTTGGATTCTGTTGACTAGGATTTGTTGAATATTTTTGCATCTGTATTCATAAGGGATATTAGTCTGTAGTTTTCCTTTTTACTGGTATATTTCCCTCATTTTGGTATCAGTGTTATGCTCGCTTCAAAGAATGAATTTGGGAGTATTCTATCTTTTTCTGTGTTCTGGAAAAGTTTGAGTAGTAGAAGTGTCAGCTCTTCCCTGAATGTTTGGTAAAATTCTCCAGTGAAGCTGTCTGGGCCAGGAATTTTTTTGGGAATACTTTTTTTTTTTTTAATGAAATGCTCAATTTCTTCTTTTGTCATGGGTCTGTTCAAGCATTCTATCTCTGTCTGGGATAGTTTAGGTAGGTCTTGTGTCTCTAGAAACTTTTCCATCTCTTTTAGGTTTTTGAATCTGTTGGAGTACATTTCTTCACAATATTCTGTTATTATCTTTTTTATTTAAGTTGGATCTGTTGTGTTGTCACCCTTTTCATTTTTTTATTCATGTTAGTTGCATCTTTTTTTTCTTTTCCTTTGTTAAATTTGCCAGTGGTTTGTCAATTTTGTTACCCGATTTTTATTATTTCCTCACTCTGGATACTGTAGGTTTCTTTTGTTGCTCTTTTTCTGATTGTTGTAGTTGTTGAGTTAAGGTGTTGATTTAGATTATTTCCTTGTTTTTAATGTGTACACTTATTGCTATAAATTGACCTCTGAGTACTGCGTTCTCTACGTCCCAAAAGTTTTATAAGTTGTATCATCATTCTCATTTATTTCTAGGAAATTTTTTATTTTACATTTTATTTCTTCTATTACCCAGTAGTTTTCAAGCTGTATGTTATACAGTTTCCACATATTTGATTTTTTTTCCTTGATCTTCCTATTACTGATTTCTAATTTATAACTTTGTGATCTGAGCAGATACTTTGTATTATTTCAATGTTTTTGAATTTATTGCCATTTGTTTTGTGTCCCAACATATTGTCTGTTCTGGAGAATGATCCATGTGTACTGGAGAAGAATGTGTATTGTGCTTTTGTTCAGTGGAATGGTCTGTATATGTCTATGAAGTCAGGTGGGTTGATTGTGTTGTTGGGTTCTTCTGTATCTTTGTGAGTTTTTTTTTTTCCTAGCTGTTCTGTTCTTGCTTGAATGTGGTGTGTTAAAGTCTCCGACTACTATTGTAGAGTAGTCTATTTTTCCTTTCAATTCAGTTAATATTTGCTTTATGTATTTTGGATCTTTTTCATTGGGTGCATAGATATTTATTATAGTAATGTCCTCTTGGTCAATTGACCCTTTTAGCATCATATAGTGTCCTTCTTTGTCCTTTATGCTGTTTTTCAACTTGAAGTTTATTTTATTGGAATTTAATATTTCCACTCCTGCTCTTTTTTAGTGGGCATTAGCTTGGTATATTTTTTCCAACCCATTTATTTTCTTTTTTCCTCCTTTTTTAAATTTTGATTGGGGTGAAGATTTACAGAGCAAACTCACTTTCCATACAGCAGTTCACATATACTTTGTCTCATGACATTGACCACAGTTTATCACAATGCAACAGCTCCCCTCCCACTTCCTCCACATAGTTACTTCTTCCCAGTGTCCAT
>NW_006921862.1:3853261-3853920 GCF_000298275.1 Orycteropus afer afer
TATCTTTTCTTCCTTCATGATATGGAGGAAATTTTCTGTTAGCACATCTTCCACAATATTCTCAGTGGTTTGTTTTGCCTCCTCTTGTTCTGGTATTCCAATCAGGTGTATATTGTTCCTTTTCTTGTCATCCCATATACCTCTTAGATTCTCTTAATTTCTGTTAACTCTTTGTTCTGATTTTTGTTCATACAATCTGGCCTCAAGGGATTTGTCTTCTACATAAGTAATGTGTTCTTCAGCCAGTTCTAGTCTCCACTTTTGTCCCTCCACTGTGTTATATATCTGTTTAATTTTAATGTTCATCTTCTTGATTTCTAATTGCAGTTTTTGTATGAATTCTAATTTTGTATTTATCTTGTTTTGGAAGGAATATTGACCAATTTACTTCTGTAGTGATACTGCTTCAGAAACCCAAGAGGGTTTGCTATGAGTTGGATCCCACTCAATGACAGTGCGTTTTATTTACTTTGTTATTTTGCTTTTCTGAATTCTTCCAGGGTACTGCCTTGTCATTGATTCTGCTTATGGTTTCCTTGAGCTCATGCAGAGAGTCCTGTATATATTGTTGTTGTTGTTGTTATGTGCCGTCGAGTTGGCCCCGACTCATAGCGACCCCTCCTTGGGTTTTCGAGGCAGTATCACTACGGAAGTAGGAT
>NW_006921862.1:3854170-3855883 GCF_000298275.1 Orycteropus afer afer
TTTTTTTTTTTTCTTCCATGATAGATAATTCTTTGGCCTGGGCTTTTATTTCTATTAGCTTGTCCTGTTTTTGTTTGATTTGAGGTTGTCTGTTGTTTCCTAGACATTTTGAAGTTGTTGTCTTTAATTGTTAGTTATGTATTGATTTGTTTCATCCTGATTTTTTGTTTTACTATATTTAAAATGTGGAGCAGATGTACTTCTTTGTTTATTAGCTGGACTATACTGGGTCACTGTCCAGCTTCCTCTGTGTTGGTGGAATCACTAGTGGGGATATGAGTGCAGGTCTCTGTTCATTGTGTAGAGAATTTGAAGTTGGTTTGAGCAGGTGTTGTCCACCATCTCTTGTTGATCCTGTGGCACAGAAGTTATTGATGTTACTTTTCTATTTGGGTGATATGTTCAGTGTAGTAGCTCTGGTTGCCTGGTGGAGGTTTAATGTGTTCCTCCTATTGGATGAGGTAAGGGAGAAAAGGAAGAAAGAAAGAAAAAAAAGGTGCCAGAAGTGAGCCCCAGAATAGAAAGGTAGAAGGAGTTTCTCATGTTTTGGGCAAGATAATTCAGTTAGTGATGCAGACATGGGCAAGGCAACCTGGGACCTTCTGAGACATCTACTGATGATGACGCTCTACTGTCAAAGACCCGTGGTTCAAAATTGACTGACATCCAAGTGGATAGAGGGCCATCACTTTCAGCTTGGACCCAGAAACTGCAAAATCCCAGGTCCACTCTGTGCCAAAAGGGATCATCAAAGAGGTGGACCTGAGCTCACTGCCAGGAACCTGCTGTGGGGCTTCGTCTACTCTCAAGGAGTTTCTCACTTTTCCCCACTCCCTTCTGGGGTCTGTGTCAGCCCAAGCCAAGGGGGGTGGTGGTGTCTTGATCCATTTTCCAGTAAGATGATTGTGTTCATTCAGAGCCTGAGGTTACCTCAGAAAAACTCCGGTGTGGCTATTCTGAGTCCCAGTGCCTATGGGTTCTGTGATTTTGTTTGTTTGTTTGTTTGCTTGCTTCCCTCTTTCTTGACCACCTTTGTATTTCTAATGACTCCTCTCCATCCCTGTCTCTGCTGGCTGGGCAAGTTTATTTTTATTTTTAATTTTCCCTGTTGTTTAATCTATCTCTTTCTTTGCCTTCACTGAATCTAATACTTCATCTCCTTAGTTGCTCATAACTCCAGTATCATTATTTGTATCTGTTTTACCCAGTTACTCAGAGTCTCAGTTGGAAGAGAGATCAAACATGTTGGTTATCTATACGAGGCAGTCTTCCTTCCCCATAATGGTAATTTCTTGTGTATTAGATATTTAAATTCTATATAGTAATATATGTGTTGTATATATATTACACAGTTTTATTAACATGGGGAAATTGCATCATATGCTACACACTATTATTCACTGTATTTTTCTGACATAACCTATGGAACTATAATTTCATAGATCTATTTTCTTTGAAAAGCTGCATATTTTATTGTGTGAACATGTATTTCTTAATTTTTTTTTGACCAGTCACCCACTAATGGATATTTACAAGGTTTCTGTCTTTTTTTCTATTTCAAACAATAGTTTAAGAAGTATCATTATATGATTTTGTCCATAGGATATGTCCCTACTCAAGGTTACAGTGGCAGTAAGTAGCAGAGAGCTGGGATCAAACTTAAGTCACACTGTTAATTACCATGTAACATTGTCTGTAGCTCATGCTCTTTCT
>NW_006921862.1:3857593-3861837 GCF_000298275.1 Orycteropus afer afer
ATTTGTTATTTTCTGTCTTGTTGAACTTTTCTACTAGTGCTGGAGCAAGATGGTACCTCATTGTTGTTTTGATTTGCATCTCTCTAATAGCTAATGATTGTGAGCATTTCTTCATATGTTTGTTGGCCACTTGAATATCCTCCTTGGTGAAGTGTCTATTCATGTCTTCTGCCCATTATTAAATTGGATTGTTTGTCTTAGTATTTTTTATGCTGTTCTTAAAAATTGTGATCTATACTGAGATGAGTTTTACAGATCAAACAAAAATGTCATGAGCTGTCCTAGCCTTATCAACTGTGATACACTTTGATATTTTTTCTTCTTCTTGTTCTGTTTCATCCCAGTTTAAAAAATACTGATCATGACTATTAAATTGATTTCAGACCTATAGTTTGCAAGGTTTACTTAAGTTTGACTGATGAGGAGCTCTGAAACCTGTTACTTAATATAGACAGAATTTAGTTCTGAGATATTTTAATGTATAAATGTCTGTTAATTTACTCATTGATTCTACACAAATAATCTGTTTTAGAGTTTATACCCTCCCTCTCTTTTCTCATATTTACAGTTGGAGTCCCTGGATGGTACAAAAGTATTTAGTTCACTTGGCTGCTAACCAAAAGTTTAGAAGTTTGAGTTGCTCCAGAAGTTGGTTTTTCAGAAGGATATGTAATAGTTTACTTCCTGAAAATCGGCTATTGTAAACCTTATGGGGCACAGTTTTACTCTGACACACGTGTGGTCCCATGAGTTAGAAGAGGCTGGATGGCAACTTTTCTTTCTTTCTTTCTTTTCCCTGACACTCAAGCTATGCTGGTCTGATTTTCTCTGGACATTCTTATTTATTCTTTGCATCCTAATCATTCAGTTAGGTAAAATTGTTGATTTTAACATGTAGTTTGATTATTTCCATAAGAAAACCACTATTTTCAGTTAAAAGTTGCCTCTTGTAGGTATTACAAAAACTTAACCCAAAGAATGTCTTTGGTAGGAATTTTAAGCTCATGGGCTGGTAAGGGAAGAGCTTAAGGGAGCAGGATTGGCTTTTGATTTTTAGGTCACATGATAGGGGTGATCATTTATATTATAAGCAGAACACTAGCATTTTACATTATTCAGAGTTTAAGAGTTTTGTGTTTGATGTGGGCATTGATGCATTGCCACAGGAAAAGACAACATACATTTATAAGTACATTTATAAGCCAATCACTGTTATGTTAAGATAAGGCATGATAATTTTAGCCATTTGTTGACATATATAATAGCCCTTTCTATCCCCATATGGCACCTCATAGTTACCAGACTTATGACTGTAGGAGGAAGAATGAGAAAATGACATATTGATATAACTATATTTACACATAGTTTAATTTTCCTGCTGATGATCTGTTTTTTAATTAGCAATAAATATTTATTCTAAATATAAAACAGTTCAATATATACAGAAAAAAACATGGAATAACCTTTACTCACAAGAAATTCTAAAATAATTAGAACAGTTTAGAAGTATATGGAATAAAATAATGATTATACATGGTCCCTCAATAGTTTATACCATTTTAACTAGCTAATTTCATAAAAAAATTAAATCCAAATTTCACTTTTCCTTAAGATATGAAAGACGATGAGGGTCCTAATAGGTCCCTCATAGGTCCTAATAGTATTCTGATGAAGGTTTATAATCTCTGAGCTTTAGAAACAAGAACATTTTGATCACTTTTATCAATGGATTCTCTCAAGATGACTCTGAGAACACACACTCCTGGCCTGAGAGTCCCCACACAAGTGTCATGGATTTGTTACTCATGAATACATGGGAGAGGAATTTAAAATTTCTCTGAGCAATAACACCCCCCATAACCAACCAATGAAGATGTCCTATAGAATAATCCTGTAACCAGATTGTAATATATTTTGTTAGTGGGAGGAGATTATGGCGGGTCTTATGGTTTCAGAACAGTTGCTGCTTTTGAGTTGTGATATTGGTGAAGAATACTGAAAGTACCACGAACTGGGAGAATAACTAACCGATCTGTCTCAGAGGAAGTGCAGCTGGAATGTTCCTTGGAAGCAAGGATGGCCAGACTTTGTCTCACCTACTTCAGTCATGTTGTCAGAAGGGACCATTCCCTGGGGAAGGATATCATGCTTAGTAAAGTGGAGGGTCAGTGAAAAAGAGGAAGGTCCTCAATGAGGTGGATTGGCACAGTGGCTGCAATGATGGGGTCAGGCATAGCAAGCATTGTGAGGCTGGTACAGGACCATGCAGTGTTTCATTCTGTTGTACATAGGGTCACTATGAGTTAGAACCAACTCGACAGCAACTAACAACAACAACAAAAAGCTTTTGTAAAAGACCTATTGAAGTTCCCATCTTCTGGCCACCAGGAGCCAGCAATTTATGATCATGAGTTTCAACAGATATTGAGGACATACATACAGCTAAAAAACATTGAAAGAGGTTATGTTGTTGTTGTTGTTAGTTGCTGATGAATCCATTCTGACTCAAAGCAACCCTGTGTACAACAGAACAAAACACTTCCCAGCCCTGCGCCAGCCTCACAATCATTGCTATGCTTGAGCCCATTGTCACAGGCAGTTTGTCAGTCCTTGAGATCGTCCTCTTTTTTGCTTAACCTCTGCTTTACCAAGCATGATGTACTTCTCCAGGGCCTGTCCCTCCTGACAATGTGACCAAAATACTAGAGATGAAATCTTGCTGTCCTCTCTTCTAAGGAACATTCTAGCTGTACTTCTTCCAGGATAGATTTGTTCATTTTTCTGGAAGTCCATAGTTTATTTCATATTCATTGCCAACATTGTAATTCAAAGGCATCAATTCTTTTTTGATCTTCCTTATTTATTGTCCAGCTCTCACATGCATATGAGGTGGTTGAAAATACCACAGCTTGGGTCATGTACATCTTAGTCTTCAAAGTGACATCTTTGCTTTTTAACACTTTAAAGGGGTCTTTTGTAGCAGATATGCCCAAAGCAATATATTGTTTTATTTCTTGACTGCTGCTTCATTGGTGTTGATTGTGGATTCCAGTGAAATGAAATCTCTGACAGCTTCAATCTTTTCTCTGTTTATCATGATGGTGCTTGTTGGTCCAGTTTTGAGGATTGTTGTATTCTTTATGTTGAGATATAATCCATACTGAAGGACGTCATCTTTCATCTTCATTAGTAAGTGCTTCAAGTCCTCTACACTTTTGACAAGCATAGTTGTGTCATTTGTGTATTGCAGTTGTTAATGAGTCTTCCTCCAGTCCTGATGCCAGTTTTTCATATAGTCCAGCTTCTCAGATTATGTGCTTAGCATACAGATTGAATAAGTATGATGAAAGGATACAACGGTGATACATACCTTTTGTGACTTTAAACCACGCAGTATTCCCTTGTTCTGTTTGAACAGCTGCCTCTTGGTCTGTGTATAGGTTCCACATGAGAACAATGAAGTGTTCTGGAATTCCCATTCTTTGAAATGTTGTCCATAATTTGTTATGATCCACACAGTCAAATGCCTTTGCACAGTCAATAAACATAGGTAAACATCTTTCTGATATTCTCTGTTTTCAGCCAAGATCCATCTGACATCAGCAATGATATCCTCCATTCCAAGTCCCTTTCTGAACCTGGTTTGAATTTCTGGAAGGTCCCTGTTAATATATTGCTACAACCATTTTTGAAATATCTTCAGCAAAATTTTATTTTCATGTGATGGTAATGATATTGTTTGATAATTTCCACATTTTGTTGGATCACCTTTCTTTGGAATAGGCACAAATATTGATCTCTTCAAGTCAATCAGCCAAGTAAATGTCTTCTAAATTTCCTGTTGTTCTTGTTGTTAGGTGCCATCGAATCATCTCTGACTCATAGTGACCCTATGCACAGCAGAACAAGACATCACCCAGTCCTGAGCCAGCTCCATGATTCTTGCTAAACTTGTGCCCATCGCCACCAGCACTGTGTCAATCCACCTCGTTGAGGGCCTTCTTCTCTTTCATCGATGCTCCACCTTACCAAGCAGGGAATGGTCCCTTCTGACAACATGACCAAAGTATGTGAGATGAAGTCTGGTCATTCTCACCTCCAAGGAGTATTCTGGCTGCACTTCCTCCAGGACAGATCTGTTAGTTCTTTTAGCAGTCCATGGTACTTTCAGCATTCTTTGCTAACACCACAGCTCAAAAGCATCAACTCTTCTTTGGTCCTCCTTATTGTCCAGCTCTCACATG
>NW_006921862.1:3864017-3864688 GCF_000298275.1 Orycteropus afer afer
ATATGTCATTTTGTACTGTGATGAGTAAATGTAAATAATTTGGAAACTTTGTTTAAAACATTCTTTCTTTCCTTCATTATTTATTCCTTCTTTATTTAAAAAACAAAACAAAACAAAAAAGGATTAAGGAAGCTTGGAAGGATGTATTTATCAATATAATAAAACCCTCGAAATTTAGTGGTTTAAGACAGTTTGAACTCAATTGGTTGGTTCTTCTGATGGTCTTATCTGGGACTATTCATGCAGCTGCAGTTATCTGGAGGTTTGTTAGGGGTGCAGATCTAAGGTGGCTTCCCCCTGCCTCCAACATATCTGACCCCTGAGCTGGGATGACTGGAATAGCTGGGGGCCTGGCTAAGAATCTCTCTTTCTCCCTTAGTCTCTACCGCAGAGTAGCTGGATCTTTTCACATGATGGCTCAGGGCTCCGAGAGGATAAAAGTAGAAGCATCCATGTCTCTTAAGGCCAAGGTTGGAGCTTTGTTGTTGTTACGTGCTGTTGAGTCATTTCCAACTCATAGTGACCCCATGTACATCAGAATGAAACACTGCCCAATCCCGCACCAGCTCCACAATGCCTCCTATACTTGAGCCCATCATCGCAGCCACCGTGTCAATCCATCTCGTTGAAGGCCTCCCCCTCTTTCGTTGACCCTCCACCCTACCAAGCAT
>NW_006921862.1:3865261-3866745 GCF_000298275.1 Orycteropus afer afer
GTCCAGCTCTCACATGTATATGAGGAAATTGAAAATATTATGGCTTGTGTCAGGTGCACCTTAGTCCTCAAGGAGACATCTTTGCTCTTCAGCACTTGAGAGAGGTCCTTTGCAGCCAGTTTGTCCAGTGCTGTACGTTGTCTGATGTCCTGACTGCTGCTTCCATTGACGTTGATTCTAGAACCAAGTAATGTGAAGTCTTTGACAATTTCAATCTTTTCTCCATTTATCGTAATGCTGCTTATAGGTTCAGTTCTGAAGATTTTTGTTTTCTTTATATTGAGATGTAATCTATACTGCAGACTGTAGTCTTCGATCTTCATCAGTAACTACTTCAAGTCATCCTCATTTCCAGTAAGCAAAGTTGTGTTGTCAGCATATCACAGGTTGTTAATGATTCTTCCTCTAATCCTGATGCCAGGTTCTTCTTCATATAGTCCAGCTTCTCGGATTATTTGCTCAGGATACAGATTGAATAAGTATGGTGAAAGGATACGACCCGTGACACACTCCCTTCTTTATTTTAAACCATGCAGTGTTCTCTTTTTCTGTTTGAATGATAGCTTCCGGGTCTATGTACAGGTTTCTCGTGAGTACAATTAAGTGTTCTGGAATTCCCATTCTTCTCAATGTTATCCACAATTTGTTATGATTCATACAATCAAATGCTTTTGCATAGTCAATAAAACACAAGTAAACATCTCTGGTATTCTTTACTTTGAGCCAAGATCCATCTGACATCAACAATGATATCCCTCATTCCATGTCCTCTTCTGAATCCAGCCTGCACCTCTAGAAGTTATCTGTCGATATACTGCTGTAACCATTTTTGAATTATCTTCAGTAAGATTTTACTTGCATGTGATATTAATGATATTGTTTGATAATTTCCACATTCTGTGGGATCACCTTTCTTTGGAGTGGGTACAAATACGGATCTCTTCCAGTCAGTTGGTTAGGTAGCTGTCTTCCAAATCTCTTGGCATAACTGAGTGAGTGCCTCCAGCGGGGATCTGTATGTTGAAACATCTCAATGGGTATTTTGTTAATTCCTGGAGCCTTGTTCCTCACCAGTTCCCTCAGCACAGCTTTGACCTCCTCCCTCAATACCACTGGTTCTTGAACATATGCCTCCTCCTCAAATGAATGAAGATTGACCGGTTCTTTTTGGTATGGTGACTCGGTGTATTCCTTCCATCTTCTTTTGATGAAAATTTGTTCTTGGTGACAGAAATAATGCTGCATCATTCAATATTCTGTCCACAGAAACTTTCAGTATTGCAACTCAAGGCTTAAATTTTTTCCTCAGTTCTTTCAGCTTGTGAAATGCCAAGCATGTTCTTCCCTTTTGGTTTTCTAATTCCAGGTCTTTGCACATTTCATTATAATAATTGGCTTTGCCTGCTCGAGCTGCTCTTTGAAATCTTTGGATCAGCTCTTTTATCTTGTCATTTCTTCCATTTGCTTTATTTACTCTCTGCTCA
>NW_006921862.1:3866845-3875201 GCF_000298275.1 Orycteropus afer afer
ATATTAATGATATCTAGGAAACCATAATTTTTACCACATTCTGTTAGTTAAAGAAAGTCACAAGGCCAGCCCATATTTTATATGGGAGGGAACATGTGCTTTATGATATGAGAAATTGCAAAGAATTTGGACCATCTTCTATTTGCTAAAGGTATATATTACATAGCAAGACATGTAGTAATAACCTCTAAAAATTACCATTAAACTTTTTGAATGAAGGCCAACTAACAGATGCAACATGTTTATATGTGATAGCAAGAACACCAATGTTATTTCAAGGGCTTCAAAGGTCAATTTACTAATTAGTTTTGTCCAAGGTTTAAAATTTTTCTAATTGAACTTACTCATAAAACTTTGTAGTGTTAGAATTGGGAGAGACTTTAAAGGTCATTTAGTCCAATCAAATATCTTTTGACAAAAATTAGGATTTAAACAAAATTAAAGATATTTTTCTATCTGAAAAGTCTAGCACACTGACTTGCCAATTTACTTATGTGATTTAATTCATTGTGACTTAGGTTGAAGATGAAACCTAGGGAAATAGAACATTGGACAAATACACGAATGAAAGTGAAGAGTTAGAAAAACATTCAGCGTTTTTTATCCCCTAGTAGAGTGTTAGGGATGGAGATATGCAAGATAGTCACTGGAAATACTAAGTGACTTGAATTGAGCAATCAGGGCTCTGTAAATTGTATCTTACCAGCTTTACAATTTTCACTAAGGGAGGGAGTTCACAAGTGATTTGGTACTTCTCTCTTCCCATTAGTCAGAGAAGGCTTCTTGGAAGAAATGTTTCAATGTCATTGGAAATGAGGAGCTGCTTTCTCATAAAACTGCTCAATTAGTATATGGAAATGCTCCCCCCCCCCCCGAGATTCTCTTTTTCATAGTCCTTTATAAGCTCAAGGTTGCCAAAAGATATACATTTGGCTGATTATCATCTCTGCTTTTCTAGAGTTCCTCTTCCTTGTCTTCTTTTATGGATTGAATTGTGTCCTCCCCCCCCCCCAAATATGTATTGTAATTCCTAAGCTCTATGCCTGTAGCGATAATCTCATTTGGAGTGGGTTATTTTTGTTATGCTAATTAAGCAGGGTTACTGTAGGGTGTGTTTTGAGTCAATCTCATATGAGAAATACCACACCAAAGTCACTGCCCTGGAGTCGATTCAACTCATAGTGACCCCTCCTTGGGTTTCTGAGGCAGTATTGGTGTGGAAGTAGATTGCCCAATTTTCCTTTTGAGGAGTGACTGGTGGGTTTGAACCGCCAGCCTTGTGGTTAGCTGTCAAATGTCTTAGGCACTTATGCTACCAGAGCTCCTCATATGAGATATAAAAGAGACTAAACAAGCAATCAAGAAAAGAAGAGATGGAGTAAGATAGATGGGGTAACAAAGACACATGGAGACCTCTGAAGACCCAGGGAGCAGAAGCTGCAAAGACAAAGACCTTTCTCCAGAGCTGACAGAGAAAGAACGCTTTCCTCTGGAGCCAGTGCTCTGAATTTGGACGTTTAGCCTCCTGATCTGAGAAAATATATTTCTGTTTAGTAAAGCCACCCACTTGTGGTATTTCTGTTATGGCAGCACTAGAGACCTAAGACACCTTCCTAGAAGAGAAGGGTATTTATTGAGTAAATTGAGATTTTTTTTTTTCTTTTTTTTTTTTTTCTCATTGGCCTCCTCTTTAAGAAGAAATGAGAAGAATGTATGTCTTCAGTGTGGATTAGCATTCTAGTGTGTGTGTGTATCAGAATAGAATCCTGTGAAGCTCAGCCTGCTGGCTTTTGGCTCCAAGGCTTGCTGGAACACATTTTCTATTTCATTTTGCAATTGTTCTTGCAAACTAGGCTTAGTGGCTTTATTCATCTCATTTTCTGAAAATTATGGAAATGCTTTGAGGTGTCAGCATGCCTGAACATGTTCTCATAGAGGCTTCCAGAAGAGCTGGGGTCATTGTGAAGCCAATAAATTTCTACTGGAGAAGAAAAACTCTAAAAGTGAAAGTGGTAGGCAAGGGATTTGCCCCTTGTCCTTGAACTGGCTGATGGCATTATCTTTCTTCTCAGAGTTTCTTGTATCCTCCTTGTCGACCAGTCTAGGGCCATAGCAGGTACTGCTTCTGTTTGTGGTTTCAAAATGAGATAGAGTTTCTTTTTCTAAAATTTAGTAGGGTATTTTTGGATCTGAGTAATTGCTTGTTCTTATAAATATGCTAGCACTACAATCCCTTTATTTAGAGAATTTGTGAATACAGTGGGTGCATAAGAAAACCTGAATCAATTAATTTTTTTTTTCTTAGACACGGAATATGTTTAAATGATCCTGAATTACTTGAAATATATTATTATTTTTGGGATAAATGCCCATGTTCTAGCCTGCTTCTCAGTGTAAAAGATTTATGAGGCTTGGGGCTAGTTCACAATTCTAGGTTCTGCTTCAGTTGGTGCACTTATTATTGAACTAGCTAAAATATTAATTATTTATTGAGTTGAAAAGACAAATATCTTTGCCTCATATGTTACATATACAAAAACTTTAAATTTTTATTTCAATAAAACTAAGGCAGAAACATCACTGCTCTCAATTCTATGCATTTTATTTGTGGGATCCTTGATTGACCTTTCCAAAAATGCTGGCTGCTGTTAATATGTGGCTCTGCTCAAATAGAAATTTTCTTTTGAAACCTCATTAAAGCACAACAGGGGAATCAATACCTATTGGCTATGAGAAACTGTGGTTTCTCATTTGTTCCACTGATCTGATGAGATGGCTTTTTAACCCATCTAGTGCTATCAGAATGGACACCTTCTAGCCAGAAATGTCCCTGGCTATTTGCAATAACTGTAAATTGGTCTTTTTTCTTCATTTACTTTCCCTTTCCTATGTACTCCCGGAGGACAGACTTTCTCAGACCTGTTCTAATTTGGTCAATACTGGATAATCTAGGTGGTCATCAGCAAAAGTGTCTTAGTGTTCTGAGCCTGAGAAAGATGTCACTGACTCTAAAACAATTTGACCCAAAGGCTAGCACACATCTACCAAGTCCTACCTTTAAGGTTTCATGGGAAACTGTGTGTGGAAGGTTCTGCCATGAGTATTTTTCTACACTTGCATCACTTCCACAGACCTAACTAGGCTTGAAGGGAGGTGGATATGTTGTTAAGTGCTGTCAAGTTGGTTCAGACTCACAGCAACCCTATGTACAAAAGAAAAGGCACTACCTGGTCCTGTGCCGTCCTCACAATCATTGCTATGCTTGAGGCTGTTGTTGCAGTCACTGTGTCAATCCATCTCATTGAGGATCTTCTTCATTTTCCTGGCTCTCTACTTTACCAAGCATGATATCCTTCTCTAGGACCTGTTTCCTACTGGCAACATGTCTAAAATATGAGAGGTGAAGTCTTCCTTGCTTCTAAGGAGCATTGTGACTGTACTTTGTCCAAGAAATATTTTTTGTTCTTCTCATAGTCCATGGTATATTTAATGTTCTTCACCAATACCATAATTCAAATGCATCAATTCTTCCTCAGTTTTCCTTAGTCATTTCCCAGCTTTCACATGCATATAGGAGAATGAAAATACCATGGCTTGGGTTAGGTGCACCTTAGTTTTCAAAGTGACATCTTTGCTCTTTAACACTTTGAAGAGGTCTCTTGCAGCAGAGTTGCCTAATGCAATATGTCATTTGATTTCTTAACTGCTACTTCCATGGGTGTTGATTGAGGATCCAAGTTAAATGCAATCCTTGACAATTTCAATATATTTTCTGTTTGTCATGATTTTGCTTATTGTTTCTATTGTGAAGATTTTGTCAGCTTTATGTTGAGGTGTAATCCATAGTGAGGGCTGTAATTTTTCATCTTCATTAGTATGTGCTTCAAGTTATCTTCATTTTCAGCAAGGAAGGTTTTGTAATCTGCATATTGCAGTTGTTAATGACTCTTTGTCCAATTCTGATGCTGCATTCTTCTTCATATAGTCCATTTTTGTGAATTATTTGCTCAACATACAACTTGAATAAGTATGTTAAAGATTAGAATCTTGACACACACCTTTCCTGATTTTAAACCATGCAGTATCCCCTTGTTCTGTTTGAATAACTGCCTCTTGGTCTATGTACATGTTCTCTATGAGCACAATTAAGTGTTGTGGAATTGTCATTCTTTGCAATGTTATCCATAATTTGTTATGATTCACACCACTAATGGTCTTTGCATAGTCAATAAAACACAGATAAACATCTCTAGATATTCTCTGCTTTCAGTCATGATCCATCTGACATCAGCAGTGATATTCCTTGGTGCACATCCTCTTCTGATTCTGGCTTGAATTTCTGGCAGTTCCCTGTCAGTGTACTATTGCAATCATTTTTGAATTGCTTTCAGCAAAATATTACTTGCAGAGATGAGAGAAGATGGCATCATACCTAAAACCTACACGTTTGTTCCCTCACTAATTTAATCCTTGAATAACTAGAGAAAGCAGATAGAAACAATGATACTGAAGTTATGAACAACTAAGGAGAAAATAGAGTATCAGATTTAGTGAAGGTGGAGAAAAAGAGCAGATTAAACAACTGGGAAAAATAAATGAATTCATCTAGCTGGCAGAGAAGGAGAAAGAGAGGACTCATTAGAAATACAAAAGAGGTTGATGGAGGAAAGGAGGAAAAAAGAAAAAGAAAAATTACAGAACCCACAGAGGCATTTGGGATTCAGAATACCCACAATTTTTGGTGGTGACCTTGGGCTCTGAGTGAGTAGATAATCTTACTGGGAAATAGATTAAGACCTCCATTGGTGTGGGCTGCCATGGAGTCCAGAAAGGAGTGGGAGAAAGTGAGAAACTCCCTCCAAGTAGGCAGCGCCCTGGAGCAAGTGCATGGCAGTGCCTGGGGTTCAACTCTTCCGTGAACACTTTTAGCACAGAGTGGACCAGGGTACTGAGTTTTTGTGGCTTCTCTATCCAAGTGGAAAGTAGTGGCCCTTTACCCATTGGGATCTCTGTCATTTTGAACCACATTTCATTGATTGACAGTAGGACATCATCATTAGTAGATGTCTCAGGAAGACCCAAAATACACTGCTGTGCTGGCAGCACTGAGTAAACTGTCTCACCCAAACATGGAAAATGTGGACTCACTACTGGTGTTTTTTTTTCCTCTTCTTCCTTGCTTCATCCAATAGAAGGAACACATCGAATTGCAACCAAGCAGCAGGAGTTATTACACTGAACACGTCACACAATAGGTGACCCCAATAACTCCTGCACAGAGAATCAATGACAGACAGTGGAGAATACCTGCTCATCCTAACACCAAATTCCTGCATGATGAAGACAGATCTCCACTCACATCCCCACCAATGATTCCATCAACACAGAGAAAGCTGGAGAGCAACCCAGTACAGCCGAGTTAATAACCAGAAAAGTACACCTGTTCCACACTTCCACTTGTAATAAAACATAAAATCAGGGTAAAAAATCAATACATAACTAATAACTAAGACAACATCTTCAAAATATCTAGGAAACAACAGAGAACCTCAAAATAAACAACAACAACAACAGGACAAGACAATAGAAATAAAAGCCCAGGCTAAGAATTATCTATCATGAAAGAAGAAAAAGCAATAGAACTGTCTGAGAAGGAAATCAGAATTATATATATAATTCTGATTTCCTTCTCAGACAGTTCTATTGCTTTTTCTTCTTTCATGATAGATATATATATAACCACAAACAGAATCAACAAGAAGACAGACAGTACCCTGGAAGAATTAGGAAAACCATTCAAGAACAAAATAACAAGATAATTACACAATTAGAACTCATACACAAACAACAATTAGAAATCCAGAAGATGAACACTAAAATTTATAGAGACAGACAGCACAGTGGAAGGACAAAACAGTAAACTAGAACTGACTGAATAATGCATTTCCCAGCTAGAAGACAAATCCCTTAACACCAGACTGTGTGAAGAAAAATCAGAACAAAG
The DNA here is from genome assembly GCF_000298275.1 of Orycteropus afer afer. Classification (NCBI taxonomy): domain Eukaryota; kingdom Metazoa; phylum Chordata; class Mammalia; order Tubulidentata; family Orycteropodidae; genus Orycteropus; species Orycteropus afer. The sequence continues at coordinate 3,872,850 of NW_006921862.1, forward strand.
ATTTAAGAGAAATGAAGAGAACCTAAGAGTTATATGGGATGACATGAAAGAACATATGCCTCATTGGAATGACAGAACAAGAGGAAGCAAAGCAAACCACCACTGAGAAAATTGTGGAAGATGTGCTAACAGTCAATTTCCTCCATATCATGAAGGAAGAAAAGATATCCATCCAAGAAGCTCAAAGAAACCTATACAGGATAGATCCCAAGAGAAAGTCACCAAGAGATATCATAATCAAACTCTCCCAAACCAAAGACAAATAAAGAATCTTGGGAGCAGCTCAGGAAAAATAAAATGTCACCTACAATGGACAACCAATACAACTAAGTTCTGATTTCTCAGCAGAAACCATGCAGGCAAGAAGGCAATGCAATAGCATATATACAACCTTTAAGGAAAATAACTTCCAGCCAAGAGTTCTATATCCAGCCAAATTGTCTATCAAATATGAGGGAGAAATCAAGACATTCTCAGACAAACAGAAATTAAGGAAATTTTTTGAAAACAAGACCAACCCTACACAGAATGCTAAAGGGACTCCTTCCAATAGAGAACCCACAATAGAGAACAACAAATTAAAATCAAGACACTTGACATCACCACTTAGAAACCAAACCAGAAATAGATCCTCAAAATAAGCTCACAGAGTACACAGAGAAATAAAGGAGTCAATCTGCAAAAGACACCAGCAGCAAAGAAAATAGAGAGAATAAAAGTTTTAATGAGAAAACTTCCAAATGGAGAGGAAGACAGGGCAGTGCCTTCTTTCTTCAGCGTAACCACAGAGCAAATTAATAATCCCCCTAAGCAAACTCAGAAAGAAGAAAAATACATGGGCTTAGTAAGCACAAAATCAACAATAATGAAGAAAAGAGAAGAAACGATAACAAAATGAGCTCAGCACAAAAAAATATTTGGAACAAGGAAATCACCAACAACACAACAAAAAACACAACAGAATGACAGCAATAAATTCATACCTATCACTAATTACACCTAATGTGAATGGACTAAATGTACTGTCAGAGAAAGAGAGTGGCAGATTGGATAAGAAAATAAGATCCATCAATATGCTGCCTACAAGAGACCCACCTTAGACAAAGATGAAAACAAATTAGAAACTAAAGGGTGGAAAAAAAAAAAACCAAGCTAATGGCAACTGAAAAAGAGCAGGAGTGGCAATATTAATTTCTGATAAAATAGACTTCATGGTGAAAAACAACTCAAGGGACAAAAAAGGACATTTTATGATACTAAAAGGATCAATTGACCAAGAAGACATAACCATAATTAATATACATGCACCCAATAAAAATGCTCCAAAATAAGGAAAGCAAATATTAACTGAATTGAAAGGAAAAATAGACAACCCTAAAATAGTAATAGGAGACTTTAACACACCATGTTCAAGGAGGGACAAAACAACTAGGAAAGAACAAAGATACAGAAGAACTCAAAACCACAACCAACCAACTTGACCTCATAGACATATACAGGGCACTCCACCCAATGAAAGCACAATACACATTCTTCTCCAGTGCATCTGGATCATTCTCCAGAACAGATCATATATTGTGACATAAAATAAGCCTCAATAAATTAAAAAACATTGAAATACTACAAAGCATCTTCTTCTATCAGAATGCTATAAAATTAGAAATCAATAATAGGAAGATCAAGGAATAAATATCAAATATGTGGAAACTGATAATACACGCTCAAAAACTACTGGGTAACAGAAGAAATAAAGTGTGAAATAAAAAAAAAAATTCTTAGAAACAAATGAGAATGATGATACAACTTATAAAAAGCCTTGGGACACAGTGAAAGCAATACTCAGATGTCATTTTTCTAGCAATAAATGCACACATCGAAAAAGAGGAAAGAATCAAAATCAACATCTTAACTCAATGACTCCAACAATTAGAAAAAGAGCAACAAAAGAAACCTGCAGTATCCAGAAGTAAGGAAATAATAAAGAATAGAGCAGAAATAAACAAAGCAGAAAATAAAAACAAAACAAAAAAATAGAGAAAATCAACAAAACAAGAAGATAGTTCTTTGAAAAGATTAACAAAATTGACATACAGTGGAAAATTTAACAAAGGAAAAGAAAGAGAAGATGCAACTAACCCAAGTAAGAAACAAAAAGGGCAACAGAGTCAACTGAAATAAAAAAGGTAATAACAGAATATTATGAAGAATTGTACTCCAACAGATTTGAGAACCTAGAAGAGATGGACAAGTTTCTAGAAACACAACACCTACCTAAACTATTCCAGTTGGAGATAGAATACTTGAACAGGCCCATAACAAAAGAAGAAATTGAGAAGATCATAAATAAACCTC
>NW_006921862.1:3875441-3879375 GCF_000298275.1 Orycteropus afer afer
AATACATCATGACCAAGTGGGATTCTTATCAGTATGCAAGGATAGTTCAACATCCAAAAAACAATCAATGTAATCTACCACATAAACAAAACATAAGAAACATAAGATCATATGAATAAGTGCAGAAAAGACATTCAATAAAATCCAACACCATTCATGTTCAAAACTCTGAGCAAAATAGGGATAGAAGAGGAAATCCTCAACATCGTAAAGGACATATACACAAAGCCAACAGCCAACATTATTGTTAACAGAGAAAGACTCAAAGCCTTCCTCTTGTGAACAGGAATCAGACAAGGGTGCCTTCTATCAGCACTTCTATTTAACATTGCATTGGAAGTCCTAGCCACGGCAATAATGCAACAAAGAGAAATAAAAGGCATAAAAACTGGCAAAGAGGAAGTAAAGCTATCCCTATTTGCTGATGACATGATCTTGTACATAGAAAACCCCAGAGACTCAGCAAAAAAATTACTGGAGCTAATAGAAAGGTCCAGCTAAGAGGCAGGATACAAGGTCAACATATAAAAAGCAGTTGGATTCCTCCACATCAACAGAGCCCTCAAAAAAGAAATAAGGAAAACAATACCATTTACAATAGCTACCAAAAAAGATGAAATACCTAGGAATAAATCTTACTAGGGACACAAAAGACCTATACAAAGAAAACTACAAAACACTACTACAAGAAAGTACAAGGGATATACATAAATGGAAGAACCTGCCTTGTTCATGGATAGGAAGACTGAATATTGTGAAAATGTTGATATTACCCAAAGGAATCTACTCATACAATGCAAACCCCATCCAGATTCAATCAACATTTTTTTAAGAACATGGAAAAACCAATCACTAATTTGATATATGAAAAGGAAAGAGACCTCTCTTAAGCAAAGCACAGCTGAAGAAGAAAAACAAACTAGGAGGTCTTACATGCCCAGATCTCAAAACCTGGTACACAGCTAGAATAGTTAAAACAGCATGGTATTGGTACAACAGCAGACAGATAGACCAATGCAACAGTTTAGAAAACCCAGAAATAGACCCCTCCATCTATGGATAGCTGATCTTCGACAAAGGGCCAAAACTCATTAAATGGGGGAGAGATAGCCTCTTTAACAAATGGTGCTAGCAAAATTGGATATCTACTTGCAGAAAAATGAAACAAGACCCATACCTCACCCCCATATATAAAAACAAACTCAAGTTTCATCAGAGATTTAAATGTAAAGCCCAAAACTATTAAGCTCATGAAAAATAAAATAGGGGCAAATCTAGGGGCCCTCATCTATGGCATAAACAGACTCTCAAATTGTTGTTGTTATGTGCTGTCAAGTCGGATCCTACTCATAGCGACCCCTCCTTGGGTTTCTGAGGCAGTATCACTACGGAAGTAGATTGCCCAACCTTCCTTCTGAGGAGAATAACGAGAAATACACAAATCATCTCACAGCATGGATGAATTTGGATGGCATTATTCTGAGTGCAATAAGTCAATTGCAGAAGGACAGATATTATATGAGCCCATTATTTTATAGTCAATGAAAGGTTTACTTAGGAAAGAAAACTCACTTTGTAGGTTACTGGGGATGGAAGGGAAGGGAAAATTTTGGACTAGTTGGGGGTCACATGTTGATTTGGGTTGAGTGGAGAGATGATATGGAGAGTCTGTGACCAGCATGATGACATTGGGGAAAGGAAGGATACTGAAAGGTGCACATAAGCTATAGACAACAGAAGCAAATAATAGTATATGTAGTATACTGCATTACCACTAACTCCAAACACCAGACTACAGAGAAATGCATAGACAAGTGGGAAGATCAGGTGGGGGTTGGTGAACTGGAATATATCCTAGACTAAGGATAGATTTAGCTGAAGATAATCTTACATATGAACCTGTGCTACAAAATTAGCCACACACCTTGCAGAAGCAACAGAAGACAGAGTTGGAGTAACTTCTCAGAGACAACCAAACACCTTGAGAGAGAGAATTATCAGGCCAGCTGACTCGAGACCACAGTCTTGGGGGACACCAAGCTCAATTGGCACAACATAGCACATAAAAATCTTGTTCCACAACCTGCTTTGGTGAATAGTGCTTGGGGTTTTAAAAGTTTTTGAGCAGACGTCTAAGATGGAACTATTGGTCTCCTCTCATCTGTAGCAAAGAAGAGTGAAGAAAATCCAAAACATCTGGAAAAAATTAGTCCAAGGATATGATAGACCCCAAGAATAGAAGAACAAGATGGTGCCTGGCTACAAATGCACTTGGGAAGGGATCAAAACTGGAGATCCTGGATAGAGTGGGAAGAAAAATGTTGAACAAAATTAAAAACACAAAACTGACCATAATTACTGGTTGGATAGAGTCTGGTGGAACTCTATATACTCAGGTTCCTCTTTGGGACTGGAATTGGACTCACTCCTATGGATTGGCTCTCAGTCCAACAGTAGAAAGACCTACAGGCAGAAAACCTACCCCAGGGCGATGCACCCACCTACTCTAGAGAGATAGACCCCTTGGAGCAATCAGCCATGGGGCACCAGAGGGGCAACATTCACATACAGGGAAAGTTGGACAGACAGGAGTGCATATTCAAGAAGGGCAAAGGGACAGGAGGGGAGGAGAGTTTGTTATGGTTGGTATAGTAATTGGGGCATAAAATCAAATGTACACAAACTGTTGAATGTAGAACAAATTTTGCTCTGTAAATTTGCACCCAAAACACAATAAAATAAAAAAAAAATATATTACTTGCATGTAACGTTAATGATTTTGTTTGATAATTTCCATATTCTGTTGGTCACTGTTCTTTGGAATGGGCACAAACATTGATCTCAAGTCCATTGGCCTGGTAGCTGTCTTCCAAATTTCTTGGCTTAGTCGAGTGAGCACTTCCAGTCTTGCATTTGTTTGTTGAAACATTTCAATGGGTATTCCATCAATTACTGGAACCTTGTTTTTCACCAGTACATTCAGTGCAGCTTAGAAGTCTTTCTTCAGTGTCATCAGTTCTTGATGATATATGACCTCCAGAAATGGTTAAACATTGATCAATTCTTCTTGGTACAGTGACTCTGTGTATACCTTTCATCTTCTTTTGATGCTTCCTGGGTCATTCAATATTTTGCCCATGTTGTTGTTGTTATTAGGTGCTGCCAAGTTGGCTCTGACTCACAGTGGCCCTGTGTACAACAGAATGAAACACTGCTTGGTCTTGTGGCAGCCTCACAATTCTTTTCTTTTTAATTTTTGCAGTGTTCTCTTCCCTCCTCTCCCACCCCTGATAAGGAACAAAAAAGTTGCCTTCCACATATAAACCTTTCCTTGGCTTTTTACAATAATGAACTAATACAATATTTGTCCTGTGATTGACTTAATCCAATCAGCATAATGTCCTCCAAGTTCATCCATGTTATGTGGTGTTTTGTAGATTATTATTTAGTGTTGCACAGTATTCCACTGTATGTATGTAACCAAAATTTGGTTATCTATTCTTCTGTTGATGGGCACCTAGGTTTCCATCTTTTTCTAGTGTAAATAGTAGAGCTATGAACATGGGTGTACATATATCTGTTCTTGTCCTGGCTTTCACTTCTTTAGGATATATACCTAGTAATTGGATTGCAAAATCAAATGGCATTTCTAATTCCATCTTTTTAAGGAATCACCATACTGCTCTCCACAGTCGTTGTATTATTTAAAGTCCCATTAGCAGTGTATGAAAGTCCCAATCTCTCCACATCCTCACCAGCATTGCTTATTTTCTGTCTTGTTAAGCTTTGCTATTAGGGCTGAGGCAAGATGGTATCTCGTTGTTTTGATTTGCATCTCTCTAATGGCTAATGGGATATCATAGCTGTTGTCAGATGGATCTTGGCTCAAGGCAAAGAATACCAGAAAGATGTTTACTTGTGTTTTATTGACTAT
>NW_006921862.1:3881125-3898288 GCF_000298275.1 Orycteropus afer afer
TGCCCAACCTTCCTTCCGAGGAGTGGCTGGTGGGTTTGAACCGCCAGCCGTCTGGTTAGCAGGCAAGTGTCTTAGCCACTATGCTACCAGAGCTCCCATGCCATATATTAGGGCCCCTTAATTTGCCCTACTTTTTCCTTGAGGAACTTTATAGTTTTAGGTTTCACATTTAAATCTTGGATCCATCTGGAGTTAGTTTTTTCATATGATGTGAGGTACGGATCTTGTTTCATTTTTCAGCAAATGGATATCCAGTTTTGCCAGCACCATTTGTTAAAGAGAACTTCTCTTCCTCATTTAATGGATTTCAGCTCTTTGTCCAAAATCAGCTGACCATACGTCAATGGATCTATTTCTGGGTTCTCAATTCTGTTCCACTGGTCTATGTGTCTGTCATTGTACCAATACCAGGCTGTTTTGACTACTGAGGCTGTATAGCAGATTTTGATACCCAGAAGTGTGAGACCTCTTACTTTGTTCTCCTTTTGCAATCGTGTTTTGCTTATCAGAGATCTTTGTCCTTTCCATGTAAAATTAGTGATTGGTTTTTCCATATCCTTAAAGAATGTTGGTAGGATCTGGATTGGAATTGCATTGAATGTTTAGATTGCTTTGGGTAGTATTGACATTTTTCCAACGTTCAATCTTCCTATTCTCAAGCATGGTGTATGTTCTTCCACTTACTCAGATCTCTTACAGTTTCTTGAAGTAGTGTTTTGTAGTTTTCTTTGTACAGATCTTTTGTGTCCCTAGTGAGATTTATTCCCAAGTATTTTATTTTTTTGAGAGAGATTGTATATGATACTGATTTCCTTTTCAGCAATCTCTTTGCTGGTGTGGAGGAATCCAACTGATTTTTGTATGTTGATCTTTTATCCTGTCATTATGCTAAATCTTTTAATAAGTTCCAGTAGTTTTCTTGCTGAGTCTCTTGGGTTTCTAAGTATAGGACCATATCATCAGCAAATAGGGATAATTCTACTTCTTTGTTACCAATTTGGATGACTTTCATTTCCCTTTTATTCCTATTTTTGCTGAGTTTTTATTAGGAATGGGTGTTTGATTTTATCAAGTGCCTTTTCTGCATTGATTTATAAGATCGTGTGGTTCTTTTCCTTTGTTTTATTTATGTGAAGGATGACATTGATTGTTTTTCTAATGTTGAACCATCCTTGCATACCTGGTATGAACCCCACTTGGTCATAATGTATTATTTTTTTGGATATGTTGTTGGAGTCTATTGGCTTCTTTGCTCATTGTCCAGCTTTCACATGCATATGAGGCTGTTGAAAATACCATGGGTCAGGTTAGGCACACCTTTGTCTTCAAAGAGACTTCTTTGCTCTTCTGCAGTTTAAAGAGATCTTTTGCTGTAGATTTGCCCAATGCAATACGTTGTCTGATTTTTTGACTGCTTCTTCCATTGGTGTTGATGGTGAAATCAAATAATATTAAATCTTAGACAAGTTCAATCTTTTCTTCATTTATCGTGATGTTGCTTATTGGTCCAGTTACAGTGATTTTCATTTTCTTTATGTTGAGGTATAATCCTTACTGCAGTCTTTAATCTTCATCAATAAGTTCTCCAAGTCATCCTCACTTTCAGCAAGCAAAGTTGTGCCATCTGAATATCATGGTTGTTAATGAGTTTTCTTCCAATCCTGATGTCATGTTCTTCTTCATATAGTCCAGCTTCTTGGATTATTTGCTCAGCATACTGATTGAATAAGTATGGTGGAAGGATACAACTCCAACACAATCCCCTCCTGATATTAAACCATTCAGTATCCCCTTGCTCTGTTCAAATGATGGCCTCCTGGTCTGTGTACAGGTTCCTCATGAGCACAATTAAGTGTTCTGGAATTCCCATTCTTCTCAATGTTATTCATAAATTGTTATGATACACACAGTGAGATTCTTTTGCATTGTCATTAAAACACAAGTAAACATCTTTCTCGTATTCTTTGCTTTCAGCCAAGATCCATCTGACATCAGTGATGATATCCCTCATTCCACATCCTCTTGTGAATCCAGGTTGCATTTTTGGATTTCCCTATCCATATACTGTTGCAACTGTTTTTGGACTATCTTCAGCAAGATCTTACTTTTGTGGGATAGTAATGAAATTGTTTAGTAAGTTCTAGATTCTTTTGGATCACCTTTCTTTGAAATGGATCTCTTCTGTCAGTTGGCCAGATAGTTGTCTTCCAAATATCTTGGCATAGATGAGTAGGTGCCTGCAGTGAGGCATCCGTTTGTTGAAACATGTCATTGGATATCCTGGCAATTCCTGGAGACTTCTTTTTTGCCTATTTCTTCAGTGCAGCCTTGACTTCTTCCTTCAGTACCATTGGTTCTTGATTATATGCCACCTCCTGAAATGGATGAGCACCAACCAATTCTTTTTGGTACAGTGGCTCTGTGTATTCCTTCCATCTTCTTTTGATGTTTCCTGCATCATACAATATTTTGCCCATAGAATCTTTCAATATTGCAAACTTGAGACTTGAATTTTTTTTCTTCAGTTCTTTCAGCTTTTGGTTTCCTAACTTCAGACCTTTGTGAATTTCATTATAATAATCAACTTTATCTTCTCAAGTTGCTCTTTGAAATCTTCTGTTCAGCTCTTTTATCTTGTAATTTCTTCTATTTGCTCTAGCTAATCTCCATTCAAGAACGAGTTTCAGAGTCTCTTTCGACATCCATTTTAATTTTTTCTTCCTTCCCTGTCTTTTAAATGACCTTTTGCTTTCTTCATATATAATGTTCTTGATGTCATCTCACAATTTGTGTGATTTTCTGTCATTGGTGTTCAATGTGTCACATCTGTTCTTCAGATGGTATCTAAATTCAGGTGGGTTATAATCATGCTCATATTTTTGCTGTCATAGACTTGCTTTAATTGTCTTCAACTTCAGCTTCAACTTGCATATGAACAGTGATGGTCTGTTGCACATTCAGCTCCTGGCCTTGAAGATATAGAACTTCTCCATCACCTCTTTGAACAGATATAGTCAATCTGATTCCTGTGTATTCCATCTGGTGAAGTCCACATATATAACCTCCTGTTTATGCTGTTGAAAAAGATATTTCAATGAACAAGTCATTGGTTTTGCAAAATTCTATCATGTGATCTCTGATGTCATTTTTATCACTAAGGTCATATTTCCCAACTACTGGTGATTCTTTTTTCCCCCCAACTTCCATTTCAATCATCTGTAATAATCAGTATATATTGATTGCATGTTTGGTCACTTTCAGACTGCAGAAATTGGTAAAAATCTTCAAATTCCTTGTCTTGGTCTTTGGTGGTTGGTGCATAAATTTGAATTATAGTAGTATTAACTGGTCTTCCTTGTAGGTGTATGGATATTATCCTATCACTGACAGCATTGTACTTCAGGATAGATATTGAAACATTTTTCTGTAACAATGAATGCCTCACCATTCCTCTTCAATTTGTTTTTCCCAGCACAGTAGATTTTATGGTTTTCTGATTCAAAATGGCCCAAACCAGTTCATTTCAGCTCACTGATGCCTAGGATATTGAACTTTATGTGTTCCATTTCATTTTTGACAAGTTCCAATTTTTCTACTTTCATACTTTGTACATTCCATGTACTTATTATTAATGGATGTTCATAGCTGTTTCTTCCCATTTTGAGTTGTACCCCATCAAGAAATGGAGATCCTGAAAGCTTTGCTCCATCTGTGTCATTAAGGTCAACTCAGCTCTGATGAGGAAACTCTTCCCCAGTCATATTTTGAGTGGCTTTTGATCTTCTGGCACTATCTGAGACAGTGTTTCAGGGCTATTCATAAAGTTTTCCAATAATATATCAGACAGTGTTTCATTCATATTCATATATTTTCACTGGCCAGTTTTTTGAGAAATGGATGTCCCTTTCCTTCTTCTGAGTCTGCCTTAGTTGGGAAGCTCCCCTGAAACCTGTCCATGATGGGTGACCCTGCTGGTATTTGAAATACTGGTGGCATAGCCTCTAGCCTCATGGCAACATGCAAGCCACCACAGCATGACAAACTGATAGATGAATGGTCTCATGGACTTGTTTTAATTTTCTTTAGCTTCAACTTGAACTTACGTAGGAACAAGGGTTGATCTGTTCCCCAATCAGTTCCTGGCCTTGTTTTGACTAATGATATTGTGCTTCTCTTTTATCTGCTTCCAGAGATGTAGTAGATTTGATTCCTTGTATTCCATCTGAGGAGGTCTATGTGTGTAATCACCACTTATGTTGTTGAAAAAAGTTGTTTGCAATTAATAAGTGATTGTTCTTGTAAAATGTTATAACTCATATCTTTTGTATCACCAAGACCATATTTTCCAGTGAGTGACCCTTCTTTGTTCCCAACTTTTGCATTCCAATCACCAATAATTATCAATGGATCTTGATTACATGTTTAATAAATTTTAGACTGTAGAAGTTGGTAAAAATCTTCAATTTCTTTATTTTTGGCTTTAGTGATTGGTGTATAAATTTGAATAATAATCATATTAACTGGTCTTCCTTCTGTGCATATAGATATTATCCTAACACTGACAGCATTGTACTTCAGGGCAGATCTTGAAATATTCTTTTTGATGATGAGTGCAATGTCATTCCTCTTCAATTTGCCATTCTCAGCATAGTAGACTATATTGTTGTTTGATTCAAATTGTCCAATACCAGTCCATTTTCAGCTCACTAATGCCTAGGATATCAATCTATATGTGTTTCATTTCATTTTTTACAACATCCAATTTTCCTAGATTCATCTTTGTACTTTCTATGTTCTGATTATTAACACATGTTTGCAGCTGTTTCTTCTCATTTTGGGTCATGCCACATCAGCAAATGAAGGTCCCAAAAGCTTTACTTCATTCATGTCACTAAGGATAACTCTAATTTGAGGAAGCAGCTCTTTTCAGGTCATATCTGGAGTGATTTCCAACCTGAGGAGCTCAACATCTGGCACTTTTGTTGTTGTTATGTGCCATCGAGTCAGACCTGACTCATAGTGACTCCTCCTTGGGTTTCTGAGGTGGTATCACTACGGGAGTAGATTGCCCAACCTTCCTTCCAAGGAGTGGCTGGTGGGTTTGAACTGCCAGGCTTCTGGTTAGTAGTCAGGTGCCTTGGGCATTATGTTACCAGAGCTTCTAACATCTGGCACTATGGCATACAATGTTCCACTGCTATTCATAAGGTTTCTGGTGGCCAGTTTTTGAGAAGCAGACCACCTAGTCCTTTTTAAGTTAGAGTTTTTGAGTCTTAGCCTGGAAGCTCCACTGAAATATGTCCATTATGGGTGATCTTGCTGGCATTTGAAATACCAGTGGCATAGCTTCCAGCATCCCACCAACATGTAATCCACCACAGTACAACAAGCTCACAGAGGAGTGGTGGAAGGTAGGTGTATGCCATTCATAAAATGAGTGAGATGGCATTCTTTCTACATCTTTCACTTGACAAAGTTGAGAGTAGAATTATCTTCTCAGCTTGGCCTCCAGAGCTATAGTCCTTGCCCTTTATTACCAGACATAAGATTTCACCGACAGCCTCTCAGAGAGCGGCAACTTTCCCAAAGTCAGTGAAGACTACAGGAACAACTCAGACAAGAAGGACACATTCTCAATCAATTTTATGCAACTCAGGCTGATTTGGATATCTTCTAGAAAGAGAGTAATTTTTTTTTTTTTTTTTGGTTACATATAGGTGAATTTTTATTTTATTACTATTTTTTTGTTTAAAGGAAATGTTTATTTATTTATTTTTATTTTGTTTGGGTGCAAATTTACAGAGCAGGATTTGTTTTACATTCAACAGTTCGTGAACATTTGGTTTCACTCCCAGACTACCATCCCCAACCCTAACCCACTCTCCTCTTCCTTCACTGTGACCACCTCCCATCCCTGTGCCTTTCTTAGTTATGCACTCCCATCTGTCCAGCTTTCTCTCCATGTGAATGCTACCCTCTGGTCCTCATGGCCAATTGCTCCAAGGAGTGTATCTCTGTAGAGTAGGTGGGTGCATTGCCCTCGGCTGGGTGTTCTGCATGTAAGTCTTACTACTGTTGGGCTGAGAGTCAGTCCCTGGGAGTGAGTCTTATCCCAGGCCCAAAGTATATCCCAGGGTTATAGTCTTGGGGGGTGTGTGTCCCACCAGACTCCATCCAACTGGTAATTCTGGTCATTATTGTGTTTTTGAATTTTGTTCCACGTTCTTCCTCCCACTCTATCCAGGATCTCCAGTTTTGATCCCTTTCTGAGTGGTTGGCATTGGTAGCCGGGCACCATCTAGTTCTTCTGGTTTCGAGGGCCATCATCCTAGGGCTGATTGCTTCTAAATGCCCTTGGTTTCCTTCACTCTTCTTTGCTTCAGATAAGAGGAGACCATTAGCAGCATCTTAGATGACCTCTCAAAAGTTTTTTAGACCCCAGTTGCTGCTCACCAAAGTAGGTTGTGGAACAAGATTTTTATGTGTTATATTGTGCCAGTTGAGGCTGGTGTCCCCCAATACCATGGTCCTGAATAAGCAGACCCAGTAGTCCTCTCTCCCAAAGTCTTTAGCTGTCTCTGAGGGATTACTCCAAGTCTGTCTTCTGTTGCTTCTGTAATGATTGTGGTTATTTTGTATCACTAGTATCTCTGCAAGATTATCCTCAGCTGAATCTATCATTACTCCCAAACTCACTGCGATCGATTCAGATCCAACTCATAGCGACCCCTCCTTGGGTTTCTGAGGTGATATCACTATGGAAGTAGATGGTCCAATCTTCCTTCTGGGGAGTGGCTGGTGGGTTTGAACCACTAGTCTTCTGGTTAGCAGTCAAATGCCTTAGGCACTATGCCACCAGAGCTCCTGAGTCTATTCTTGGTCTAGAGTATATTCCTGTTCACTGACCATCATCTAATCTTCTCAGTTGTCTATGCATTTATCTGTAGCCTGGTGTTTGATGTTAGGGGTAATGCAGTATTGTGCACATACTAGTATTAGCCTCCATCGTCTGTATCTTATGTGCACAATTTTGTGTCCTCTCTTTCCCCAGTGTTATCATTCTGGTCATAGACTCTTTCCATACAGTCCCTCCCCTTAACCAGCTCAGTATTTGGCCTTCACCTAGTCTGAAAATTTCCCTTCCCTTTCCCTCCTATCCCTGGTAACCTACAAATGAGTTCCCTTCCCTAAGCAAACCCTTCCTTGACTTATTACAGTAATGGGCTAATACAATTTTTGTCCCTCTGAGATAGACTTATTTCACTCAGCAAAATATCCTCCAGTTTCATCCATGTTGTAACATGATTTGCATATTCTTCAATGTTCTTTAATGTAGTATAATATTCCATTGTGTGGAGATACCATAATTTGGTTATCCTTTAATCTGTTCATAGGCATTTGGGTTGTTTCCATCTCTTTGCTATAGTGAATTATGCTGAGATGAACATGGGTGTGCATATGTCTGTCCATGTCCTGTCTCTCACCTCTTTAGGATATATTCCTGGTAATGAAATTGCTGGCTCAAGTGGTATTTCTATTTAAGGAAATGCCATAGCATTTTACACAATAGTTGTGCCATTTTGCATTTCCCCCCAGCAGTGTATGAGAGTTTCACTCTCTCCATGAACTCGCTGGCATTTGTTATTTTCTGTCTTGTTGAACTTTGCTATTATTGCTGGGGTGAGATGATGTCTCATCGTTGGTTTGATTTGCATCTCTCTAATGACTAATGATCATGAGAAATTCCTCATGTGTTTGTTGGCCAACAGCATATCATCTTTAGTGAAGTGTCAGCTCATGTCTCTTGACCATTTTTGAATTGTATTGTTCATCTTTTTGGCCTTGAAGTGTTGAAGTTTTCTATACATTTTGGAGATAAGTCCTTTGTCAGATATGTCCTAGCCATATACTTTCTCCAAACTGTAGGTTAGAAAGAGAGTAATTTTTCCTGGAATCATTTCTGGGACTGGTTACAAGCTGGGAAATTCAGAGGGACAAGCAGCTCCTGACTTGGAATCACTTATTAGTTCTTGTTGGTGTTTTCAATTGGAAGGATGAAGGCAGTGAGAAGACCTGTAATCAATCATCTATCCAGTCAGTGGGTCTAGATGAAGGGGGTGAAAGAGCAAAAGAGCACAAGAGTGAGAAGGGAAATTTGGGTTGTGGAGATTTGGCAAAAGAGTAGACAAAGAGGGAACGATAAAGAGGCAGGAATTATACTATTCTCACTACTTTTATATAAGCAGATGATTCCTCAGTTATGTTATTGTTGTTAGTTGCTGTCAAGTTGATTCCAACTTATGGTGATCCTATGTGTTACAGAGCAGAACTGCTCCAAAGAGTTTTCAAAGCTGTAACTTTTCAGAAGATCACCATGGCTGTCTCCTGATGCACTTCAGAGTAGGTTTTGGCTGGGAGTTAGCATGTAATCATTTGTGCCACCCAGGCACTTGAACATTAAGATTCATGTTTAGTTCTTACTCTTTCATTATTCAGTTCTACTAAGCATCAGATCTTTTTTTTCTTTTCTCCTACAGTCTCCTTTATGTCTATCCTTTCCTCTTCATTCAAATGCTTTGATTCCAGCTACGTTCCTCACGTCTTCCCACTTGAACTATTGTGGCACCCTACCTAAACTATTGGGCACTACACTTGATCTCATAACTGGCCTCCCTGCTTCCTGGAGTCCTTCCCATCACATATCCCTCACACTGTTGCCCAGTTAGTTGTCCACAAACCCAGTTCCATATATGCCACTCCCATACACACAGTTTTTTACTTCCTCCCTGCTAGATTGTTGTTGTTGTTGTTATGTGCCGTCGAGTCGGCCCCAACTCATAGCGACCCCTCCTTGGGTTTCCGAGGCAGTATCACTACGGAAGTAGGATTGCCCAACCTTCCTTCCGAGGAGTGGCTGGTGGATTTGAACCACCAGCCTTCTGGTTAGCAGTCAAGTGCCATAGCCACTATGCTACCAGAACTCCCAATATTCTAGAATGCCACTCAAAGCTGTCCGTGATTTGACCCTAACCTACTTTCCTAGTCTTTCTCTGTACCCTTTGTTCCATCCAAAGCATTATTCTCCAAATACATCTTAGGCTCTCTTGCTCCTCTATCTTGACTCATGGCTATCACTTTGGCTAGTGTATTACCCTTCTCTCTCTCTGCTTGTGGAAATTCAATTCCCGCTTCAAGATTCAAATCAAATGCTACTTCTTCATGGCACCTTTCCTAGTCAACTCTTACCACATCAGTTATGAGCCCTTTGCAGGATTTTGTTTATATCTTTCCCATAGTTATACCCATTCTTTATCTAATATAGTTATTTACTTGTATTAAAAAAAAAAAAATCCCTTACTAGATTTCCTCAGATGGGAGAAGTCTTGCCATTTTTGTTTTAGGAGTAGCCCAAAGGACCAGCAAAATACCTGGCACTTCATTAATTGCCTCATGAATACTCATTGACAGAAGTGGAACTGAGACCCAGAGAGATAAAATTATTTGCCCAAAGCCACACAGATGGTTTGCTTCACTCATGGACAGAGGAGGATGAAATTTTAGTTGAAGAGAGTCAATATTTCTTTATTAAACTTCATTCAGTTTATTTCATTCAGTTTACACAGTAGGATATGTAGGTTTGGGACTGCTGAAACTGACAAGCAGAGATTTTCATTCCAGCAAGACACAAGGGCTATCACCCATTTGCCTGGTTTGACAGTGTATTTAATGATTTTAGAAGTGTGTGTGAAAGGTTTTCTTGCTGAATCATTTTTTTTTTTTTTTAAACAACTTGTAAGCCTTTTCTCATGGAAGACCTAAAACAGAAGGTCACTAGTTCATCTCATAGAATGGGATGGACCATGGGTAAGACAAATTCCCAAGAAATAGGGCTTATTTTGAGAGCCCTTCTATTTTATTTTTGGTGTGCTTCAAACATTTTGCAACCAACTGTTCCCCACTCAAGCGATGGGATCCCCTACTTTACCTTCTGACTGATTACAGATGTCCGCTGTGGCTTCATTTCCCGGCCTGAAAACCTCCCAAGTTCTGCTCTCCTCTTGATAATCCCCAGGCCTAATTTTCACTCACTTGGGACCTGTAGCATCAACTACAATGCGTGTGTGCTGCAAGAGTGTTTGTTGGCTCACGGATCACTGAGAATAGCCTGTCAGAAAAGAGTGCACTGGATGAGAATCAGAAGATCTGGTTTCTAGTTCTAGCTCTACCATTTACCAGCTTTTTCTGGCAAATATATTACCTTCAATTTCTTCTTATATTACGAAATGTCCTATTTCTTAAAGTCTTGCTAATAAGGGTGGGGAATATCAATCATTTTGTATACCCTAACATATGCAACAAATGTTAGGTATTTGAATAGAGGGTTTTTGACTGTTAACCCAAAGTGTGACTGATGAATATTTCTAATAAATGGAGGCAGGGTGGTAGTAGGAAGGGCTCTGGTGATCTTAAAATCCTTTTAGTTGAAGCACTGGTTCATGTCTTTATATTCAGTTAATTGAAAATAGTTTAAAGCTATGTGGATCACTGGGAGAGGGGATCTGCTTTGTTTTCATTTCAGTTACCTTGCTCTATTAGATGCAGGTGGAGAGAAACACCCACATTACTTCCTTGAGTGTTTAGCATTGTTGTTGGTACTGCTGTCAGGCGGGCTCCAACTTACGGTATGCATAACAGAATGCAGCGTTGCCCGGTCCTGTGCCATCTTTATGGTTGGTACTATGTTTGAGTCCATTGTTTTGGCTGTTGTGTCAATTGAGAGTGTCCCTTGTCTTCATTGGTCCTCTACTTTACCACATGATGCCCTTTTCTAGGAATTGGTCTTTCCTGACGATGTGTCCAAAGTAAGCAAATCGAGGCCTCCCCGTCTTTGCTTCCTTAGAACATACCAGTTGTATTTCTTCTAAGACTTATTTGTTTGCTCTTCTGAAAGCCCACAGAATATTCAGTAATCTTCACAAACACCACAGTTTGAATGCATCAATTCTTCTTCTGGCTTTCTTTGTAGTATTAGGATTGTTAGAGTAACTAATTCCTTCCAAAGAAACCCAAACCAAACCCATTCTGATTCATAGCTACCCTCGTTGGATTTCCAAGGCTGCAAATCTTTACAGAAGTAGATTGTGTCATCTTCCTCCTGTTTAGCAGCTGGTAGGTTTGAACCATCAGCCTTTTGGCTAATAGTTCAACGCTTTAACAACAATGCAACCAGAGCTCTTTAATTAATTGGTTAATACATAATATTCAGGCTTACCAGAGACCCAGAATCCCTCAGAAGTATTAGATTCCAGGCAGTTTCAGTTGGAAACTTTCAGAGCCTCATTGAATAAATAGCAAACCTTTATTTGCATTGAAAAAGATGCTCTTTATAGGCAGATGCATTACAAATAGGTGCCCTCTTTCAGCATACTAATTTGGAAAAGCTGCTGCTTTTTTCCAACTGCTGTAGTCCTGTTCAGGACACACAGGTTGGATTTGAGTGCTGATCAATTTCAGCACCTTCTTGGGTCCCACTGGACACCTTGTGCTACAAACTACAATGTGCTACAAACTACTCCTCAGTGTCCCTTAGGAGTGTTTAAGGGGTCTAGGTCCTTGGTCACAGGCCAAAATTCTGCTTCAGAGTTTATATCACAAATCCTGAAGGAAGGCAGGGGCACTTAATTCTCCTTTGGAGAATAGACATTTCTGCTGGGATATATACTTCTGGAAGTCTTATTGGCTCCAAAAGGGCAGTTGCTTCCTAAGAAATGCCAGAATAGTATTATGTTGTGAGTAGCATGCTGCTGGTACCATCAGTATAACATCATTGCATGAATAAGAAGTGGTTACATTTTGACCAGGATAGACCTCTGAAAAATACACACTCATCTGGAATCCAAGGACTTTAAAAAAAGGGGTTCCACATTTGAAGTAGTGGCAGCGAAGAGTCTGCCACGTAACTAATGCTGAAAAAAATTAGATCATTTTGAAAATGGAACTGCTTTCAGATAAATGTCTTATTAACTTACTGTTCAAGTAATATTCTAAAATAACAAGATAATATTAAGGAAAAAAGTAATATTCCATCAACCCGAAGACCTGTTATAAAGATGTAAGCAAATTTCCAGTGGTATTAATCATGATTTTGACATTAGCATAACAAATTTTCTTTCCCCCTCAGTTGTGCTTTGGGTGCAAATTTAAAAGCAAATTTGTTTTACATTCAGCAGTTCATGCACGTTTGATTTCACACCCCGATTACCATCCCCAACCATAAAAAACTCTCCTCCCCTTTCCTCCCTGTGACTACCCCCTCCCTGTGCCCTTGTTAATTATGCATCCTGTCTGTCCAGCTTTCCACCATGTGAATCGTGCCCTTCTGGTGTCTCATGGCTGATTGATCTAAGGGATGCATCTCCCTAGAGTAGGTGGATGCATTGCCCTAGAGTAGGTGTTCTGAATGTAGGTCTTTCTACTGTTGGTCAGAGAGCCAATCCACGAGAGTGAGTCCATTTCTAGGCCTGAAGGGTAACCAGGGGCCATAGTCTTGGGGGTTGTACTAGTCTCTTTCTGACCAGAATTCTGGTCATTTTTGTGTTTTTGAATTTTGTTTCACATTTGTCTCCCATTCTGTCCAGTATCTCTAGTTTTGATCCCTTTCTGAGTGGTTGGCTTTGGTAGCAGGGCACCATCTACTTTTTCTGGTCTCAGGGCCATAAAGGCTGAGGTCCTTGTGGTCCATCTCATCCTTGGATTGTTTCCAGATGCCTTTGTTTTTCTTCACTCTTCTTTGCTTCAGATGAGAGGAGACCAATAGTTGCATCTTAGATGGCTGCTTGAAAAGTTTTAAGACCCCAGTCGCTACTCACCGAAGTAGGTTGTAGAACAAGATTTTTATGTACTATGTTGTGCTAATTGAGCATCATGTCACCCAAGACTATAGTCCTGAGTCTGTTAGGCGTGGCAAGTCTCTCAGGGTGTTTGGACGTCTCTGACAAGTTACTCCAACCCTGTCTTCTGTTACTTCTCTAATGTACGTGGCTAATTTTGTAGCACAAGTGCATATGTAAGATTATCTTCAACCAGATTTGTCCCTGGTCTAGGGTGTATTCCTGATCTTCTCACCTGTCTATGCATTTATTTGTAGCCTAGTGTTTGGTGCCAGTGGTAATACAGGATTGTGTACGTACTAGTATTTGCCTCTGTTGTCTATATCTTATGCATATGTTTCAGTGTCCTTTCTTTCCCAATGTCATTCCATACCATCCTTCCCCTAACCCAGATCAACATGTGACCCCCAACTAGTCCAAAGTTTTCCCTTCTCTTCCCTCTCATCCCAGGTAAACAAAGTGAATTTCCTTCTCTGAGTAATCTTTCCTTGACTTTTTACAATAATGGGCTGATGCAGTATTTGCCCATCTGTGATTGACTTATTTCAATCAGCATAATGTCCTCCAAATTCATCTGCATTGTGAGATGATTCATGTATGCTTAGTTATTTTTTAATGTAGCATAGTATTCCATCGTGTGAATGTACCATCGTTTGGTTATCCATTCATCTGTTGATGGGCATTTAGGTTGTTTCTATCTCTTTGCTATAGTGAATTATGTTACGATGAACATGAATGTGCATATATATATCTGTTCGTGTCCTTTCTCTCAACCTTTTAGGATATATTCCTAGTAATGGAATTGCTGGATCAAATGGCATTACTATTTTTGGTTTTTAAAGGAAATGCCATACCATTTTCTGTAATGGTTGTACCATTTTTGTAGTTCCACCAGCAGTGTATGAGAGTTCCAGTCTCTCCTCAATCTCACCAGCATTTGTTATTTTTTGTCTTGTTGAATTTTGCTATTATTGCTGGAGTGAGATGATATCTCATTGTAGTTTTGATTTGCATCTCTCTAATGGCTAGTGAGGGAGCTCTGGTAGCATAGTGGCTAAAGCACTTGACTGCTAACCAGAAGGCTGGCGGTTCAAACCCACCAGCCACTCCTCGGAAGGAAGGTTGGGCAATCCTACTTCCGTAGTGATACTGCCTTGGAAACCCAAGGAGGGGTCGCTATGAGTCGGGGCCGACTCGACAGCACATAACAACAACAACAACAATGGCTAGTGATTGTGAGCATTTCCTCATGTGTTTGTTGGCCACCAGTATATCTTCTTTAGTGAAGTATCTATTCATCTCCCTTGCCCATTTTTGGATTGGATTATTTGTCTTTTTAGTGTTGAACTTTTCTATACATTTTGGAGATAAGTCCTTTGTCATAGCCAAATATTTTTTTTGCCAGTCTGTAGGTTCTCTTTTTAGCCTTTGGAGAAGTCTTTCAATGCACATACGAATTTAATTTTTAAAAGGTCCCAGTCATCTAGCTTCTCTTCCACTGCCTGTGCATTTTGGGTTATTCTTGATAGTCTATTTATGCCATAGATTAAGGCCCCTATATTTACCTCTATTTTATCTTGATGAGCTGTATAGTTTTGGAGTTTACATTTAAGTCTTCGATCTAACCAGAGTTTATTTTTGTGTATGGTGGGAGGTATGGGTCTTGTTTCATTTTTCTGCAAGTGGCTATCCAGTGGTGCCAGCACCATTTGTTAAAGAGGCCATCTCTCCCCCATTTAATGGGTTTTGGGCCTTTGTCAAAGATCAGTTGTTTTAGATGGATGAGTCTATTTCTGGGTTTTCGATTCTGTACCATTGGCCTATCTGTCTATGGTACCAATACCATGCTGTTTTAACAACTGTGGCTGTATAGTAGGTTTCTCAAAATCTGGGAGTGTAAGACCTCTTACTTTTTCTTCTTCAGCAGTGCTTTGCTTATTCGAGATCTCTTTCCTTTCCATATGAAGTTGGTAATCGGTTTTTCCATATCCTTAAAGAATGCTGATGGAATCTGGATTGGGATATAATATTCAGTCTTCCTATTCATGAACATGGGATGTTCTTCCATTTATGTAGGTCTCTTGTAGTTTCTTGTAGTAGTGTTTTGTAGTTTTCTTTGTATAGGTCTTTTGTGTCTCTGGCAAGATTTATTCCTAGGTATATCATCTTTTTGGTAACTATTGTAAATGGTATTTTTTTTTCCTTTTCAGAGATCTCTTTGTTGATATACAGGAATCCAACTGATTTTTTGTATGTTGGTCTTGTATCCTGCCACTTTGCTGAACCTTTCTATTAGTTCCAGTAGTTTTCTTGCTGAGTCTCTTGGGTTTTTTGCATATAGGATCAAGTCATCTGCAAATAGAGATAGTTTTACTTCTTTGCCAATTTGGATGCCTTTCATTTCCCTTTCTTGCCTGACTGCCCTGGCTAGGACTTCTAATACAATGTTAAATAGAAGTGGTGAAAGAGGGCATTCTTGTCTGGTTCCTGTTTGCAAGAGGAATGCTTTGACTCTTTCTCTGTTAACAATAATGTTGGCTGTTGGTTTTGTGTATATGGCCTTTATGGTGTTGAGAATTTCCCTTCTATCCCTATTATACTGAGAGTTTTGAACAAGAATGGGTGTTGAATTTTATTGAATACCTTTTCTGTGTCAATTGATATGATCATATGGTTCTTTCATTTTGTTTATCTGGTGAATTATATTGCTTGTTCTTTTCTGATGTTGAACTATCCTTGTATGCCTGGTATGACTCCCACTTGGTCATAATGTATTATTTTTTGATATGCTTTTGACTAGGATTTTGTTGAAGATTTTTGTGTCTATAATCATGAAGGATATTAGTCATAGTTTTCCTTTTTAGTGGTGTCTTTCCCTGGTTTTGATATCAGTGTTATGATTGCTTCTTCAAAGCATGAATTTGGGATTATTCTATCTTTACCTATGCTCTAGAATAGTTTGAGTAGTAGAGGTGTCAACTCTTCCCTGTACGTTTGGTAAAATTCCCCAGTGAAGCCATCTGGGCCAGGACTTTTTTTGTGGGGAGGTTTTTTTTTTTTTTTTTTTTGTGACCTCAATTTCTTTTGTTATGGGTCTGTTCAAGTATTCTATCCCTGACTGGGATAGTTTGGGTAGGCCTTGTGTTTCTAGCAACTTTTCCATCTCTTCTAGGTTCTCAAATCTATTGGAGTACAATTGTTCTTAATATTCTGTTATTAATTTTTATTTCAGTTGATTCTGTTGTGACATCACCCTTTGTGTTTATTATTCATGGTATTTACGTCTTCTCTTTCTTTTCTTTTGTTAAATTTGCCAGTGGTTTGTCAATTTTGTTAATCTTTTTGAAGAACCACCTTCTTGATTTTCTCTATTATTATTTTGTTTTCTGCTTTGTTTATTTCTACTTTGATCTTTATTATTTTCTTACTTCTGGATACTGTTAGTTTCTTTTGTTGCTCTATTTCCAGCTGTTGGAGTTGTTGAGTTAAAGTGTTGATTTTGATTCTTTCTTCTTTTTTTTCAGGTGTGCATTTATTGCTAAAATTGACCTCTGATTATTGCTTTCTCTGTGCCCCAAAGCTTTTGCTAAGTTGTATCTTTATTCTCATTTGTTTCTAGTAATTTTTTTTTAATTTCACACTGTATTTCTTTTGTTACCCAGTACTTTTTGAGGAATGTGTTATCCAGTTTCTACAATGTGGTAATTAGGTTTGTGTGTCAACTTGGCTGGGCCTGGCTGAGTTAGGCTAGGCAGCTGAATATAGTTATTTCCCATAGTTAGTTTGGTAATTAACTCCATGGTGGAATGTATTGGAACAGCTGAGTAACTGCTTTAGGAATGTAAGCTGCTTCCAGTATATAAGAAGCAACTTTGAGGAAGTGCTCCAGCTTGTGGCATGCTTAAACCCTGCACGTAGCTGAATCGTTGTTCAGCAGCCTGCCATGCTCTGCTGACCTTGGGACTTTCAATGAACTTGAATCAAAGGCCAGCCATGTTGTTTGGTAACATTGGGACTGTGACTTTTTATATGTCAACCCTGGGCTTGTTACACCTCAGCAGCCAGTAGCTGCTTGAGTGAAGAAAAGCCTCCAGCTTCAGTGGCCTAAGGTTGAGGAGCTTGTACCCAGCCCCTAGAGCCTGGCACTTTGAACTTGGACTTAAAGCCTCCAAACTCTAAGAAAATAAACTTCTGTTAAAGCCATCCTATTTGTATTATTATTATTATTATTATGGGAGCTCTGGTAGTATAGTGGCTAAGGCACTTGACTGCT
>NW_006921862.1:3899292-3902057 GCF_000298275.1 Orycteropus afer afer
TTGGCTGGGCCTGGTTGAGTGGCTGGGCAGCTGAATGTAGTTATTCCCCACGGTGAGATTTGGTAATTAATTCCATGGTGGGATCTACTGGAGCAGCTGAGTAGCTGCTTTAAGGATGTGGGCTGCTTCCAGTCTATAAGAAGCAACTTTGAGGAAGGTCTCCAACTTATGGCACGCTTAAACCCTGCATGTAGCCGAGTTGTTCAGCAGCCTGCCATGCTCTGCTAATCCTGGGACTTTCAATGGACTTGAATCAATGGCCTGATATGTTGTTTGGTAACATTGGGACTGTGACTTTTTACTTGGTGACCTTGGGCTTGTTAAGCCTCAGCAGCCAGTAGCTACCTGAGTGAAGAAAAGCCTCTAGCTTCAGTGAGCTGGGAGCAGGAGGCAGAGCTGAAGCCCAAGGTTGAGGGCATTTTACCCAGTCCCTAGAGCCTGGCACTTTGAACTCAAACTTAAAGCCTCCAAAATGTAAGAGAATAAACTCATGTTTGTTAAAGCCATCCTATTTGTGGTATATTTCTGTCAGAGTAGTACTAGGTAACCAAAACACACATATTTGATGTTTTTTCCTTGGTCTTCCTATTACTTATTTCTAATTTTATAGCATTGTGATCCAAGAAGATGTTTTGTAGTATTTCAATGTTTTTTTAATTTATTGAGGCTTGTTTTGTATCCTAACATACGATCTATTCTGGAGAGTGATCCATGTGCATGGGGGTAGAATGTGTATTGTGCTTTTGTTGGGTGGAATGCTCAATATATATTTATGAGGTCAAGTTGGTTCAGTGTGTTGTTGAATTCTTCTGTATCTTTGTTGAGTTTTTCTCTAGTTGTTCCGTCCCTCCTTGAAAGTGGTGTGTTAAAGTCTCCCACTACTATTGTAAAGTTGTCTATTTTTCCTTTCAATTCAGTTAATACTTGCTTTATGTATTTTGGATCTTTTTCATTGAATGCATAGATATTTATTATGGTAATATCCTCTTAGCCAAGTGACCTTTTTTAGCATCATACAGTGTCCTTTGTCCCTTATGCCATTTTTTCACCTTAAAGGCTATTTTATCCGAAATTAATATTGCCACTTCTGGTCTTTTTGTTTTCCGTTAGATTGACATATTTTTTTTTCCACCCCTTAATTGTTTATTTGTTTTATCATTGAGTCTTCTAGGCAGCATACCAATGGGTCTTATTTTCTTACCCAATCTGCCATTCTCTTTCTCTTGACTGATGCATTTAGTCCAATCACATTGAGTGTAATTAGTGATAGGTATGAATTTATTGCTGTCATTCTATTGTGTTTTTGTTGTGTCATTGGTGATTTTCCTGTTCCAATATTTTTCTGCATTGAGTTCATTTTGTTATCAAGTGTTTCTTCTCTTTTCTTCATTATTGTTGGTTTTGTGCTTACTAAGCCCATGTGTTTTTCATCTGAGTTTTCTTAGGAGTATTGTCATTTTTTTTTTTTTTGTGGTTACCCTTAAGTAAATTCTTATCTCTTTAAGTTTGGAATAGTTTGTTCTACAAGGGCATTTTCCTGTCTTCCTCTCCATTTGGAAGTTTTGTAATTAGAACTTTTATTTCCTCTGTTTGCTTTGTTGCTGGTGTCACCAGCAGCATGATTCCCTTATTTCTCTGTGTATATTATTTTATGAGTTTATTTTGAGCATATGTTTCTGGTTTGGTTTCTAAATGGTAGTGTCAAGCGTCTTGATTTGAATTTGTTGTTCTCTGTTGTGGGTTCTCTATTGGAAGGACTCTCTTTAACATTTCTTATGGGGTTGGTCTGGTTTTCACAAATTTCATTAATTTCTGTTTGTCTGAGTATGTCTTGATTTCTCCTTCATATCTGGGGACAAATTGGCTGGATATATAATTCTTGGTTGGCAGTTTTTTTTTTTTTTTTTCTTCAAGTTTTTATATATGCTATCTCATTGCCTTCTTGCCTGGATGGTTTCTGCTGAGAAATCGGAGCTTAATCCATTGAAGGTGACATTCTGTTTTTCCTGAGCTGCTCCCAAGATTCTTTCCTTGTCTTTGGTTTTGGAAAGTTTGATTATGATATGTCTTTGTTTTGTTACCTAGTGCCACTCTGAGAAGAATACCACAAATGGGATGGCCTTAACAAACACGAGCTTATTCTCTTACAGTTCAGAGGCTTTAAGTCTGAGTTCAAAGTGCCACATTCTAGGGGCTTGGTGAAAGCCCCTCAACTTTGGGGCCCAGCTCTGCCTCCTGCTTCTGGCCCACTGGAGCTAGAAGTGTTTCTTCATTCAGCTGCTGCCTGCTGAGGCTGAGAAGCCCAAGGTTGACAAGTAAAAAGCCACAGTCTTGATGTTACCAAACCACATGACAGGCCATTAACTTAAGTCCATTGTAAGTCCCAAGGTGGGCAGAACATGACAGGCTGATGAACAACAACATAGCTACATGCAGGGTCCAAGTGTGCCATAAGCTGAAGACCATTCCCCAAGGCTTCTACTTATATACAGGAAACAGACCACATTCCTTAAGGCAGCTACTCAGCTATTCACAGTAGATTCCACCATGGAGTTGATTACCAGTCTCATCATGGGGAATACTACTACATCCAGCTGCCCAGCCACTCAACCAAGCCTAACCAAGTTGACATAAAAACATAATTACCACAGTCTTTGTGAATTTTTCTTGGGATCTATCCTGTATGGGGTTTGTTGAGCTTCTTGGATGGATATCTTTTCTTCCTTCATGATATGAGGGAAATTTTCTGTTAGCAAATCTTTGAT
>NW_006921862.1:3902572-3903722 GCF_000298275.1 Orycteropus afer afer
GTTGTCTTTAGTTGTTAGTTATGTATTGATTTGTTTCACCCTGATTTTATGTTTTATCTGAAAGTGTGGAGCAGGTGTACTTCTTTGGTTATTAACTTGACTGTACTAGGTCACTTTTTGGCTCTCACTGTGTTGGTAGAACACTGGTGGGGATATGGGTGCAGGTCTCTGCTTGTTGTGAAGAGGATTTGGAGCTGGGATGAACAGATGTTGTCCACTGTCTGTCATTGATCCTGTGGCACAGGAGCAATTGGTTTACCTGTTTATTGGGTGAGATGTTCATTGTAATAGCTCCAGTTGCTTGGTGGAGGTTTAATATGTTCTTTCTGTTGGATGAGGCAGGAGAAAAAAGGAAGAAAGAAAAAGAGAAATAGATTGAGAGAGAGAGAGAGAGAGAGAGAGAGAGAGTGAGAGAGAGAGAGAGAGAGAGAGAAAGTGGTGCCAGAAATTCACCTCAGGACAGAAAGGTAGAAAGAGTTTCTGCATTTGGGGCAAGATAATTCAGTTAGCTATACAGGCACAAGCAGGGCAGCCTGGATCTTTCTAAAGTGTCTACTAATAATGGTGACACCCTACTGTTAATCAAAGATCCATAGTTCAAAACTGACAGACACCCAAGTGAATAGAGGGGCACCACTTTCTGCTTGGATCAAAAAGCTGAAAAATCCAAGTACCCAGGTTCACTCTGTGCCAAAAACATTTGCCCAAGAGTCAGGCCCAAGCCCACTGCTGTGCAGCAACCACTCTGGGGCTCCACCTATTTGGAGGGAGTTTCTCCCTTTCCCTCACTCCCTTCTGGACTGCACGGCAGCCCAAGTCAAGGGGCAGGGGATGTATCTTGATCTATTTCCCAGTAAGATTATTGTACTCACTCAGAGTCAGAGATCACCTAGAAAAACTCCTGGTGTGACTATTCTGAGTCCCCAGTGCCTGAGGGTTCCATGATTTTTTTTCTTCCCTTCTCCTCAACTTCTTTTGTATTTCTTTCTTTCTCTCTTTTGTTTTTTTTATTGTGATTTGGGTGAAGATTTACAAAGCAAATTCCCTTTCCATACGGCAGTTCACATATACCTTGTCTCATGACATTGACCACAGTTTACCACAATGCAACAGGTCCCCTCTCACTTCCTCCCCATAGTTACCTCTTCCC
>NW_006921862.1:3905741-3923581 GCF_000298275.1 Orycteropus afer afer
ATCTATTTCTGACAATTTAGTATTAATCTTCTGGATTTCTATCTTTAGATTTAGAATCATTTCTAATTTTTCATTTATTTTGTCACTTTGTTCTTGCATATTCTTCCAAAATTCTTCTAAGATTTTTTTCTGTGTTTTCTTTGGTCTTTCTCTCAATCCTTTGAAGATACTTAAAGATAATTGTTTTTAATTCCTTATCAGAGAGTTCCAATGCTACTTCCTCCTCAGTGATGTGTTCCGGGTCTGTATCCTGCTCCCTTGTTTCTACCACTGTGTCCTGCTTCTTTGTGTGGACTGTGATGGTCAGTTGTCTCTGAGGGGTCGTGGTGTTGTTGTATTTAGATCTCTGTTAACTGTTTGTGAAGAGCAGCCAAAGGTGATTCAGGCTCTTCTTGCTGTTTTTTTATCATTGGCCCATTGGTGGAGAAGGAGGTAGTTACTCTCGCTCATTAAGTGATGTTGCAGAAGGTGTGGGTGTAGTTGTGTCTTATAGAGACTGTTGTTGCCTCCCACTCAGTTAGACACAAATTATAATTGAATAACCATCAAAAAACTAAAAGCCCATGGACAAAAAACACACCATGTAATCACACAGGAACAGTAGCCAAAAAAATAAAAAATGGAAAAAGAAGAAGAAAAAAGAAGAAAACCTATAATATCTGGGGATAGTGCACTAAGAGAAAAAAAGTAGAGAAAGAGAATAGTGAAGGAAAGAAAAATGGAAAAATGGAAAAAGAAAAACAAGGAACAAGGTTAACTAAGAGAAAAAATGGCGGAAAAAATTTCAAGCCGGAATAGGGAGAAGAAAAAATGCTGAAAACTAGGACCTGGGAGGGGAAGATTGAGAATAATAATAAAAAGCACAAAAGTATTAATAAAAATAGTTGTTTTAAAACAGACAAATATAAGCAGATTAATAAGCAGAAAAAAGAAAGTGAAAAATAAAAAAAATGAAAAAAAAAAAAGAGGCAGAAAAAAGAAACAGAATTGGTAGAGGACAGGGCAGGGCATGCACCCAGTCTCTGTCTGAGCACACAGACTGTGATGGTGTTCCTGTGGGCCCAGAAGGTAGGTGGGAGTGGGGGATGGCCCCACCTCCGTTCACCAAGCGGGTGTGGGGTATAAGAGTAACAAGAGGAATGTTGTACCTTTTCAGTCTTGCGGGTCTGGAGTGTCCTTGGGGTTGCTGGAAAGCAGAATCTGTTCTCAAGCCCCAGGAATCTGCCAGAGCACTGTCTCTTTAAATATCCAAAATAGTCAAGCCGCTTTTAATCCTTCAAAATGCCGGCGCCCTCCAGACTGGCAAAAGTCCACAGCTCAGCCCATCTTTCTCTTTGCCTTCTCCATTTATTCCCCAGCCACAGTGCACAGTTCCCCGTGCAGTCCCTGGCTATCAGGGCTGATTTTTTGGTTAGTTCTTAGGTCCTACCCCCACTCGTGAATCTCCAAGGTGTCTGTGCCGTCAGGATCTCTCAGGATCGCTGCCAGACCGCAGCTCCGTATGTCTCCTTTTTTGGTATTTTCATGCAAATTATTCTGCTGGTTGGGGTTTAGTTCACTTCTATATCCTTCCCTTTAAAGCTCAGGGGTCCAGGATTATCTTCTGTATCTGTGTTAATTGGTTTCCCTTTTCTTTGTTGAAGAGGGTCTGTGCAGTCTTTCTGCCTAGTCTGCCATCTTGCCAGAGCATCCTCTTTCGTATTTCTAATTACTCCTCTCCATCTCATCTTCTCCATCGGCTGTTTAATCTGCTCTCTTTCTTCATCTTCACTGAATATAATACTTTATCTTCTCTTTAGTTGCTCATAACTCCAGTATCATTATTTGTATCTGCTTTACCTAGTTTCTCAGAGTATCAGTTGGAAGAGGGAATAAACATGTGTGTCATCTGTATGATGCCATCTTCCTTCCTCCCTGGCATAACATACTTTCATCTTTCACTGTTTGAGTTTTTATAGAGTACATTACAAACTCATTGTATGTTCTATTTCTTAATTCATTTTAATGTTAGTTTCACTTTGGGAAAAGAATATTCTGGTGAATATGCAGTGGAAATAGTCAAGACTGATAGGAAAAAGAATACATGTAAGAAAAATGTGTACTCATGTTTCAGTATAACAATTATCTTAGCAAATTCCAAGGTATTTTATTATTATTATTTTTACTTTCACATGATGATACTTTTTCCTCAAAGCAGTAATTTCATTGTAGGGGCCTCTGAATGGTAATTTAAAATTTTCCTTTATTTCTTCTCTATATTTTTCCCAAGTGATTTTTTCCACATCAGTAAGTTGGGCTTCAGTAAGAAATTCCTACATGGTTTAATTTTACTAAGCTTTTGAAAACTTTGATTTGGTCTGGTCATTTTTTGTGTCATTCACACCATAAAAATGACAAATAATATCATCTCCACTTAAAAAACTTCAGAAAGTCAAAGAAATACCACAATTGCACTTGGCATATTGAAAGATAGTGTGTAAAATTTAAACATAACAGAACAAAACAAAAAAGCTTAACATTTTATGGAAAAACAGTTAGATTCAGCCAATAATTGGCCAAGTATTTGTGATATGAGATACATGATAATGCATGAAGTGGATGTTAATTTATGTACAGCATCTCATCGGATCCTCATGAGAACACTGGTGGCAAATATTAAAAATCATCATTCTGATTTTATAGATGGGATCTTGACCTAGATATTGTGGATAATTTTCCCAAGATTTAGTTATTGGCACAGCCAAAAGTGAGCTTGAATTTGACTCAATCAAAATCTTATAATTTTTAACCCAAAATACATAAACAGAAGATAAATTTGATGACTTGGACCTTCTAAAATTTAATTTTCATGTTCATCAAAAAACTTCTTCAAAAGAGTAAAAAGAGAACCTACATATTGGGGAAAAAAGTATTTAGATAAGACATGTCTGACAAGGACTTATCTCTAAAATTTATAGAAACATTTACTACCTCATCATCAAAAAATAAACACCAAACAATCCAATTCAAAAATGGGCACAGAACACGAACAGACACTTCACCAAAGAAAATATACAGGCAGCCAACAAACACATGAAGAAATGGTCGTGATCAATAGCCATTGTTGTTGTTGCTGTTGTATGCCGTGGAGTCGGACCTGACTCATAGTGACCCCTCCTTGGGTTTCTGAGGCAGTATCACTACAGAAGTAGATTGCCCCATCTTCCTTCCAAGGAGGGCTGGTGGATAGCCATTAGAAAGATGCAAATCAAAAGAATGATATATCATCTCACACTAGAAATAATAGCAAAATTTAATAAGACAGAAAAGAACAAATTCTGGTGAGGGTGTGGAGAGATTGGAACTCTCATACACTGCTGGTGGGAATGTAAAATGATACAACCACTGTGGAAAATGGTCTAGTGTTTCCTAAAAAACTTGGAAATAGAAATACCATTTGATCCAGCAATTCCACTACTAGGTATATATCTTAAAGGAATGAGAGCTGGGATAAGAATAGATATATGCACACCCACATTCATCACTGTGCTGTTCACAATAGCAAAGAGATGAAAACAGCCTAAGGGTCCATCAACAGATGAATGAATAACCAAACTATGCTATATACACACAATGGAATGTTATGCAATATTAAAGAATAATGAAGAATCCACAAAACACCTCACAAAATGGATGAACTTGGAGGGCATCTTGTTGCGTGAAATAGATAAATCATACAAAGACAAATATTGTATGAGTCCATTTCTATAAAAAGCCAAAGAAAGGTTTACATATGGAAGGAAATTTTATTTGTTGGTTACCAGAGGTGGGAGGGAATGGGAGAGAAAATTCCTAGTTAGGTAAGAGGCATGTATTGATTTGAGTGAAAAGAAAAGCAATATAGCAAAGTGTATGACCAACACAATTATCTCTAAGAAAAAGGAAGACACAAAGAGGTGTGAACAAGAGGTACAGACAACAAAGGTAAATACTATCACATACATAATACTGCATTATCAGTGACATTATCAGTAATAGCATTAATCTATGGTAGGGTACATAGGTAGACAGGCAATATGATAAGTGGTATGATAAGTGACATGGTAAGTGATATGATGTGGTCAGTGATATTTCTACATATGTATTTATATAGGCATTCTGGTGGTGTAGTGGATAAGGCACTTGACTGTTAACTGTTAGGTCAGCGGTATTTGTATGTGCTAAAAAAATTGTCTATATGTATAATAGAGCTAATGGGTAAAGTTAAGATACCTTGTTAGCCACAATCAGTCACCTTTCTAGAGTGAGTCACTGGGCCTATGGGCTTGGGACCATGGTCACAAGGGACATTAAGCTCAATTGGTACCACATGGTACACAAAAACATTGCTCTACATCTTACTGCGTTCTTAAAAGCTTGAGCTTGCAAATGGCCATCTGAGATACAACTATTGGTCTCTCTTCATCTGAAGCAAAGAAGAGTGATGAAAATCAAAGATACATGCAAACAGTTAGTCTAAGGAACTAATGGACCATGGGAACCTCAGCCCACATGATCTTGAGACCAGAAAAACTAGATGGTGCCTGGCTACCAATGCCAGCCACTCAGGAAGGGATCAAAATTGGACATCCTGGACAGAGTGTGAGAAAAAGTGTGGAACAAAATTCAAAAATAAAACTGACCAGAATTACTGGTTGGATAGAGACTGGTGAAATGCTGGTTGCCCTTCAGCCTTAAATTGGACTTACTCCCATGGGTTAGCTCTCAACCAAATAGACAAGCCTATGAGCTGAACACCTAGGAGATGAATTCCTTAGAACAGTCAAATGTGAGAGATCAGAATGGTGGCATTTGCATAGGGGGAAGGCTAGGTAAGAAGGACACAGGGAAAGGGTAACCACAGGGATGAGATGAGAGGTGAGCTGTTTCATTGTGGATATTGTAATTATTTCTGTGAAACAAAATATATGTGGACTGTTGAGTGTAAAACAAATCTGCTTTGTAAAATTGCACCCAAATCACATACACACACACACACACACACACAAAAGGAAAAAAAAAAGTGTATACTTTGTTAATCATTAAAATATATTTCCACATCTTATGACAGTGTTCAAAGTTCTGGTCTAGGATGCTAGTTGTTCTTTCCATGTCTCATGGAATGTCTCACAGGGCCATAGTTCCTTTGGGAAAATGTATAATTGGCCACTTCTCTGATCTGAGGTCCATTATCAAGATCAAAGGTGTTACTGAGTCCTTCTCTCTAATTATGAATGATTTATCACATGTTCTATTCAGATACTAGACAACCCTTTGATTAACATTTCATATTCATGGAGCAAATGTAATGGCTATTTAGTCTTTGGTGGAGATAAGATGCTTTGATGAGTACATTAAATCTTACATCTTCCTAGAATATCTATCTATCTATACAGATATACACATACATACATATTCTTCCCTAGTGCTGAATAAAGGAGCTCTACTGGCATAGTTCTACTCTCTCCTGTAGAGTCACTATGAGGCTCTACTGGCATAGTTCTACTCTCTCCTGTAGAGTCACTATGAGTCAGAATCAACTCAATGGCAGTGGGTTTTTTTTTTTTTGTTGTTGTTGTTGTAGATCTAGTGGTTTAATGGAAAGAATGTGAATCTGTTTGATGTCCAGCTCTGCTTGTTACTGGATCTGTGATCTTGGGCAAGTTACTTAACCTGTCTGGGCTGCAATTTTGTTCTCTATCAAATGAGAATATTATATTAAGTTACCATACAGCATTGTTGTGGTAATTAAATAGATACTGCGTAGTTCCTAGCACAGATTCTCCTCTAAATCCCGGTCAGTTTTCAAGACACAATTACTGTTTTAAAACAAGTTATTGCCATTTTCTTGAGTAGAATTACAGAATCCAAAGGTTGGAAAGGAACTTTATAAATATATGAGGAACTGTAAAGTATGCATATTCCAAAACTCCAATCCCTGGTGATACTGGTTCAGTAGGTGAGGGGTGGGGAGCAGGAGGTCTGGTTTGTAAACATTTCCATGGAGGATTCCTATGGACATTCAAGCGTGGGAACCACTGATCTATCTAGAACAGAAGGGCCTGCACCTGCAGCACTCTTCTCAGAGTCAATGCTCCCTTCAGGTGCCAGAAGCTCTCTACTGTCACATGGTAGCTTCATTAGTGGCCCAACCAGTCAAAATTCTTACATTAAATGATGTCAGGCTTGTAACTTCCAATCATTGTACATAGTTCCTCCCACTGGAGCTGTGTGGAATAAATCTAATCTCTTTCCCACAGAAGCCTATTCTCTTATTTTAATCTCTTTCCCACATAAAGCCCAATGATTTATGCCTTCTGCCTCCACCCATCTCAACTCTTCTCTTTTCAAATATCCCTTGAACCTTCAATGGTTCTTCTGTGACATAATTTCCAGGCAATTCCCACTCCTGGTTACTAACTTTTCTCAGTACTTCAAGTGTGAAAATATTAACCACCCAGCTGGCATAGGTAGCTACCTATTAGAATGGAGGTATGCCATTAACCCTTTGGTTGCTAGTGAAGTGATGGATTCTTGAACGAGGGACCCAGATGGTGGAAGGTTCTATGTTGCAGTTATTTACCAGCCAGTACTGAAGTGATTCTGTATTTTAACAGTCAGTATGGCCACACTGATACATACTTACTGATATCAGCCTAGTTTTCCTCTTAAAATGTCATTTTAATTTTGAACACAATGTTCTGGAGGAGATCCACAGTCCAGAGTTGAGTGAGACTGTGTTAGCTTGCAGGAAGCTCCATCGCACAGTAGGCTATAGGTCTAGTGGTCAAACAAACCTAGGGATATTTTTGAGTAAAAGGCTGTAAACTCATTTTTATTGCATCTGTTTATTGCAGTTCTACTTTGGATTGTTGAACCTCAGTGCATTCTCATTTATCTTGATTACTATTCAATGTGAGATTTATGGTCCATTTTTTGCTGCCCATTTTGTGTTGCCCATTTTGCACTCTTGTGATGGCCAAGTAGCATGTGTTCATGTCTCATTAGCTCACCTTGTCTGTAGTCTATGGCTTTTGATATCTTTGTTGATAAAAAGAGTGAGGGAGATAGAGCTGAAGAGACTGTCAGTCACACATCACAAGAGAATTCTCTGAAGCAAGAATTCAATTCAGGGTGTGGATTTTTACTAAGCTTCCCAGGTGATTATAATACGTGGTCAGGTTCAGTCTCCACTACTTTAAGGGATAGATCCCTTAATGATGAAAATGGTTTGAAGTTGGCTACTAACTCGGAAGGAAGATGGGGCAATCTACTTGCGTAGTGATACTGCCTCGGAAACCCAAGGAGGGGTCGCTATGAGTCGGGCCCGACTCCACGGCTCATAACAACAACAGTAACAACAACTAACTGAAAGATTGGCAATTTTAACCCATCTAGTGGTTCTAGGGAAGAAAGGACTGGAGATCTGTTGCTTCTGTAAAGACAGCAGCAAAAAAAACCTCATGGAGGCCAGTGCTGCTCTGCAATGTATGAGATAAGCATGAGCTGGAATTGATTCTATGGCAACATATATTTTGTAGAATGCTCTTTAGGTATTATTTTCAAACATTATGAATTTATTTACTGGATATATTTTTACTCCCTTTCACTACCTTTAAAATCATCTTTATGCATTATTTATAAAACAATATTATTGCTAATAGCCTTCTTAACTTTGAGTCATCACTTTCCTCTGAGGGGAATTTTTCAAATGAGAAAATGGAGGCAGCTAAGTGACTTGTTTTAGCATGTACTTTTTTTTTTTGGAAAGGACTTTCCTCACACTCAACCAATCATTTCTTTTAATTCAAGTTATTCTGAATCCACAACCTTATTCTTTGAAAAATTTCCCAAAATACATTGATGATATATTGGTTTTGTTTAGTTAGTGCATTCAGCACACATTTCCTCAAAACTTACTGTGTGATAGGCACTCTTCTAAGAGATTTACTGTTCTGGTTACCTAAGTGCCACTCTGACAAAAATATACCACAAATGGGATGGCCTTAACAAACAGGAGTTTATTCTCTTACAGTTTAGAGACTTTAAATCCGAGTTCAAAGTGCCAGGCTCTAGGGGCTGGGTGAAAGCCCTTTAGCCTTGGGCTTCAGCTCTGACTCCAGCTCCTGGTCCACTGGAGCTAGAGGCATTTCTTCACTCAGACAGCTGCTGGCTGCTGAGGCTGCCAAGCCCAAGGTTGACAAGTAAAAAGGCACGGTCCCAATGTTACCAAAGTTCCAAGGTCGGCAGAGCATGGCAGGCTGCTGAACAATGACACAGTTACATGCAGGGTCCAAACGTGCCGTAAGCTAGAGACCATTCCCCAAGACTTCTCCTTATGTACAGGAAGCAGACCACATACCTAAGGCAGCTACTCAGCTTCTCACAGTAGATTCCGCTGCTCACAGTAGATTCCACCATGGAGATGATCACCATTCTCATCATGGGGAATACTATATCCAGCTGCCAAGCCATTCAACCCAGCCAAGTTGACACCAAACTGAACTACCACATTTAAATATATTTACTTATTTAATATTCAAAACAACTCTATTTGGTATTATTATTGTTCTTATTACACAGATGAAGACACAAACAAAAAGAGGTTCCATAACTCACTCAGCACCAAATGGCTAGAAAGGATAGACCAAAAAACATACAAACTCATTGCTCTCAAAGTTGATTCCTTCTCAAAAAGACCCTATAGGACAAAGTAGAACTGCCACACAGAGGTTCCAAGCCTGTCAATCTTTATGGAAACAGACATCTTTCTCCCATAGGACAGCTGGTAGTTTAGAACCACTGACCTTTCAGTTAGCAGCCTAGTGCTTTAACCAATGTTCCTAACCACTACCAGATATAAAACGTGGTAGCTATAAATCTAAACAAAAAACCAATCTCACTGCCATCGAGTTGGATCCAACTCATAGTGACCCCTCCTTGGGTTTCTGAGGCAGTAACACTATGGAAGTAGATTGCCCAATCTTCCTTCCAAGGAGTGGGTGGTGGGTTTGAACCATCAGCCTTCTGGTTAGCAGTTAAATGCCTTAGGCACAATGCCACTTAAATATGAAGTGCTCTTTAATTCTCTGTTCTTTTTTTGTTTTTTTTGGTAGGGGAGTGGGAAAGGATTGTCCTAAGTGTGACAATTTTCACATAAGTAAACTCAAACCAAAAATGGTAGTGATTAAGATCTGTACTGTTCTTTTGTTTATTTTAACTATTTGTTGTGATTTGGGTGAAATTTTACAGAGAAGATTTGTTTTCCATTCAACATTTCACATACATTTTGTTTCATGACATTGATTGCAACAGCTCTCTTTCCACTTCCTCCCTGTGGTTGCCTTTTCCCTGTGTCCTTTCCTATACATTCCTGCCTTCTGAGGTTTCTCCCTGCTCAAATGCTGCCCTTCTTATCTCCCATAGTTGATTGTTATAAGGAGTGCACCTCCCTGGTGTAATTTTTCAGCTCTAAAGACTGTCTGTTGTTTGGCTGAGAGTTAAGCCATGGGAGTGAGTTCAATTCCAGATCCAGAAGGTAACAATAGGCCATAGACTCAGGGATTTCACCACTCTCTCTCTGATTAGTTAGAGTGGTCTTTTTTTTTTTTTTCTAATTTTTTTAAGTTTTGTTCTATATTTTTCTCCCATTCTATCCAGGATCTCCAATTTTGATCACTTTCATTTTATTTATCTATCTATTTATTTATTTATTATTGTGATTTGGGTGAAGATTTACAGAGAAAATTCACTTTCCATACAGCAGTTCACATATACTTTGTCTCATGACACTGACCATAGTTTACCACAATGCAACAGCTCCCCTCCCACTTCCTCCCCATAGTTACCTCTTCCCTGTGTCCATCCCTCCATGGTCCTGCCCCCTGAGCTGTCTCCCTGTGCATAAGCAGCTCTTCTTTCTCCCATGATTGTTCTCTCCAAGGAGAGTATCTACCTGAGGTAAATGTTCAACTCATATGCCTGTCTTTTGTTTGGCTGGAAACCACAGGTGTGAGTTCAATTCCAGACCTAAAAGGCAGTTACGGGCCATAGTCTCAGTGGTTCCACCAGGTTCTATTGGACCAGCAAACCTGGTCCCCCTCTCCCCCTTTCTTTTTTTCTCCAAGTGATTTTGAGTTTTATTCCACATTGTTCTCCCTCTCTATCAAGGATCTCCTACATAGATCTCCTTCCAAATGGATGACAGTGGTAGCCGGGCACCATCTAGTTCTTCTGGTCTCATAGTCGTATAGGCTGCACTCTTCTTTGTTACAGATGAGGAGAGACAAATAGTTGCATCTCAGATGGCTGCTCACAAGCTTTTAAGGACCCCAGTCACCACTTACCAAAGTAGAATATAGAACAATGTTTTAGTGTAGTATGTTGTACCAGTTGAACTTGATGTCACCCGTGACCATAGTCCTGAATCCATAGGCCTGGTGACTCATTCCCTCAATGTGCTTGGTTGTGACTTAAAAGTTATCTTATCTTTGCCCCTGTTAGCTCTATTATCTATATGTGGACAATTTTATAGCATGCACAGATGCATACATAGAAATATCATCTGCCAAACTTATGTATGGTCATGGGTGTACTCCCATTCACCTACCCATACATGATCATGTTGCCTGTCTACTATGTATCCAGTCATAGATCAGTTTTTGTCATACTGATAATGCAGTATTGTGTACATGATAGTATTTACCTTTGCTGTCTGTACCTCCTATGTACCTCTCTGTGTCTTTCTTTTCCTTAGAGATATTGTGCTGTCATATGCCTTTGCTAAATTGCCTTTTCCTTCACCTAAATCAATACATGCCTCTTACCTAGCTAGAAACTTTCCCTCCTGTCCCCTTTGATCCCTCGTAACCATCAAAGAAAGTTTCCTTCTCTATGTAAACGTTTCCTTAGCTTTCTCTAATTAATGGACTTAGACAATATTTGTCCTTCTGTGATTGACCTGTTTCACTCAGCATGATATCCTTCAAGATCATCCATGTTATGAGGTGTTTTGTGGATTCTTCATTTTTCTTTAATGTTGCATAGTATTCCATTGTGTGCATGTACCATAGTTTGGTTATCCATTCATCTGTTCATGGGGATTTAGGCTGTTTCCATCTCTCTGCTATTGTGAATATTGCTGCAGTGAATATGAGTGTGCATATATCTGTTTGTGTCCCAGCTCTCACTTATTTAGGCCACATACTTAGCAGTGGGATTGCTAGATCAAATGCTATTTCTTTTACCAATTTTTTAAGGACATGCTGTACTTTTTTTTTTTTTTTTTTTTTACAGTGGTTATACCATTTTATAGTCCCACCATCAGTGTATGAGAGTTGCAATCTCTCTACACTCTCATCAGCATTTGTTGTTTTCTGACTTGAACTTTGCTATTTTTGCTGGCATGGGATGCTGTTTCATTGTTGTTTTGATTTGCTTATCTCTAATGGCTAATGAGGAGTTCTGGCACTTGACTGCTAACCAGAAGGCTGGCAGTTCAAGCCCACCAGCCACTCCTTGGAAGGAAGGTTGGACAATCTACTTCTGTAGTGATACTGCCTCGGAAACCCAAGGAGGGATTGCTCTGAGTTAGGTCTGACTCGACAGCACATAACAACAACAACAATGGCTAATAATCGTGAGCATTTCTTCAAGTGTTTGCTGCTGTGGTTGTTGTTAGGTGCCATTGACTTGGCTCCAACTCATAGTGACCCTATGTACAACAGAACGAAACACTGTCCAGTTATACACCATCCTTGGTACACTTGAGCCCATCATTGCAGCCACTGTGTCAATCCATCTCATTGAGGGCCTTCCCCTCCTTCATCAACCGTCCACCTTACCAAGCATGACATCCTTCTCCAGGGAATGGTCCCTTCTGACAACATGACCAAAGTAGGTGAGACGAAGTCTGGCCATTCTTGCCTCCAAGGAGCATACTGGCTACACTTCCTCCAGGACAATTTGTTAGATCTTTTAGCAGTCCATTGTACTCAGCATTCTTCGCCAGCACCACAACTCAAAAGCACCAACTCTTCTTTGGTCTTCCTTATTCATTGTCCAGCTGTCACATGTATATGAGGCAACTGAAAACACCACGACTTGGGTCAGGTACACCTTAGTCCTCAGGGAGATATCTTTGCTCTTCAGCACTTGAAAGAGGTCTTTTGCAGCTGATTTTCCCAGTGCTGTACATTGTCTGAGGAGCTCTGGTAGCATAGTGCCTAAAGCACTTGACTGCTAACCAGAAGGCTGGTGGTTCAAATCCACCAGCCACTCTTCGCAAGGAAGTTTGGGTAATCTACTTCCATAGTGCTACTGCCTCAGAAACCCAAGGCAGATCACTATGAGTCAGGTCTGATTAGACAGCACATAACAACAGCAACAACATATGTCGTCTGATGTACTGACTACTGCTTCCATTGCCATTGACTGTAGAATCAAGAAATATGAAGTCTTTAACAACTTACATCCTTTCTCCATTTGTTGTGATGCTGCTTATAGGTCCAGTTGTGAGGATTTTTGTTTTCTTTATATTGAAATGTAACCCACACTGCAGACTGTATTCTTTAATCTCCATCAGTAAGTGCTTTAAGTCATCCTCACTTTCAGCAAGCAAAGTTGTGTTGTCAGAATATTGCAGGTTTTTAATGATTTTTCCTCTAATCCTGATGCCATGTTCTTCTTCCTATAGTCCAGCTTCTCGGATTATTTGCTCAGCATACAGATTAAATAAGTATGGTGAAAAGATACAACCCTGACACACTCTCTTCTTGATTTTAAACCATGAAGTGTCCCCTTGTTCTGTTCAAAGGACAGCCTCTAGATCTATTACAGGTTCCTCATGAGTACAATTATATGTTCTAGAATTCCCATTTTTCTCAATGTTACCCATAATCTGTTATGATCCAAACAATCAAATGCCTTTGCATAGTCAATAAAACATAAATAAACATCTTTCTGGTATTCCTTGCTTTGAGCCAAGATCCATCTGACATCAGCAATGATATCCCTTGTTCTGCATCCTCTTCTGAATCCAGTTTGCATTTCTGGAAGTTTTCTATCAATATACTGCTACAACCATTTTTGAATTATCTTCAGTAAGATTTTACTTGCATGTGATATTAATGATATTGTTTGATAATTTCCACATTGTGTGGGATCACCTTTCTTGGGTATGGGTACAAATATGGATCTCTTCCAGTCAGTTGGCCAGGTAGCTGTCTTCCAAATCTCTTGGCATAACCGAGTGAGTGCCTACAGCAGGGCATCCATTTGTTGAAACATCTCAGTGGGTATTCTGTCAATTCTTGGTGTCTTGTTCTTTGCCAATTCCTTCAGTGCAGCTTTGACTTCTTCCTTCAATACCATTGGTTCTTGATCATATGCCATATCCTGAAATGGATGAAGATTGACCAGGTCTTTTTGGTCAATGACTCTGTTTATTCCTTCCATCTTATTTTGATACTTCCTGCATCATTCAATATTTTCCCCATAGAATCTTTCAATATTGCAACTCGAGGCTTACATTTTTCCCTCGGTTCTTTCAGCTTGAGAAATGCTGAGCATGTTCTTCCCTTTTGATTTTCTAACTCAAGGTCTTTGCACATTTCATTATAGTAATTGGCTTTGTCTGCTCAAGCTGGTCTTTGAAATCTTCTGTTCAACTCTTTTATCTTGTTATTTCTTCCATTTGCTTTAGCTACTCCCTGCTCAAGGGCAATTTTCAGAGTCTCTTCTGACATCCATTTTGGTTTTATCTTCTTTTCTCGTCTTTAATAGCCTCTTGCTTTCTTCATGGATGATGTTCTTGATGTCATCCCATAATTTTTCTGGTTTTCAGTTATTGGCATTCAATGTGTCAAATCTATTTTTTAGATGGTCTCTAAATTCAGGAGGGATATATTCAAGGTCCTATTGTGACCTTGTTTTAATTGTCTTCAACTTCAAATTGAATTTGCATATGAGAAGTTGATGTTCAGTTCCACAATCAGCTCCTGGCCTTGTTTTGGCTAAAGATATTGAGCTTTTCCATCACCTCTTGCCACAGATGTAGTCAGTCTGATTCCTGTGTACTCCATCTGGTGATATCCATGTGTATAGCTGCTGTTTGTGTTGTTGAAAAAAGGTATTTCTGATGAATAAGTCATTGGTCTTGAATATTCTATCATGCAATATCCAGCATTATTTCTGTCACCAAGGCCAAAATTTCCAACTACCAGTAATTCTTCTTTGTGTCCAACTTTTTCATTCCAGTCACCAGTGATAAGCAACACGTCTTGATTGCATGCATGTTCCATCAATTTCAGCCTGCAGAAGTTGATAAAAATCTTAAATTTCTTTATCTTTGGCTTTGGCAGTTGGTACATAAATTTGAATAATCATAGTATTAACTGGTCTTCCTTGTAGGCATGTGGACATTCTCCTATCACTGACAGCATTGTACTTCAGGACAGATCTTGAAACATCCTTTGTGATGATGAATGCCACACCATGCCTCTTCAGATTGTCATTCCTGGCATCGTAGATCATATGGTCATCTGATTCAAAATGGCCAGAACTGGTCCATTTCAGCTTATTAATGCCTAAGATATAAATCGTTATGCCTTTCATTTCACTTTTGACAACTTCCAATTTTCCTAGAGTCATACTTCGTACATTCTATGTTCCAATTATTAATGAATGTTTGCTGCTGTTTCTCCTCAATTTGAGTTGTGCCATGTCAGCAAATGGAGGTCCTGAAAGCTTTACTTCATCCATATCATTAAGGTTGGCTGTACTCTGATGATGCAGCTCTTTCCCACTCATATTTTGAGTGTCTTCTGACATAAGGGGCTGGTCTTCCTGCACTGTATTGGACGGTTTCTGGGCTATTCATAAAGTTGCCCAATAATGTATCAGATAATGTTTTTCTGCTATTCATAAGGTTTTCCCTGGCCAATTTTTTGAGCAGTGGATGGCCTCTTTCATCTTCCTAGTTTATCTCAGTTTGTAAGCTGCATTGAAACCTGTGCACCATGTGCAACCCTGCTGGCATTTGAGGCACCAGTGGCACAGCCTGAAGTCTCACAGCAACATGAAAGTCACCACAGTATGACAAACTGACAGACAAGTTTGTCTTCCTTAGCTGTTTGAAACATCTTTGTCCACCCCTTATCTGGATCCCACCCATAGGGTCCCTGACACGGGAAGTGCAGGAGGAGCCGGGGCCAAGACAGAACTGTGGGAACCCAGGTAAGTGTGGGCAGACAGGCCAGGTACCCACACATGGGAGGCACAGGAGGAGCCGGGGGCCAAGACAGAGCTGTGGGATCCAGGTAAGGGGAGGGAGATATTAATGATACTATTCAATAATTTCCACTTTCTGTTGAATCATGTTTCTTTGGAATGGGTACAAATATAGATATCTTCCATTCAGTTGTCTAGGTAGTTGTCTTCCAAATTTCTTGGCATAGATGAGTGGGTACCTCCACTGTGGCATCTGTTTGTTGAAATATCTCAATGCGTATTCCATCAATTCCTGGAGCCTTGTTTTTTGCCAATTCCTTCAGTGCAGCTTCTACTTCTTACTTCAGTAACATTGGCTCTTGATCTTATGTCACCTCCTGAAATGGATGAATGTCGACCAATTCTTTTTTGTACTATGACTGTGTATTCCTTCACTCTTCTTTTGATGCTTCCTGCATCATTACATATTTTGCCCATAGAATCCTTCAACATTGCAACCTGAGGCTTGAATTTTTTCTTGAGTTCTTTCAGCTTGAGAGATGCTGAGTGTGC
The DNA here is from genome assembly GCF_000298275.1 of Orycteropus afer afer. Taxonomy (NCBI): domain Eukaryota; kingdom Metazoa; phylum Chordata; class Mammalia; order Tubulidentata; family Orycteropodidae; genus Orycteropus; species Orycteropus afer. The sequence continues at coordinate 3,921,540 of NW_006921862.1, forward strand.
TCTTTCCTTTTGGTTTTCTAACTCCAGGTCTTTGTACATTTCATTACAATAATTTGTTTTGTTTTCTCAAGCTGCCCTTTTAAATCTTCTGGTCATATCTTTTATCCTGTCATTTCTTCAATTTGTTTTATCTACTCTCAGTTCAACAGCAAGTTTCAGAGTCCCTTCTGACATTAATTTTTGCATTTTCTTCCTTTCCTATCTTTTTAATGATCTTTTAATTTCTTCATGTATAAAGTTTGTGATGTCATTCCACAATTCATCTCAGTTTTGATCATTGGTGTTCAGAGCTTCAAATCAGTTCTTCACATGGTCTCTAAATTCAGGTGGGATAGAATCAAGGTCATATTTTGGGTCTCATGTGCTTGTTTCAATTTTCTTCAGCTTCAGCTTGAACTCGCATATGAGCAACTGATGATCAGTTCCACAGTCAGCTGCTGGCCTGGTTTTGGATGAAGTTATTGAGCTTCTTCATTGCCTCTTTGCACAGATGTAGTCAATCTGATTTCTGTGTATTCCATCTGGCGAGGTCCATGTGTTTAGATGCCTTTTATGCTGCTGAAAAAGGTATTTGTAATGAGTAAGTCATTGGTCTTGCGAAACTCTATCATGGGATCTCTGGTGTCATTCCAAGGTCATATTTTCCAACTACCAGTGATTCTTCTTTGTTTCCCACTTTCATATTCAAATCACTAATAATCGTGAATACATCTTGATTGCATCTTGGGTCAAGTTCATGCTGCAGAAGTTGGTAAAAATCTTTAATTTTTTTCATCTTTGACTTTAGTGGTTGGTGTGTAAATTTGAATAATAGTAGTATTAAGCGATCTTTCTTGTAGTCATATTAATAATATCCTATCACTGGAGCTCTGGTAGCATAGTGGCTAAAGCACTTGACTGCTAACCAGAAGGCTGGCGGTTCAAACCCACCAGCCACTCCCTGGAAGGAAGGTTGGGCAATCCTACTTCCATAGTGATACTGCCTCGGAAACCCAAGGAGGGGTCGCTATGAGTTGGGGCCGACTCCACGGCACATAACAACAACAACAACATCACTGATAGCATTGTACTTAAGGATAGATTTTGAAATTTTTTATGTGACTATGAATGCCACACAATTCATCTTTAATTTGTCATTCCACCACTTGTCTGACAGTTAGTTGTACTGTCGTGGCTTGCATGTTGTTGTAAGGCTGAAGGCTATGCCACCAGTGTTTCAAATAAAAGCAGGGTACCTATGGTGGAGAGGTTTCAGTGAAGGTTCTAGACTAAGACAGATAGGGAAGAAGAAGGGGGCCATCTTCTTCTCAAAGAATTGGCCAGTGAAAACCTTATGAATAGCAGTGAAACACTGTCTGATATATTATTGGAAAACTTTATGAATAGCCCTGAACATTGTTTGCTATAGTACTGGAAGATGAGCCCTTAAGGTCAGAAGGCACTCAAAATACAACTTGGGGAGAGCTGCCTCCTCAAAGTAAAGTTGCCCTTAGTGACATGGATGGAGTAAAACTTTTGGAACCTTCATTTGCCAATGGGCCATGACTAAAAATGGGAAGAAACAGCTGCAAATATCCATTCAAAATAAGAACATGGGCTGTACAAGGTGTGAATGCAGGGAAATTGAAAGTTGTCAAAAATGAAATGGAACTCATGAAGATCAATATCCTAGGCATGTGTTTACTGGCCACCTCAATATCTTCTTTGGTAAAATATCTGCTCATGTCCTCTGCCCAATTTTTTAAATTTAATTAATTAATTTTATTGTGATTTGGGTGAAGATTTACAGAGAAAATTCACTTTCCATAAAGCAGTTTAAATATACTTTGTCTTATGACATTGACCACAGTTTACCACAATGCAACAGCTCCCCTCCCACTTCCTCCCCATAGCTACCTCATCCCAGTGTCCATCCCTCCATGCACTTCTGCCCCCTGAGCTATCTCCGTGCATAGGCAGCCCTTCTTTCTCAATGATTGTTCTCTCCAAGGAGTGTATCTACCTCAGGTAAATGTTCAACTCATATGCCAGTCTTCTGTTTG
>NW_006921862.1:3927306-3928368 GCF_000298275.1 Orycteropus afer afer
TTTTTTGGTATTTTCACGCAAATTCTTCTGCTAGTTGGGGTTTAGTCCACTTCTATATCCTTCCCTTCAAGGCTCAGTGGTCCAGGATCATCTTCTGTGTATGTTTTAATTGGTTTCCCTTTTCTTTGTTGAAGAGGGTCTGTACAGTCTTTCTGCCTAGTCTGCCATCTTGCCAGACCCTCTGCCCAATTTTTAACTGGATTTTTTGTGTGTTTGATGTTGAGGTGTTGAAGTTTCCTGTGTTTTAGAGATAAGCCCCTTGTCCGATATTTCATTGCCAAATATTTTTTTCCCAATCCATAGTTGCTCTTTTTACTTTTTTTGGGAAAACTTTTATGCACATAAGAATTTAATTTTTAGAAGTTCCCAGTCATGTAGCTTGGTAGTTAGTCATCTTCTGCTGTTTTTGCATTTTTGGTTATGTTTGATTGTTCATTTATATCGTAAATAGGGCCCCTGAGTTTGCTACTATTTTTCCTTTGATGATCTTCATACCGATAGGTTTTATATTTATGTTTTTGATCCATCTTGAGTTAGTTTTTGTGCATTGTGTGAAGTATGGAACTTGTTTTCTCTTTCTGCAAATGGATATACAGTTTTGCCAGCACCATTTGTTAAAGAGACTATCTCTTCCTCATTTAATGGATTTTGGTCTTTTGTCAAAGTTCTGATGTCCATTGATTCTCTCCATTGGTCTATGTGTCTGTCATTGTACGAATACCAGGCTGTTTTGACTATTGTGACTCTATAGTAGGTTTTGAGATCACACAGTGTGAGACCTCCTACTTTGTTGTCTTCCATACTAGTGCTTTGTTTATCCATGGTGTCTTTCCTTTCCATATAAAATTAGTGATTGTTCTTTCCATGGCCTTTAAAATAAAGTTGATGGATACTGGTTTAGGATTGTGTGGAATCTATAGATTGTTTTGGGTAGTGTTGACATTTTCACAATGTTCAGTCTTCCTTTCCATGAGCATAGTATGTTCTTCCAGTTATGTAGGTCTCTTTTAGTTTATTATAGTAGTGTTTTGTAGTTTTTTTTTTTTTTTTTTTGCACAAGTG
>NW_006921862.1:3929355-3931929 GCF_000298275.1 Orycteropus afer afer
TTAATATCTTAAGTATATTGAAGGAAACAATGGAAAATGAAACAATCAGAACTTCCAGAATGTGGCCTTTAACTTTCCCTTAAAACATCCACTGGTTTCCTAGAAGAATTATATTCACTTCTTTTATGTCCTTGTTAACTATTCATTCAATATTTTATTCACTCACCAAATATCTTTTTGAGAACTAGCCATGTACCAGGACTTGGGGAAATAGTGACGAGAAAAAAACTAGAACTGTACCCTCATGGGGTCGCTATGAGTCGGGGCTGACTCGAAGGCACATAACAACAACAACTACCCTCATGGAGTTTACAGTCTAGGTGAAGAGAAGATATAAAATAATCACAAATATAAATGTATAATTAAACTACATATAATTAGCTCAATCCTAACAATTATAACAGGAGCTCTGGTGGTATAGTGCCAAAGGCACTTGATTGCTAACCTGAACACTGGCAGTTCAAACTCACCAGCTGCTCCTTGGAGGGAAGATTGGGCAATCTACTTCTGTAGTGATACCGCATCAGAAACCCAAGAAGGGGTCACTATGAGTTGGAACCAACTCCATGGCAGTAAGTTTGTTTTTTTGGTTTAACAATTATAACAGTGAGCTGTAAATGTCTACTTACCTGTATGTCTCTGTTGTATAGTCTAGGATGTTTAAGAGCAGCTTCAGATTGCTTCTTCTCTTGGCTCTAGTGCTTGCTGATTCTGGCATCCACTTAGTGCTTAATTCTGTGTTTAATTAATGAGTGAGTTTGCTTTGTTACATATGGATGTAAAGTGACTAGGCTATAGTGATTACAATCTTGTTTTTATACTTTACAATGTGAAGACACCAAAAAACCAAATCCACTGCTGTGGAATTTATTTTGACTCATAGCAAACCTATAAGACAGAGTAGAATTGCCCTATAGAATTTCCAAGGCTGTAAATCTTTATGGAAGCAGATTACTGAATAATTCTCCCACTGAGTTGCTGGAGAGTTTGAATCATCAACCTTTGGGCTGGTGGCCAAATGTTTTAACCATTGTGCCATGAGGTGTCCTAGAATCTAAAAGATATTGTTAATTCTGGGAGCAATTCAGTAATATTTTATAAAATTGATTAATGAATGAGAGGAAGACTTGTCTTGTCTGATGTCTTGTAAATCATGGCTAGAAATTTCATCATTATTTTTTCTTAGCATAAAGGAAAGGAGTTGAAATTTTTTAATAATCAGTCAGCAAAGTTTTTGAACTATAGAGACATTCAACCCTGTACTTATTGTACAAGAGGGACTTTAGAGCCAAACAGACTAAATTATTTAACCAAGGCCACCCAGCTATGAATAATGAATAAGAAAATGTATGAAGAAGGAATAAGGAAAACTGGAGAAGAATTGATGCATTTGAAATGTGGTGCTGGTGAAGAATATTGGATACACCATGGTCTGCCGGAAGAACAAACAAATCTGTCTTGGAGCAAGTACAGCTAGAATGCTCCTTATAAGTGAGAATGGCCAGACATCTCTTGTACTTCTGTCATTGTTATTGTACATTCTGTCATTGTTATTGTACATTCTGTCATTGTGGGACTGTTCTTGAAGATGGAATCATGCTTGGAAAAGTAGGGTGTCAGAGAAAAAGGGGAAGATCCTCAATGATAAGGATTGACACAGTGGCTACAACCATGGGCTTAAACCTGGCAAAGACTGAGAATGGTGCAGGACTGGGCAGTGTTTGTTCTGTTGTACATAGGGTCACTATGAGTTGGAGTTGATTTGACGATGCTTAACAACAACAATACCTAGTTATCAACAGAACCACACTTAGAAACCAGGCTCTGTACAGTCCTCTCTAAAATACGACAAAACTATGTAGAACTTTTTAAATTTTTTTTTCATATTTAAACAGAAGAATATAAGTGTGAATTCAATTTCCTGAGATCTCAGCTTACTGTGTTTTTAGAACTTTTTTTAAAAATCTTTTTAGTGACTGATTGAAATGGCTCTACTATTACTCTCATTTAAGAACAAAAGCAGACCTTGTCAGAACACAGTTTGTTCATGAATATTATTGGAGGATCACCCTTTTCACTCTGTTCTTCCTGAAGTTGTTCTTCAAGAAGAAGTTGTTCTTCCAGAAGTTGCTTGATTAGGTAGTGGAAATTGTAGTCAAAAAGGTTACTGATTTGAATTCAAAGGTGTGTGGCAGAGGATTAAATACGAAGACTCAAATATGCCTGCAAGTACAACAGAAGGGTAACAGACTGGACTTTCACAGAAAATAAGTTGAATGGGGTATTTGCAAATCCTAAAATGCATTTTCCAGACGACAGACAACGCAGGGACGCCAGAGTAGCAGGCCGGAAGAGCAGGGAAGGGGATAAAAGCCTTGAGCCACAGGCTTACAGGCAACGACAGACAATGCAGGGACGCCAGAGTAGCAGGCCAGAAGAGCAGGAGAAAGGGGATTAAAAGCCAGGAAGCCAGACAGAGGAACAGTCAGCCAGGTGGGGGTGACACAAGAGGTCTCCAGCAGCAGGACAAACTTGTCTGTCGGTTTGTCCTACTGTGGTGACATATAGATGTGA
>NW_006921862.1:3935164-3947441 GCF_000298275.1 Orycteropus afer afer
GGGTCGCTATGAGTCAGAAACGACTCGACGGCACTTAACAACAACAACAACAAAATGCATTTTCCAGACACAAAAGAAGTGAATATAAATTGTATCTTATTTACAATATTTTAACCTCTTTACTCCACCACTCATCTGTCAGTTTGTCCTACTGTGCTGGCTTGTGTGTTGCTGTGAGGCTGGAGGCTATGCTACCAATATTTCAAACACTAGCAAGGTCACCCAGGGTAGACAGGTTTCAGTGGAGCTTCAAGACCATGACAGACTGGGAAGAAGGAAGAGGCCATCCATTTCTAAAAGAATTGCAGCCAGTGAAACGCTTATTCATAGCAGTGAAACACTGTCTGATATATTACTGGAGAACATTATGTATAGCCCTGAAACAGTGCCTGATATAGTGCTGGAAGATGAACCCCTCAGGACAGAAGGCATTCAAAATATGACTGGGGAAGAGCTGCCTCCCCAAAGCAGAGTTGACCTTAATGATGCGGATGAAGTAAAGCTTTTGGGACCTCCATTTGCTGATGGGGCACAACTCAAAATGGGAAGATGCAGCTGCAAACATCCACTAATAATCAGAATGTGGAATTTCTAAAGTATGAATGTAGGGAAATTGTCAAAAATGAAATGGAACTCATAAAGATCAATATTCTATGCATTAGTGAGCTGAAATGGACTGCCTTTGGCTATTTTGAATCAGACAATCATATGATATGTTATGCCAGTAATGACAAATTGGGGAGGAATGGCATGGCATTCATCATCACAAAGAACATTTCAAAATCTATACTGAAGTTCAATGCTGTCACTGATAGGATAATATCCACATGCCTACAGAAATAGAGTGAATCAGGGTTATATCCTTTCACCATACTTATTCAATCTGTGTGATGAGCAAATATTCCAAGAAGCTGGACAATATGAAGAAAGTGGCACTAAGATGGGAGGATGATTCAGTAACAATCTGTTATATGCAGACACAACCTTGCTTGCTGAAAGTGAAGATGACTTGAAGCACTTACTGAGGAAGATGAGAGACTACAGTCTACAGTATGGATTATACCTCAACATAAAGAAAATGAAAGTCCTCACAAATAGACCAATAAGCAACATCATGATTAATGGAGAAAAGATTGAAGTTGTTAAAGATTTCATATTGCTTGGTTCCACAATCAATACCCATGGAAGCAGCGGTCACGAAATGCAACAACATATTGCACTGGGAAATTCTGTGGCAAAAGACCTCTATAAGTGCTGAAGAGCAAAGATGTCTCTTTGATGGCTAAGGTGTGCCTATCTCAAGCCATGCTATTTTCTGTAACCTCATATACATGTGAAAACTGGATAATGAATAAGGAAGACCAAAGAACTGATGCTTTGGGTTGTGGTGTTGGCAAAAAATACTGAAAGTACCATGGATCGCCAGAAGAACTAACATATCTGCCCTGGGAGAAGTTCAGCTGGAATGCTCCATGCAAGTGAGAATGGCCAGACTTCATTTTACCTACTTTATTCATGTGGTCAGAAGAGACCATTCCCTGGAGAAAGATATCATGTTTGGTAAAGTGGAGGGTCAATGAAAAAGGGGAAGGCCCTCAAAGAGATGGATTGACACAGTGGCTGAATCAGTGGGCTCAGATATAGCAAGGATTGTGAGGCTAGCGCAGGATTGGGCAGTGTTTTATTCTGTCGTGTATAGGGTCTCTATGAGTTTGAGGCAATGTGATGGCACCTAACAACAACAACAACAAGAAGACCAGTTAATACTACTATTATTAAAATTTACACACCAACCACCAAAGCCAAAGATGAGAAAATTGAAGATTTTTACCAACTTCTTCAATCTTAAATTGACCATACATGCAATCAAGATGTATTGATTATTACTAGTGATTGTAATGTGAAAGTTGGAACCAAAGATGAATCACTGGTAGTTGGAAAATAGACCTTGGTGATAGAAATAACACTGGAGTTTGCATGATAGAATTTTGCAAGACCAATGACTTATTCATTGTAAATACCTTTTTCAGCAACTGAAATGATGGCTATACAGGTGGACTTCACCAGATGAAATACACAGGAATCAGGTCAACTATATCTGTGCAAAGAGACAATAGAGATCAATATCTTCAGCCAAGACAAGACCAGGAGATGAATATGGAAAGACTATCAAATGCTCATATGCAAATTTAACTTGAAGTTAAGATGATAAAACCAAGTCCAGGAGAGCCAAAATATGACTTTGATTATGTCCTACCTGAATTTAGAGACTATCTGAAGAATAGATCTGATGCATTGAACACCAATGATCAAAAACCAGAGGAATTGTGGGATGACATCAAGAACATCATGCATGAAGAAAGCAAAGGTCATTAAAAAGATAAGAAAGAAATAAAAAACCAAAATGGACGTCAGAAGAGACTCTGAAACTTGCTCTTGAATGGAGAGTAGAATGCAAGTGGAAGAAATGACAAGATAAAAGAGCTGAACAGAAGATTTCAAAGAGCTTCTTGAGAAGACAAAGTCAATTATTATAATGAAATGTGCTAAGACCTGGAATTAGAAAACCAAAAGGGCAGATCACACTTGATATCTTTCAAACTGAAAGAACAGAAGAAAAAATTAAGCTTTGGGTTGCAATACTGAAAGATTCTAAGGGCAAAATATTGAATGATGCAGGAAGTATCAAAAAAAGATGGAAGTAATATACAGAGTCACTGTACAAAAAAAGAATTGGTCATTATTCATCTGTTTCAGGAGATAGCATATGATCAAGAATGAATGGTTTTGAAGGAAGAAGTCAAAGTTGCACTGAAGGAGTTGGTGAAAAACAAGTATCCAGGAATTGATGGAATACCCATTGAGATGTTTCAGCAAACGGATGCTGCACTGGATGCACTTACTCACCTATGCCAAGAAATCTGGAAGACAGCTACTTGGCCAACTGACTAGAAGAGATCCATATTTGTACTCATTTCAAAGAAAGATGATCCAACAGAATGTGGAAATTATCCAACGATAACATTACTATCACACTCAAATAAAATTTTGCTGAAGATAATAAAAAAGTGGTTGTAGCAGTAACTAGATTCAGAAGAGGATGTGGAATGAGGGAATATCATTGCTGATGTCAGATGAATCTTGGCTGAAAGCAAAGAGTACCAGATAGGTGTTTACTTGACTATGCAAAAGCATGTGACTGTGTGGATCATAACAAATTATGGATAACTGAGAAGAATGGGAATTTCAGAACACTTAATTGTGCTTGTGTGGAACCTGTATATAGACCAGGAGGCTGTCATTTGAATAGAACAAGGGGAAACTGCATGGTTTAAAATCAGGAAGTGTATGTGTCAGGGTTGTACTCTTTCATCATACTTATTCAATGCGTATGCTGAGCAAATAATCAGAGAAGGTGGACTATATGAAGAAGAACACAGCACTGGGATTGGAGGAAGAGTTATTAACAACCTATGATATGCAGACGACACAACATTGCCTGCTGAAAGTGAAGATGACTTAAAGGACCTACTAATGAAAATTAAAGACTACAGTCTTCAGTATGGATTATACCTCAAAATAAAATCAAAACCTTCACAGCTGCACCAATAAGCGGCATCATAATTAATGGACAAAAGATGGAAATCGTCAAAGATTTCATATTCTTAAATTCATAGTCAACACCCATGGAAGCAGCAGGCAAGACCTCAGACTTCTTATTGCAATTGGCAAATCGGCTGCAAAAGACCTGTTTAAAGTGCTGAAGAGCAAAGTTACCTCTCTGAAGACTCTTGTTAGGTGCTGTTGAGTTGGCTTTGACTCTTAGCAATCCTAGGTACAACAATGAAACACTGCCTAGTCCTGTGCCAGCCTCACAATCCTTGCTGAACCTAAACCCATCGTTACAGCTACAGTATCAATCCATCCAATTGAAGGCCTTTCTTTTTTTCAGTGACCCTCCACTTTACCAGGCATGATATCCTTCTCCAATGAATGATCCCTTCTGACAACATGACCAAAGTGGGTGAGATGAAATCTGGCCATTCTTGCTTCTAAGGAGAATTCTGGCCACACTTCCTCCAGGACAGATTTGTTCATTCTTTTGGCAGTCATGGTACTTTCAATATTCTTCACCAACACCAAAGTCAAAAGCATCAATTCTTCTTTGGTCTTCTTTGATCATTGTCTAGCTCTCATATGCATTTGAGGTGATTGAAAATACAAGGCTTGGGTTAGGTGCACCTTAGTCTTCAAAGAGACTTCTTTGCTCTTCAGCACTTTAAGGAGGTCTTTTACAACAGATATTCCCAGTGCAATATGTTGTCGGATTTCTTGACTGCTTCTTCCTTTGGTGTTGATTGTGGAACTAAGTCATGTGAAATCTTTGACAACTTCAGTCTTTACTCCATTAATCATGATATTGCTTATTGGTCTAGTTGTGATAATTTTTGTTTTCTTTATGTTAAGATGTATTCCATACTGCAGACTGAAGTCTTTAATCTTCATCAGTAAGTGCTTCAAGTCATCTTCACTTTCAACAAGCAAGGTTGTGAGTGTGTTGACAGTTTCTAATTGTCCTGGATTTGTACTTTGTATGTTCAACTTTCTGCTTACTGATAAATGTTTGTGGTGGTTTCTTCTCCTTTTGAGTCATACCACATTAGCAAATGTAGGTCCTAAAAGTTTTAGTCCATCCACATCATTTAGGTTGACTCTAATTTAAGGAGGGAGCTCTTCCCTAGTTGCATTTTGAGTGTCTTCCAACTTGAGGGGTTTATGTAGAACTATATTAGACATACATGGGTGGTACAGACAATGAAGATGAACCCTCTTGCATATACAGTACTGCATTGTCAGTGAATGCAAACATGGGTATACGGGTGGATAGATGGGTGAGATGAGATGAGCCAAGACACAAAACTGGAGCAAGAGGAGGGTGAATCTTCCCAGGAGATTTGTAGGTATACCCTCAAGGAAGCAAAGGATGGTAATTTGAATTATACCCTCCAGCAAGGCAGGACTCAAGATACATTCCACCTGTGTTGTCCTAACAGAAATAACTTAAATCCCATCACAGAGTCAATTGCCAGTCATTATAGGGAATGACTACTACCAGCTGCCCAGCCAAGTTGATACCTGACCTTAACTACCACACCACCCCAAACAGACATAGATAATGGGATTTACAAAACATCACAGAATGGAGGACAATGGCTAGAAGGGCCACATCAAGCAATTCACCGCAATACTGTATGACATGATTTATATTATATTTATATTAATGGCTTCTAGTTTTATCATAGCTGATGTCAGATGGATCTTGGCTCAGGGCAAAGAATACCAGAAAGATGTTTACTTGTGCTTTATTGACTATGCAAAGGCATTTGATTGTGTGAATCATGACAAATTATGGATAACATTGAGAAGAATGGGAATTCCCAAACACTTGATTGTACTCATGAGGAACCTGTACCTTGACCAAGAGGCTATCATTCGAATGAAACAAGGGGACACTGCATGGTTTAAAATCAGGAAGGAAGTGCATCGGGGTTGTATCCTTTCCCCATACTTATTCAATCTATATGCTGAGCAAATAATCCAAGAAGCTGGACTATATGAAGAAATATGTGGCATCAGGAATGGAGGAAAAATCATTAACAACCTGAGATACAACGATGATACAACTTTGTTTGCTGAAACTGAGGATGACTGGAGGCACTTATTGATGAAGATTGAGGAACACAGTCTGCAGTATGGATTACATCTCAATATAAGGAAGACAAAAATCCTCACAACTGAACCAATATTAGCAGTATCACAATGAATGGAGAAAAGACTGAGGTTGTCAAAGAATTCACGTTGCTTGGTTCTACAATCAAGGCCAACGGAAGCAGCAGTCAGGACATTAGACGACATGGAGCACTGGATAGGTCAGCCACAAAGGAACTGTTTCAAGTGCTGAGGAAGAAGGATGTCTCCTTGAGGATAAGGTGCACCTGACACAGGCCATGATATTTCCAATCGCCTCATATGCCTGTGAGAGCTGGACAATGAATAAGGAAGACTGAAAAAGACTTGATGCTTTTGAGTTGTGGTGCTGATGAAGAATGCTGAAAGTACCGTGGACTGCCAAAAGAACTAACAGATCTGTCCTGGAGGAAGTGCAGCCAAGATGCTCCTTGGAAGCGAGGATGCCTAGGCTTCGTCTCACCTGTTTTGGTCATGTTGTCAGAGGGGACCATTCCCTGGAGAAGGATGTCATGCTTGGTAAGGTGGAGGGTCAATGACAGAGGGGAAGGCCTTCAACAAGATGGATTGACACACTGGCTGTGACAATGGGCTCAAGTATAGCAAGGATCATGGAGCTGGCATGGGATCAGGTGGTGTTTCGTTCTGCTGCGCATGGAGTTGCTATGAGTCAGAAGCTACTCTACGGCACCTAACAACAACAACAACAGTTTTTCTATGGGAGCTCTGGTGGCATAGTGCCTAAGGCATTTGACTGCTGACCAGAAAGTTTACAGTTCAAACCCACCAGCCACTCCATGGAAGGAAAACCAAACAATCTACTTCTGCAAAGATTTACCATCTCGGAAACCCAATGGGGGTCACTAGAAGTCAGAATCGACTTGATGGCAGTGGGTTTTTTAAATATCAAAAATGTTTAAGAAACCTGAATGATAGTCATTAAACATTTAGTAATTATTAATTGACAAGTACATACTAATTCACAATTACATTCACAAGTGGAAAATTTTTTAAAATATATCTTGCATTTTACTCATCACAGTGACATCTACAAATTTTTGGTTTGTATGTATTTTTTAGTGTGTGACATTATATATTCTTCCTACTGGAGACAATGTTTGGGTACACATATGAAGTTGCATCTCCCTTGCAATTATTTTTAACTATCAAACACCATCCCATATCACCCAGGGCTCCTCAGACCACATTTGAGACCCACTGTTCTAATTTATAAAACCCTGAATTGTATGAACATACATCTCACTATCTAATACCCAAAAACTAGAATTAAAACCTGAAACCTGAAACATGTATGTTTAGAACATAATAGTTGTTTGGAAGACTTGGCTAAAATTATGCCAGAAACAGTGTAATATGAAAAATGTAAATTGTCTCCAAAATGTGGAAGTGATAGTTCCATAATAAGGTTGCTTTTTGTTTATTTGTTTTTCTTTGTGTTGTTTTTCAATGTGTTTTGAGAGCCATACTCTTTGTAATGATATCAAGGAAGACAACCAGACCCTACCACAACATGTCCTGGTGCTGCTGAGCCAAAGGAACTGAAAGTCTGTGTCTGCGTGAATTTTCATGTTTGTATTCTGACTGGGTGTAATGGAGAGGCACATGTATGCTCATAATATTGTCAACAAAGGGAAAATGAATGAGTGATTGAATGGGTGAATGAATGCAAGGGACTGAAACTGGATGAAATAAAATCTAGTTTCAGGATTCAATAATTGAACAACCCTATAAATAACATAAAGGAGCTCTGGTGAAGCAGTGCCTAGGACATTTGCCTGCTAACCAGAGGGTCAGCAGTTCAAACCCACCAGCCGCTGTATGGAAGGAAGATGGACAATCTACTTTTGTAAAGATTTACAGCCTTGGAAACATAATGGGGGTCACTATCAGTTGGAATATACTTGATGGCAGTGAGTTTGGTTTTCAATTTGGTATAAACTAACATAAAGTACAGAAATTATTTAATTGCTGTATTCTAAGAATCAATTAACCATAGTAAGACAAACTGACAGACAAGGATATTTTTAGGTCATTTCTGTATGACAGCAATAAATATTTTTCTGGGTCCTTCTGGACACAGCTACTCATTGGTTCTCTCTTCTAAGAAGCTGAAGTTATGGACCCTTGTCTGAATTTGCTTTGTAGTTGTTTGAAGCTAAGGGATAATTTCCTATGATGTCACCTGGCTGACAGCTGAGTTCTTTCCACATATGTCTTGGACTGCTACATTCTACTCTCAACTAGAAACACCAACCTGTCATCCACACCCCCTCACTCCTTTTCATTAACCTCTCCCTTTATAGTTATTGCTTGTCTTATTAACAACCTTCAGATCTTCCAATTTAGAAAATAAAACTTTCTTGCAATCTCATATCCAACTTGTTTTCTTTTTATTTTCTAGATCAATAGATACAGATTATTCCATTTTTTAAAAAAAATTTATTTCATTTTTTTTTTTAATTTACAGTTTTTTTTTTTTTTTTAAATTGTGAATTGGGTGAAAGTTTACAGAGCAAATTCGTTTTCCATACACAGTTCATACATATTTTGTTTCACGACATTGATTGTAATTCCCATAATGTAATAACTCTCTCCCCACTTCCTCCCTTTTCCCTGAGTCCTTTCCTATGCATTTCTGCCCTCTGAGCTATCTCCCTGTGCAAATGTTGCCCATGGCTGATTGTTCTGAGGACTGCACACACTTGGTATAAATGTTCATCTTTTACATCTGTCTATTGTTTGCCTGGAAGCCACAGGAATGAGTTCAATTCTAGGCCTAAATGATGACTAGGGGCTAAAGTCTCAGGGCTTTCACCAGTCTCTATCAGACCAGTACCAACTCTAGTTATCTTTTCTTTGTTATATCACTACTTCTTGAATTAGTGTTTGCCTTCATCAACACTCTCCTCTTCTATTCATTCCTTAGCTCGTGACAGTCTGGCTTCTGTGTTCATCATTTCACAGAAAATATGCAACTTAGGTCAAAATAAAACTTCCTATTTCAAAATTGGCCAGACATTTCTAGTTCTTATTTTAGAAGAACTTCTTCCATATAAGAATTACTCATACTGTTTGATTGGGTCATTCTGCCTCCTGTTTCCAAGGCTATGCATAGACTGATCCTTCGTTTTTGAATGCACTTTCCCTTTTCTTTAACTGTCCAACTTCTTTGTATTCTTGAAAATTCAATGTAGGGTAACTAATCTGAGAGGCCATCCATGATCTCCCGGTTAGCGTCAAACTGAGTTAGGAGAGCTACTAGAATACCCTGTATAGGTCTGTGGTGGTTCAGATTATGTGTCAACTTGGCTGGGCCTGGCTGAGTGGCTGGGCAGCTGGATGTAGTATTCTCCATGATGAAACTGGTAATCAACTCCATGGTGGGTGGAATCTACTGTGAGCATCTGAATAGCTGCCTTAGGGATGTAGTCTGCTTCCTGTATATAAGAAGCAGCATCTGGGAATGGTTTCTAGCTTATATAACACTTGAACCCTGCATGTACCACATCATTGTTCAACAGCTTGTCATGCTCCGCTGACCTTGGGACTTCCAGTGGACTGGAATTATGGCCTGTCATGTGGTTTGGTAACATCGGGACTGTGCCTTTGTATTTGTTGGCCTTGGGCTTGTCAGCCTCAGCAGCCAGTAGATGCCTGAGTGAAGAGATTCCTCTAGCTTCAGTGGGCCAGGAACAAGAGGCAGAGCTGAAGCCCAAGGTTGAGGGGCTTTCACCCAGCCCCTAGAGCCTGGCATTTTGAACTCGAAATTAAAGCCTCCAAAGTGTATGAGAATATACTCCTGTTTGTTAAGGCTGTCTCATTTGTGGTATATTCTTGTCAGAGCGCCACTAGGTAACCAGAACAAGGTCTTTATAATAGTATAAACTATATTCTATTAAAAATGTTGAATGTTAATTTCTACTCTGGCTAAGTATTGTGTATTCATTAAATACACATTAAGCATTCAATGAACAAAAAGAAAAAAATCTTCAATAACCTCATAACCCAGAAATAACCACTACTAGTATTTTGGGGTATATTTTTCCAATTTAAACACATACATATATTTATGTAGCCTTTTTATTTTTGAAGCATAATCAGATATATTAAATATTTGTCTTAGTTATCTAGTGCTACTATAACAGAAATACCACAAATGGATGACTTTAACAAACAGAAATTTTAAGAGGCCAGAAGTCCAAATTCAGGACAAAAACAGTTGTAGGGGGAAGGCTTTCTCTCTTGGCTCTGGAGGAAGGTCCTTGTCTCTTTTCAGTATCTGTAGGTCCAGCTTTCCTTGGAGATCTTAGAATGTCTTGGCATCATACTGGGCCTGGGAGGTCCCTAACACAGGGACCCTGGGTCCAAAGGATGTGCTGTACTCTCAGCTCTTCTTTCTTGGTGGTAGTAGGTTCCCCTCTCTCTGCTCCTTCTCTCTTATCTCTTTTAAGATAAAAGGTGATGCTGGCCACACAGGGAACTTCCCCTTATATCAGATCAGGGCTGATCACATCAGGTCACATCAAAGGAGATGATCCCATCATTATATATCTGTCACATTACAACATACATAACTGTCATCAAACCACTGAGAATTATGTCCCAGGCAAGTTGACATATAGTTTTTGGGGCTACAATTAAATCCATGACAATATTTTTCCATAATCTGCATCCTGTTTTTAAGGCTTCATGGAATTCACTGTAGTTGTCTTCTAATTTTGAAACCATTCTCTTTACATGGGTATTTAAATTATTTCTTCTCTCTCTTGCTATTATTTAACACACAGCAATACATAACCTTGTACAAACATCTTTGTAACTTGTCCCAGTTGTTGTTGTTAGGTGCTGTTGAGTCATCTCTTACTCATAGCGACCCTGTGTACAACAGAGCAAAACACTGCTTGGTCCTATGTCAGCCTCATAATCCTTGCCCATCCTGAGCCCATCGTTGCAGCCAGAGTTAGTCCATCTTGTTGAGGGCCTCCCCCTTTTTCGTTGACTCTCCACTTTACCAAACATCATATCCTTCTCCAGGGAATAATCCCTTCTGACATTATAACCAAAGTAGGTGAGACAAAGTCTGGCCATTCTTGCTTCCAAGGAGCATTCTGGCTGCACTTCCTCCAGCATGGATTTGTTAGTTCTGTTAGCAGTCCATGGTACTTTCAGTATTCTTCACCAACACCACAACTCAAAACCATCAACTCTTCTTCAGTCTTCCTTATTCATTCTCTAGCTCTCACATGCATATGAACCTATTGAAAACAGCATGGTTTGGGTGAGGTGCACCTTAGTTTTCAAGGAGACATCTTTGTTCTTCAGTGCTTGAAAGAGGTCTTTTGCAGCAGATTTGCCCAAGGCAATACATCATCTGACTGCTGTTTTCATTGGTGTTAATTGTAGAACCAAGTAATATGAAGTCTTCGACAACTTCAGTCTTTTCTCCATTTATCATGATGATCCTTATTGGTCCAGTTGTGAGGATTTTTGTTTTCTTTATGCTGAGATGTAATCCATACTGCAGACTGTAGTCTTTAATCTTCATTAGTAAGTGCCTCAAGTCATCCTTACTTTCAGCAAGTGAGGTTGTATTGTCCATGTATCATAGGTTGCCAGTGACCCTTGTTCCAATCCTGATACCATGTTTTTCTTCATATAGTCCAGCTTCTCAGATTATTTGCTCAGCATGCAGATTGAATAAGTGTGGTGAAAGGATACAAGCCTGGCACACTCCCTTCTTGATTTTAAACTATGCAGTATCTCCTTTTTTCTGTTTGAATGACAGCCTCCTGGTCTATATACCTGTTCCCTATGAGTGCAATTATGTGTTCTAGAATTCCCATTCTTCTCAATGTTATCCATAATTTATTATGATCCACACAATCAAATGCTTTTGCATAGTCAATAAAACACAGGCAAGCATCTTTCTAGTAATTTTTGCTTTCAGTCAAGAACCATTTGATATCAGCAATGATATCCCTCATTCCACGTCCTCTTCTGAACCCAGCTTGTATTTCTGAAAGTTCTCTGTCAATATACTGATCCAATGGTTTTTGAATCATCTTCAGTAAGATTTTACTTGTGTGTGATATTAATGATATTTTTCAGTAATTTTCACATTATGTTGGATCACTTTTCTTTGGAATGGGTGCAAATATGGATCTCCTCCAGTCAGTTGGCCAGGTAGCTGTGTTCCAAATCTCTTGGCATAGCCGAGTGAGTGCCTCCAGTAGGGCATCCATTGGTTGAAACATCTCAGTGAGTATCCTGTCAATTCCTGGAGCCTTGTTTTTTGCCAATTCTTTCAGTTCAGCTTTGACTTCTTCCTTCAGTACCATTGGTTCTTCATCATATGCCACCTCCTAAAATGAATGAACATTGACCAATTCTTTTTGGTACAGTGACTGTGTGTATTCCTTTCATCTTCTTTTGATGCTTCCTGCATCATTCAGTATTTTGCCTGGAATCTTTCAATATGGAACTTGAGACTTCAATTTTTGTCCAGTTC
>NW_006921862.1:3947541-3961590 GCF_000298275.1 Orycteropus afer afer
TCATTATAATAATTGACTTTGTCTTCTCGAGTTGCTCTTTGAAATCTTCTGTTCAGCTCTTTTATCTTGTCATTTCTTCCATTTGCTTTAGCTACTGTCCACTCAAGGGCAAGTTTCAGAATCTCTTCTGGCATCCATTTTGGTTTTTTCTTCCTGTCTTGTCTTTTTAATGACTTTTTGCTTTCTTCATAGATGATGTTCTTGATGTCATCCCACAATTCCTCTGGTTTTTGGTCATTGGTGTTCAATTAATCAATTCTACTCTTTAATTGGTCTCTAAATTCAAGAAGGATACAACCAAGGTCATATTTTGTTTTTCGTGGACTTGTTTCAATTGTTTTCAATTTCAACTTGAACTTGCATATGAGCAGTTGATAGTCTGTTCCACAATCAGCTCCTCACCTTGTTTTTGCTGAAGATATTGAGCTTCTCCATCACTTCTTGCCACATATGTAGTTAATCTGAATTCTGTGTACTCCATCTGGTGAAGTCCACATGTCTAGCCACAGTTTATGTTGTTGAAGAAAGATATTTGCAATGAATAAGTCATTGATCTTGCAAAATTCTATCATCTGATCTCCAACATTATTTCTATTACAAAGGCCATATTTTCCAACTACCAGTGATTCTTCTTTGTTTTCAACTTTTGCATTTCAACCACCAGTGATTATTAACAGATCTTGATTACATGTTTGGTCAATTTCAGAATGCAGAAGTTGGTAAAAATCTTCAACTTCCTCATCTTTGGCTTTGGTAGTTGGTGCATCAATTTGAATAACAGTAGTATTAACTTGTCCTCCTTGTAGACATATGGATATTATGCTATCACTGACAGCATTGTCCTTCAGGATAGATCTTGAAACATTCTTTGTGATGATGAATGCTATGCTGTTTCTTTTCAAATTTTTGATCCTGGCATAGTAGATCATATGGTTGTCTGATTCAAAATGGCCAAACCCAGTCTATTTCAGCTTACTAATGCCTAGGATAGGAGCTCTAGTGGTGTAGTGCCTCAGGCATTTGACTGCTAACCAGAAGATTGGTGGTTCAAACCACCAACCACTTCTTGGAATTAAGATTGGGCAATCTACTTCCATAGCGATACCACCTCAGAAACTCAAGGAAGGATATCAGTCTTTATGCGTTCCATTTCATTTTTCACATGTTCCAATTTTCATAGATTCATACCTTGTACATTCCATGTTCTGATTATTAATGGATGTTTACAGATATTTCTTCTCATTTTGAGTCATGCCACATCAGCAAATGGAGGTCCCAAAAGCTTTACTCCATCCACTTCATTAAGGTTGGCTCTACTCTGAGGAAGCAGCTCTTCCCCAGTCATACCTTGAGTGCCGTCTGACCTGAAAGGCTCATCTTCCAGCACTATATAGGACAATGGTTTAGGACATTCATAAAGTTTTCCTGTAATACATCAGACAGTGTTTCACTGCTATTCCTAAGGTTTTCATTGGCCAATTCTTTGAGAAGTGGATGGCCTCTTCCTTCTTCTGAATCTGTCGTATTCTGTAAACTCTGCTGAAACCTGTCCACCATGAGTAACCTTGTTAGCATTTGAAACACTGGTGGCATAGCCTCCAGCCTCATAGCAACACACAAGATGCCACAGGATGACAAACTGACGGAAAGTTTGTCTCCCTTAGTTCCAAACTGCTCTACTCACTCCCCAGTCTCCCTTAGTTGTTCCAAACTGCTGCTGGCTCCAGTATACGCTAAAAATAAATTTTAGAAGTTGTTGGGGAAAAGGGTATTTACTGTTTTAAGACATCTGATATAGTCCACAAAACTAACCTCTAAAAAATATCACAAGTTTATGAGTGATTGACCACATAGTCTTGTAATTGCTGGCTTATTTGCTCATCCTCTTCCTATACCATTGCTACTTGTGAGTGATGATGCTGTCATTCATGGAGATTCCTGTCAGAGTGTCTGGTATCCTACAGGTGGTCAATAATTATTTGTCAAAGGAATCAATCTATATTTTCCTAAGGATTTGATTTCTCTCTCTGTTTGTGTTTTAAGAATATTTCTGTTTGGCTTTGGAAAAAAATTTAAAAATTAAATAAATTATAAGACAAATATAAGTAGAATGTACTGTGGCTATTTGAAAATATTGATAATAGATGTAAGGCATAATATGTTGCTATCCAAAAGGAATAGGCTACAAAAAATTTGTATAGTATGAATCCATTTTTTGTAACAAATATCTATATGCATAAATTACAATGCCATAATTAAAATGGGGATGTATTATATTTATTAAGAAAATTATTGTGAACCATTTTATAGCACATAACTAAGCAACTTAAATCATCCATTTTACCAGTGATGTTCCTTCTACCATTCCTGCTTTTCCCTTTACTTAGAGAATACAAGAAATATAAGGGTACAATCCCTGTTTGGCCACCATGAAAGGATAATTTATTCACCTTTCCTTGTGTAGTACCTCTAACCATATAATAGAAGTAATGATGCCTGTCTATATCCTCCTCTAAGGGATGTTGTGAAATAACAGATTAATTGATGCTCTTGGGAGGGAAATTAGTTTAGAAATCCTGGGTATTTTTATTTATTATTAATATCTCCTCTTGCCATGTTTTGAAATGACTCAGAATCTTAATGTGTTTGGGAGGAAGGGCAAAGAAACAGATGAAATATAACACAGAATCAGGGATAAAATAGTTATTTTTATTGCTCTAGGAACTTACAGAGTTTATGTTCCTTATCATTCATCATGATGTAACGATACTGCTGTGCTTTCTGTACTTTTTCCTTCTTTTCTGAGAATTTTGCTTTTTTTTTTTTTAAAGTTGTATTCTTTTGAATGTGTTAAAAAACTTTGCAAGCTTGAATTTGTGTACCTTTGTTTATCAAGTATATGTCAACATAAAAACAAAAAGTGAAACAAAGACTTCCTGGAAATATTAAAAATAAAACTATTTGTTTTTCATTCTATCCATGTGGTATGTCAACTTGGCTGGGCTTTGTTGAGTGGCTAGGCAGCTAGATGTAGTTATTCCCCATGAAGAGAATGGCAATTAACTCCATGGTGGAATCTCCTGAAACAGCTGAGTAGCTGCTTTAGGGATGTGGGCTACTTTATGTATATAAGAAGCAACTTTGAGGAAGGTCTCCAGCTTATGGCATGCTTGGATTCTGCATGTAGCCAAGTCTTCTTTTAGTAGCCTGCCATGCCCTGGTGATCTTGAGACTTTTCATGGACTTGAATCAATGGTCTACCATGTGGTTTGATAACATTGGGACTGTGCCTTTTCACTTGTTGACTTTGGGTTTTTCAGCCTCAGCAGCCAGCAGCTGCATGAAGAAAGAGATGCCTCTAGCTTCAGTGGGCCAGGAGCAAGAGATAGAACTGAAGCCCATGGTCAAATGGCTTTCACCCACCCCCTAGAGTCTGGCACCTGGAACTTAGACTTCTAACCTCCAGAATTGTAAGAGAATCAACTCCTGTTGGGAGCTCTGGTAGCGTAGTGCCTAAGGCACTTGACTGCTAACCAGAAGGCTGGTGGTTCAAACCCGCCAGCTGCTCCTCAGAGGGAAGATGGGGCAATCTACTTCTGTAGTGATACTGCCTTGGAAACCCAAGGAGTGGTCGCTATGAGTTGGGTCCGCCTCGATGGCACATAACAACAACAACAAACTCCTGTTTGTTAAAGCCATTCAGAAGGAAGATTGGGCAATCTACTTCTGTAAACCTTGGAAACCCAAGGAGGGGTCACTATGAGTGAAATTGACTTGATGGCAGTGAGTTTGTTTGTTTTTGTTTTTTGTTAAAGCCATCCCATTTGTAGTATATTCCTGTCAGAGCAGCCTTAGGTAACCAAAACAATCCACAATGACACTCTTGCCTTTCCCTCGTAAGCACCAGATTTTGAAAGAAGGAATATCTATTGTAATAATTAGTCCAATAATTTTCCAAGAAGAACTCATAATAATTGCTTCAAATTGCTGAAAAAAAGAATTCTTTTTTTTTTTTCAAGTATTAAGGTGGTATATTATAATTTTTTTATACCTTTTACTTTTGTAAGAACTTTCTCATTCATGACAGTAGAAAGGGACTGTTATAGGACCCCTGGTGGTGCAGTGGTTAAAATGCTGGGCTACTAACTGAAAGGTTGGTGGTTGGACCCAATCAGCTGCTCTGAAAACCCTATGGGGCAGGTCTTCTCTGTCATATAGGGTCACTATGAGTCAGAGTCAACTCCATGGCATCCAACACAACAAGAATTACATTATGCAACAATATGAGAATAATTATTATTAGTTCTTGAGAGATTATAGTGCTCCAGAAACTGTTTGATATACTTTGCATGTGTTTCCTCATTTATTTGTTTACTACCAGGTTGTTAACATCTGTACAGTTATCCTGTACCTCATGGCAACTCCATTCACCACAGAATAAAACACTGTCCTGTTCTGTGTCATCCTCAAGTTAGGTTGTGGAATGGATCATTGTGAGCCCCAGGGTTTTCAATGACTGATGTTTGGAAGTAGATCATCAAGCCTTTCTCTCCAGCCTGTCTTAGTCTGGAAGTTCCACTAAAATCTGTTTGGTGTCATAGCAACATCATCCATCAGTGATGGATAGGTGGTGGCTGTGCATGGGGTGTGTTGGCTGAGAATCGAAACTGGATCTTCCACATGGAAAGTGAGAATTCTACCACTGAACCACCACTGCCCCTCTACTATTTGAGATACTGTTATTTATTCATCATGTGGTTTTCCAGCTTTCTCATATGCTCCATACTTCTTGGCATAAGTGCTTATCTCCAAAACAGATTTGTTCATTCTTCTAGCAGTCCTCACTACATTCAATATTCTTTACCAAAACTGCAATTCAAATACATCAATTCTTTTTCAGTCTTCCTTACTCATTGTCCAGCTCAAATGTGCATATGAGGCTATTGAAAACACTTGTGTCAAGCTCACTTTAGTCTTCAAAGTGACACTTTATAGAGATCTTTTGCAGAAGATTGGCCCAATGAAATACGTAATTTGATTTCTTGACTGCTGCTTCCATGGGCATTGTGGATCTAAGTAAAATGAAATCCCTGGCAACTTCAATCTTTTCTACATTTATTATGATATTGCTTATTGGTCCAGTTGTGAGGATTTTTTTTTTATGTTGAGGTATAATCCATACTGAAACCAAAAACCAAAACCAAACTCACTGTGGTCAAGTCTATTTGACTCATAGAAACCCCTCCTTGGGTTTCTGAGGCAGTTTCTCTTGGAAGTAGATTTCCCAATCTTCCTTCCAAGGAAGCAAACTGGTGGGTTTGAAGCACCAGCCTTCTGGGTAGAAGTCAAATGTCTTAGGCACTACACCACTAGCGCTCCAATCCATACTGAAGGGTGTAGTATTTAAGTATTTTGTCAAATACATAGCAATACAGAGTGAAAACAGTCACAGTAGTAGAAGTGGAAGTGATAGAATTGGATAATGACAGGAGAAGGGCTGCTAGTAGCAAATCTTGCCATAGGAGTAGGGTGACAGGATAATTTCAACTCAAAAGGGGAACAAACAGTAAACTGCAGTAAGCTTGGACAAAGCACCACAACTGGGACTTTCTGGGGACAAATTAGGGCATATATTCACCATACTTAAAAGGAGGTAGAGTAGGCAGACACTGACACAATAACTTGTTGGGTCTGGGAAAGTTCTCTACCTTCTATGTGTCCTCCAGTATGACTATCTCTATTTATAAATTTGTTTCTAGATAACTTTCCTGTCTAGACCTGTCTATGTTGATATCCTGTATTCTTTGGCCTTTTTTAGTAGCATGACATATTATTATCCAATTGCCTTAAGAAAAAGGGAAATTTATAATAGTCTCTGGCAAAAGTGAAGGAACATGGCTCTGCTTCAGGAACAAGGCCTTGAATACTGTCACAGTGCCCTCTGTCTCTAGCTTCTGCTCCTCTCAGTGTATCTGATTTATTCTTTTCTCTGCCATTGTAGACTGTTGCTTCTGTTTTTCCATCCAAAGGTCAGAATCATGGCTGCTGACAGCTCTCGAGTTTCATATCTAACAGTTACAACTACCAAAGAAAGACTGCCTGACCTCTTGTTTTTTATGTCCAAAAATCCTCAAATTGATGACTTTGTTTTAGGACCCCTCTTTACACCAATTAGCTGTGACTAATTAAGAAAGGTTAAGTACGACTATGGGAAGACATACATGGGTATGTAGACATATAACCACACTTTACCATTCTGGGGGAAGAGGAAGTCCTGGACATTCTGTATTGTTCTCAGAAGCAGGGGAGTACTGGGAGGTTAAAGCAATGATTATCCACTCCGTAACCCTTTGGAGAGATTTCATAGCTAAAACAAAGTGATGAGCTAAAGCTTTGATGGAGAATTTTGTATGAGTGGACTAGGTAAACTGTGAGGTATTTCTGACTGTAGGGGTCTCAGATGAGTATTTTATTTCCTCTTCAAATGGATAGCAAGACCTTGAGAAAAAGGTTTATAGGAGAAACGTGGTCTGTCAGGACAGCATGTGATTCTTTGAGAGGCAAGATGGGGGCACCCAAGGCAGACTTTACCCATGACATTAACCCGTCATGGGAGCCAAGATACCCCTATCTCTTAACTCCCTTTTCTGACACTGAAACAGCTACCTTTCTTTTACCTCTTGCATGTCTCTCTCATGACAACTTCATAGCTCTACATTTCTTTTTAAGAGGAGGAATAGTCTTCTAGGAAGTGTTATGAAACCTGTCTCTTAGCATTGGATAAATAAAAAAACAAGCAAAAAACAAACAAACAAAAAACACTACAATTTTCATTTATAGAATATTAATTAGTTGCCACTTGCTGTGTCAGACATGTTATTTCATGTAATCCTCAAGACAATCGTTTGAAGTAGGCATTGTTATTCCCATTTTATAGATGAGGAAACTGTAAATTTTAAGGTTTTGCTTAAAATCCCTCAAGTAGTAAATGTTAGAAATTGGATTAGAACTCAACTCAAAATGACTAAAAAAGACAGGCCAATTTACACTCTGCCTCCTGTCCTATTTGGCAAATGGTGAGAAACAAGCCATATTCTTTTGTGAGTTGTGTGAATAATTAAAAAATAATAGCTATGAAGACAATGAATAAGGAAGACTGAAGAAGAATAGATGCTTTTGGTTTATGGTGTTGGTCAAGGATATTGAATATACCATGGACTGCCAGAAGAATGAATAAATATTTCTTGGAACAAGTACAGCCAGAAAGCTCCCTAGAAGCAAAGATAGTGAGACTTCATCTCATTTAATTTGGACATACTATGAGGAGGGACCAGTCCCTGGAGAAGGACATCATGCTTGGTAAATGAGAGGGTCAGCAAAAAAGATGAAGATCTTTAAGGAAATGGACTGACAGAGTGACTGCAGCAATGGCCTCAAACATAGTGACTATGAGAACGGTGTGAGAGAGGGCAGTGTTTTGTTCTGTTGTACTATGAGTCAGAACTGACTTGATGGCACCTAACAACAACAACAAAAGCAGTAGCTATAAGGAGCCTTATGTGATTATTTATAATGTGAGCCAACATTATACAATTAACTTCAGAGGTGCCCAAATTTTTATTAGCTTGGCTTATAATTTTGTTCTATTCCTATTTGCTAAAAAAATGACTAAGACAGGATCTAGAAATATCTGTTCTTCTGAAAGACTTATTAGATAATTGGACAAACAAAAACTATTTCACCTTCAATTCATTCCACATTTATGGTGCATATGTTGGGTATCAGTGTTTCAAGCTGGGAAATCAGTTTCTGATTTTCAAAGAAGTCATAGACACATAGAAATGGCAGATGTTAGAGTACGGAGGGGCCTTCAGAAGTGCGCAGCCTCTTGGTTGTTGTCTGTGTCCTGCAGAGTCTTTGATCTCCTTGGGTTTCTTTGAGTGCAAGAAAGAAATGGAGAGAATCAAAGGGGATGCTGACCAGCAGAATCTTTCCTGTCCTGCCTCTTTTAAGAAGAGCAGCTCCAAACTTTGATTTTCTTATATTAAAGATGAAGAAATTTAGGGACAACACTGCCAGGGTCAACAAAATGGTGGGCTAAGCAAGCAAAAAAGAAAAAAAAAAAAAAGTCCTTCTGTTTGTCATGGTCAAGGAGACCATCTAAGACAGAAGAAATGATCCATTTAGACACTAAGAGTTTATTAAACTTCAGGAGTCTCTGAAACAATACTGCCTAGTATTCTTTGTGCTCCTTATACTCCCTTTAAGAGTGAGTTTAGCTTTCATTACAAGTCTGAGATCTTCAGTTGATCCAGGCACATTGCATTCAGATGTTCATGCTGTGGGCATCACTAATAGCAAATGTGCTGATTTTGGAACTCTTAGGAAAGTACTGTCATCAATTGTGATGTAAATAGTTTTGAACTTTATTGCTTTTGGTGCCAGGACTTAACAAACTCCACTGAGTTTGTATTGACTATGTTTCTATTGAAGTCTTGACTTCAGAGTTCAAAAATTTCAAGCCCACATTCTTAGCAATTAGACCAAGAATTATAATGCTACCCCAATTCCATGTTCTCTTAAAGACTTTGATGTTGTTGTTGTTGTTATATGCGGTCTAGTCAGACCTGACTCACAGCAACCCCTCCTTGGGTTTCTGAGGCAGTATCACTATGGAAGTAGATTGCCCAGTCTTCCTTCCGAGAGTGGAAATTCCTGGTGTTTTAGAATGTGAATTAGAGAAAATCTGTTTTTATTAATTTTAGCTATCTATGTGTTCTCTAACACTAAATTTGTGGTCTTTCTAGAACATTGTCTTTAAAAAAAATATACATTTTATTCTGTCTTTTACTAGTCCAACTCATTCTTCCTTTGCCTGTTAAAGTAATCAGAAGACCTAGAGACTCAAGTTATTACATACCAAACCAAGGACTAGTACTATTTAACCAGTATTATGAGTTATATTAATGATGAGAATGAAATCTGTTTTAATTGAACTTTAAAGCCCAAGACACAGTTTTTTCTGCCTTTGAACTGGGGATAGAGGCCCAGAGGACATGGACTTTAAGCTTGGGAGGACTTGTTGAGGCAGTAGAGAGGAGGGAAGCAACTAAATTCAATTAGGGACCAGTAGGAGCAGATCAAATCTGCAGCTGGAAGAGATCATCTAGCAGCTGCAGCTAGATCATCATGGTGACCGTAACCCAGACAAGAAAAACAGAATGTGGGAGGCAATCTGCTTACAATTTCCTTTATGCCAGTATTAAAACAATTTTAGAGCTTACTGATTTTTTTTTTTTCCACAAAGAAAAAGAAGTTCACCAAAGGTAGATCTTAATGACTTTTTTGTTTGATAGAAACAAAAATAGTGAAAATTATTTTCAACAATAAATATCCCTATTTCTAGATATTTAGGTAGTTTCTTTTCTTTTCTTTTCTTTTTTTTTTTTTAATTACTATGGGGTCTCTAGGAGCTCTGGTAGCATAGTGGCTAAGGCACTTGACTGCTAACCAGGAGGCTGGCGGTTTAAACCCACCAGCCACTCCTCAGAAGGAAGGTTGGGCAATCCTACTTCCGTAGTGATACTGCCTCGGAAACCCAAGGAGGGGTCGCTATGAGTCGGGGTCGACTCGACGCAAACAACAACAACAAATGGGATCTCTGGTAGCGTAGTGCCTAAGGCACTTGGCTGCTAACCAAAAGGCTGGTGGTTCAAACCCACCAGCCACTCCTCAGAAAGAATGTTGGGCAATCTACTTCCATAGTGATACTGCTTTGGAAACCCAAGGAGGGGTCTCTGAGTTGGGGTATGACTTGATGGCATATAACAACAACAACATGAAAAACAAGACTATAACAAGAATCATTTTTAGTTTCTTTTTTGGGGAGCATATCCTGATTACTTTCTTAGAATAAAAACCCTAGATTCACACTTATAATAAAGGGATAATTAAAGTTTTGTTACATAAATTATCTTTTTAAGAGCTGTTGCATTCTTCTGTGAATTTCCTGCCATTTGTTGGGAATTCACAGAAATAAAGAATGCACTGTTGTTTCAGAGGCTCTTGAAGTTAAATTAAACTCTCAGGGGCCAAATAGATCATTTCTTCTATGATACACTGAGCTTATCTTCTTGCCAAGGTCGTAACCCCTTTAAGGTCAATACTTCCTTTCTCTTCTCCTGCCCTGTCTGTCCTATTGATACCCAAAGCAACTAGCTAAGTGAGCTATTGAGCCAAATTAGGACAATCAAATTGTTTTTCTTAAGAATTTGAACTAAGAGGTATAGAGTCTAGACTATTAAAGAATGTAACTAGACAGACATACTAGATTCTGCAGCTCTAAGGTCTTTAGAGTTGGGGCCAAGGATGGACATATGACAAACTATAAACAAGCTGAATTAGAACACCTTTTTTATACAGAGAGTTTAGAGAAAGAAACAAACAACAGACATTAGAACCTTGAGGCTTGAGAGAAAGAGTTGATGATCTAGTCCCTGTGAGTCCCATCTGTATATTATGAAATTGTTCCATATGACCCTTCTGGGCTTTCTGAAGTTTGCTCTCTGTTGGCTCCAACCCAAAACACCCCACTTCAGGCAAAACTGCAAAGTATTTTTCTTCAGAAATATTAGTCATTTGGAGGGCTGATCTAATCCAATGCAAACTCCATAGACCTCTAAGCATACACCAAACCAAAAACCAAACCCACTGCTATTGAGTCGACTCCAACTCATAGCACCCCCATTGGGTTTCTGAGGTGGTAAATCTTGATGGAAGTAGATTGCCTTGTCTTCCTTTCGTGGAGTGGCTGGTGGGTTTGAACTGCCAACCTTCTGATTAGCAGTCAAATGCCTTAGGTGCTGCACCACCAGAGCTCCTTTAAGCATACACAGGGAACCATATTTATAATACATAAATTTATATAAATATAAATTAGAAAATATCTTACAAAAAGTTATTTTTTTGATTGGTACATTTACATGAAAAACTACTAGACCAGAATCATGACCATTAGACTTATCCTTAACTGTTGGGCCACATGGACTTTCATTTACCAGCTTTGCTTTTATTTCTCTAGTACAATGGTTCCCAAGTTTTAACACACATCAGCATCACCTGGAGCCTTATTAGAGCACTGATTTCTGGAGCAATCCTCAGAGTTTCTGATTTCAGTATTTCTTAAGTAGGATTCAAGAATTTATATTTCTAAAATTTCTCAAGAGATATTGATGGCTCTAGCCTAGTGATCATACTTTGTGAACCACTTAACCACTAAGAATGAGGGAAAATACTTTAGAGAAGAAGGTAACACAATTTCCTATGTTTTTACTCTTTACTCTTAGGAAGATGAAGATATTCTTAGTATTAATTCTCTCCCTTATCCTCTTCTACCTTTTGCTTCCCTATATACCACAATCTCCATCTCTTGTAAGCCCTCTGTGTTAAAATACTTCTATCATGGCACTTGCCAGTATGCTGGGCAATTAACTATTAGTATTCTGAGGGCAGGAAAAGTACATTTCACCTGTGTATCCTCACTGACTAGCAACATACCTAGATATGGCAGGCATGAAATACAAATGTGTTGAATGAATTGATGACTGAATGAGAATTCCTTTCTTTTCTCATTGACTTGTTAGGTCTTTGAAAAGATCCATCTCTGCTAAACCTGGGAGGTTGTTGGTTATCTATTTCTTGACCTGAATTCTTAAAATACAAATGGTTTTTCAAGGTGGAATAAAACAGGATAAGAGAAAGAGAAAGAATAGGAGGAGGGAAAGAGAAAACACATGGACATGTGTGTGCTGTTCTCTTTTTCTTCTATTTCTTTCTTGATTTTACCACGCTGTTACAACTGTGGGCTGCCAGTGGAGATGCTGAGCATTCCCAGTAGATCATGCACCCCCTTGAAGCATGTTCAGCTCGCAGAGAGTTTTATTTTACATTTTGTGGCTTACAATTCTCTTTCTCTCTCTCTTTTTAAATTGTGATTTGAGCGAAAGTTTATAGAGCATAATCATTTTCCATATGTGCCTTACAACTTTTGGTTCTTGCTTGGGTAGTGAAGCATAACCCATGAAACAAGACTGTCATACATTAATTTAATCTCTTGTGACCCAGAAGCATCTTAATATAGGGTGAAAGAGCATTAGACTAGGGATTAGCAATCTTGAATCTTAGACCTTGTTTAAGCTTTAATTACTTGTGTGTCCTTAGCGAAGTCTTTCAATTTGATTGTATAATTAAGGTTTTAGCCAAACTATATCTCAATATTTCTTTCAAATCTTAACATTTTTAGCTCTGTGAGGTTGAGAGAAATATGTTCTTAAGAAGCATAACATGCTTTAGGTATACATCTATTTTCATACTCAGGTTTGGTTCATATGCCCTTTTAGGTGGTTAAAGAGATCATTTGCTGAAGCAAAGACATTTCAAAGGGCTAAAGATCATGATGTGTAGCAGCAGCCTGTCTCATGTCTTCGATCCTGTAGGAATGAACGGAAAAGAGAATTGAAAGAGAAGGGGCTAATCAGAAGCAATCTTTGCATTTACTCCCACACAGAAAAACACTAGAGTTCTTGCTCAGGTCTGAATATTGAAAAGGGATCAGCCCTTCCATCAGCAGGAACTAACTCCATCAATACATTCCTTCCCTAGACTATTCATGGAGGTTCTCTCCCTTATCCTTGTGGAACTTCTGATAGAAGTAATTGTATATTTGACTTATAAAAACAGAATGTGATCTCAGAAATATGCTATTTGGCATGTGAAGAGAAGTCCAGATTTAAACTATCAGCATGGTCAATTGCTAACATCTTCCAAGTGTCCAGCTGTTATCATTACAATATGTTCATGTTTCAGTCTTGGGAAGTATAGTTTATAGCAATGTCACAATAGCAGAATTGTTGGTATTATTTATTTATTTTCCCCTGCATATTTAACTCATTAAAGAAAAAGAATTTTGGGGAAGTGATAGTGAGGGTGGAGAAACATTTTCATGGTGATGAAGTCATAACAAATTTCCAGAGGAAGGCAAGATGTCACTTTCTTGAACTTTTGAGATTCCTTTTCTTTCAAAAAAATTTTTTATTGTTAGAAAAATTTGGGTGCAAATTTGCAAAGCAGATTCATTTTACTTTCAAGAGTTCATACACATTTGGTTTCACAGTCCCAATTACAATCCCAGCAATAAAAGGCAGTCATCCCCTCTCCTCCTTGTGACAACCCCTGCTTGCGCCCTTCTTATCTATGCGTTCCTGTCTGTCCAGCTTTCTCTTTATGCAAATGCTTCCCTTCGATGTCTCGTGGTTGATTGATCTAAAGACTGCATCTCTCTGGGATAGGTGTTCTGCTTGTAGGCTTTTGTACTATTTGACTAGGAGCTAATCCATGGAAGTGAGTCCAGTTTCAGGCCCGAAGGATAACTTGGGGCATAGTCTCAGAGGTTCCACCAGTCTCTATCCAACCAGTAACTTTGGTTGTTTTTGTGATTTTTAATTTTGTTCCACATTTTTCTTCCCATTCTATCTAAGATCTTCAATTCTGATCCCTTTTGGATTGGTTGGTATTTGTAGCTGGGCACCATCTAGTTCTTTTGGCTTCAGGGTCATAGAGGCTGAGGTCCCTCAGTCTATCATATCCTTGGACTAATTGTTTCCGTATAACTTTGATTTTATTCACTCTTCTTTGTTCCAGATGAGGGACCACTAGTTGCATCTTAGATGGCTGCTCCACAGCTTTTAAGATCCCAATTACTACTCACCAAAGTAGGGTATGGAACAAGACTTTAATGTATTCTGTTGTGCCAATTGAGCTTGATGTCCCCTGAGACCATGCTCCTGAGCCCATAGGCCTGGTGACTCTCATCCCTAGGGTGTTTGGTTGTAACTGAGAAGCTACTCCAATCTTGTCCCCTGTTATTTCTGTAATGTGTATGGATATTTTTGTAGCACAAATATATATGTGAGAATATCTTTGATCAAAGCTATCCTTGGTCATAGCTGTATTACTGTTCACCTACCCACACCTGATCTTCTCACCGGTCTA
>NW_006921862.1:3962161-3971920 GCF_000298275.1 Orycteropus afer afer
CAGGTAGGCCACACCCCTGGGGAAACTCCCCCTAGACTGACCGGCCGCTTAGGACGTAGTCATGTGATCCATCATGAGAAACAACACTCACAAGTGAAGTCCAGCCAAGTTGACAGATCTTCAACTATCACAACTAGTGTTTGCTGCCACTGGTAATGCAGTATTGTTCTGGTTACCTAGTCCTCCTCTGATAAAAATATACCACAGATGGGATGGCTTTGAAAAACAGGAGTTTATTCTCTCACAGTTTGGAGGCTTTAACTCCAAGTTCAAAGTGCCGGGTCCTAGGGGCTGCGTGAAAGCCCCTTGACCTTGAGCTTCAGTTCTGCCTCTTGCTCCTGGCCCACTGAAGCTAGTGGCAGCTCTTTACTCAGGTAGCTCCTGGCTGCTGAGGCTAACAAGCCCAAGGTTGACAAATAAAATGGCACAATCCCGATGTTAGCAAACCACACGGCAGGCTGTTAATTTAAGTCTATTGTAAGTCCCAAGGTTGGCAGAGCATGGCAGGCTGCTGAACAATGACATGGCTACATGCAGGATCCAAGTGTGCCATAATCTAGAGACTATCCCCAAGGCTTCTCCTTATGTACAGGAAGCAGACCACATCCCAAAGACAGCTACTCATCTGCTTGTGGTAGATCCCACTATGGAATTTATTGCTAGTCTTATCATGGGGAATAACTATCACCAGCTGCCCAGCCACTCAACCAGGTCCAGCCAAGTTTACATACAAATTTAACTACCACAAGTATTATGCATGTAATGGTATTTGCCACTTTTGTGTATATCTTTCGTGCACATTTCTGTGTCCTCCTTCTCCCTATTGTCATTGTGCTGGTCACACACTTTTGTTGTATTGACTTTCTCTTCACCCAAATCAACACATGACTCTTAACTCATCAGAAATTTTCCCTTTCCTTCCCTCCCATCCCTGGTTATCAACAAAATAAATTTCTTTCCTTGTGTAAACCTTTCCTTGACTTTTTATAATAATGGACTCATACAATATTTGACCTTCTGTGATTGACTTACTTCACTCAGCAGAATGTCCTCCAAGTTCATCTGTGTTATGAGGTGATTCATGGATTCTTCATTATTCTTTAATGTTGTATAGTATTCCATTGTGTGAATATACCATAGTTTATCTCTTAATCTGTTGATGGGCAGTTAGGTTGTTTTTATCTCTTTGCTGTAGTGAATTGTACTGTGATGAACATGGGTTTGCTTGTGTCTATTTGTGTCCTGGATCTACCTCTTTAGGATATATTCCTAGTAATGGGATTTTTAGATCAAATGATAATGCTATTTTTAATTTTTCAAGGAAATGCCATACCATTTTCCACCGTGGTTATACCATTTTACAGTACCACCAGCAGTGTATGAGAATTCCAATCTCTCCACAACCTCACCAGCATTTGTTATTTTCTGCCTTGTTGAACTTTGCTATTATTTCTGTGGTGAGATGATATTTCATTGTTGTTTTGATATTCACCTCTCTAATGGCTAATGATGATGAGCATTTCCTCATGTGTCTGTTGGCTGCTTGTGCATCTTCTTTAGTGAGGTGTCTGTTCATATCCTTTGCCCGTTTTTGAATTGAATTGTTTGTCTTTTTGATGTTGAGGTGTTGAAGTTTTCTGTAAATTTTAGAGACAACTCCCTTGTCAAATGTCGTAGCCAAATATTTTTTTGCCACTCTGTAGGTTCTCTTTTTACCCTTTTGGAGTAGTCTTTCAATGCACATAAGACTTTAATTTTAATTTTATGCTTGATAGTCTCTTTATGCCATAAATTAGGGCCTCTAGGTTTGCCCCTGTTTTATCTTTGATGAATTTTATAGTTTTGGGTTTTACATTTAAGTTTTTGATCCATCATGAGTTCATTTTTATGTATGGTGTGAGGTACAGATCTTGTTTCATTTTTCTGCAAATGGATATCAAATAGTGCCAGCACCATTTGTTAAAGAGGCTCTTCTCCGTTTAATGGGTTTGGGGCCTTTGTCAAAGATTAGCTGTCCATAGATGGATAGATCTATTTCTGATTTCTCAGTTCTGTTCCACTGGTCTATTTTTCTATCATTGTACTAATACCACTTTGTTTTGACTGCTGTGGCTGTATAGTAGATTTTGAGATCCAGGAGTATGAGACCTCCTACTTTGTTTTTCTTCTTTAGCAGTGCTTTGCTTATCCAAGATCACTTTCCTTTCCATATGAAGTTAGTGATTGGTTTTTCCATGTCCTTAAAGAATGCTCACAGAATCTGGATTGGGATTGCAATGAATGTATAGATTGCTTTGGGTAATATTGATATTTGTACAATATTCAGTCTTCCTATCCATTAACAGGGAGCTCTGATAGCGTAGTGCCTAAGGCACTTGACTGCTAACCAGAAGGCTGGCTGTTCAAACCCACCAGCCACTCCTCAGAATGAAGATTGGACAATCTATTTCCAGAGTGATACTGCCTCAGAAACCCAAGGAGGGGTTGCTATAAGTCAGGGATGACTCGACGGCACATAACAACAACAACAACATCCATGAACGTGGGATGTTCTGCCATTTATGCAGGTCTCTTGTAGTTTCTTGTAGCAGTGTTTTGTAGTTTTCTTCATATAGGTTTTTGTGTCCCTGGTAAGATTTATTCCTAGGTATTTTATCTTTTTGGTAACTATTGTAAATGGTATTGTTTTCCTTATTTCCTTTTCAGAGATCTCTTTGTTGATGTAGAGGAATCCAACTAATTTTTGTATGTTGATCTTATATCCTTCCACTTTGCTGAATCTTTCTATTAGTTCCAGTAGTTTTCTTGCTGAGTCTTTTGGGTTTTCTCTGTATAGGATCTAGTCATCTGCAAATAGAGATAGCTTTACTTCTTCTTTGCCAATTTGGATGCCTTTTATTTCTCTTTCTTGCCTTGTTGCCCTGGTTGGGATTCCAACCACTACTTATCTGTCAGTTTGTTGTACTGTTGTAGCTTGTGTGTTGCTGTGAGGCTGGAGGCTATGCCACTGGTATTTCAAATGCTAGCAGGATCACCCATGGTGGACAGGTTTCAGCAGAGCTTCCAGACTAAGACAGCCTCAGAAGAAGCAAGGACCATCGACTTCTCAAAGAAGGGGCCAGTGAAAACTTAATGCATAGTAGTGAAACACTGTCTGATACATTACTGGAAAACTTTATGAATACCCCTGAAACATGTCCAAAATAGTATCAGAAGAAGAGCCCCTCAGGTTGGAAGGCATTCAAAATATGACTGGAGAAGAGCTGCCTCCTCAGAGTAGAGCCGACCATATGGATGTGGATGGAGTACAGCTTTTGTGACCTCCATTTGCTGATGTGGCATGACTGAAAATTGGAGGAAACAGCTACAAATTTCCATTAATAATCAGAACAAGGAATGTACAAAATATGAATTTAGGAAAACTGGAAATTGTAAAAAATGAAATGGAATACATAAAGATTGATATCCTAGGCATTAGTGTGCTGAAATGAACTGGTTTTGGCCATTTTGAATCAGATAACCTTATAATCTACTATGCTGGGAATGCCTAATTGAAGAGGAATGTCTTGGGACTCATTGTCACAAAGGTTTCAAGATCTATCCTGAAGTACAGTGCTGTCAGTGATAGGACAATATCCATACACCCATGAGGAAGATCAGTTAATACTACTCTTATTCAAGTTTACACATCAACCACCAAAATCAAAGACAAGGAAATTGAAGATTTTTATCAACTTCTGCAGTCTGAAATTGACAAAACGTACAATCAAGATGTGTTAATTATCACTGGTGACTGGAATGCAAAGGTTGGAAACAAAAAAGTATAGTAATACTAATAGTAGTAGTTGGAAAATATGACCTTGGTGATAGAAATAACACCGGAGACCCCATGATAGAATTTTGTAAGACCAATGACGTATTCATTGTAAATACCTTTTTTTCAACAACACAAATGATGACTACACACATGAACTTCATCAGATGGTATATAAAGGAATCAGATTGACTACATCTGTGGCAAGAGGCAATGGAGAAGCTCTATGACTTCCACCAATACAAGGCAAGGAGCTGACTGTGGAACAGACCACCAACTGCCCATATGCAAGTTCAAGTTGAAGCTGAAAACAATTAAAACTAGCCCATGAGAGGGAAAATATGACCTTGATTATCTCTCTCCTGAATTTAGAGACCACCTAAAGAATAGATTTGAAGCATTGAACACCAATGACCAAAAAACAGAGGAATTGTGGGATGACATCAAGAACATCATCCATGAAGAAAGCATAATGTCATTAAAAGGGCAAGAAAAGAAGAAAAGACCAAAATGGATGTCAGAATAGACTCTGATACTTGCCCTTGAATGGAGAGGAGCTAAGCAACTGGAATAAATAAGATAAAAGAGCTGAAGAGATTTCAAAGAGCATCTTGCAAAGACAAAGTCAATTATTTTAATGAAATGTGCAAAGACCTGGAGTTACAAAGCCAAAAGGGAAGAACATGCTCACAATTTCTCAAGCTGAAAGAACTGAACAAAAATTTAGGCCTTGAGTTGCAATATTGAAAGATTCTATGCAAAATATTTAATGATGCAGCAAATATCAAAAGAAGATAGAAGGAATACACAGAGTCATTGTTCCAAAAAGAATTGGTCAATGTTAATCCATTTCAGGAGGTGGCATATGATCAAGAACCAATGGCATTGAAGGAAGAAATCAAAGTTGCACTGAAGAATTGGTGAAAAACAAGGGCCCAGGAATTGACGGGATATCCATTGAGATGTTTCAACAAACAGATGCCTCGCTGGAGGCACTCATTTCTCTATGCTAAGAAATTTGGAAGACAGCTACTTGGACAAATGACTGAAAGAGAGCCATATTTGTACCCATTCCAAAAAAAGGTGATCCCACAGAATGTGGCAATTATCAAACAACATCATTAATATCACATGCAAGTAAAATCTTACTGAAGATAATTCAAAAATGGTTGCAGCATTATATTGACAGAGAACTTCCAGAACTGCAAGCTGGATTTAGAAGAGAACATGGAATGAGGGATATCATTGCTGATGTCAGATGGATTTTGGCTGAAAGTAAGAAATACCAGAAAGATGTTTACTTGTGCTTTATTGACTATGCAAAGTCATTTGATTGTGTCGGTCATAACAAATTATGGGTAACATTGATAAGAATAGGAATTCCAGAACACTTGATTGTGCTCATCATGAACCCGTACGTAGACCAGGAGGCTGTCGTTAGAACAGAACAAGTGGATACTGCGTGGTTTAAAATAAAGAAAGGTGTGTGTCAGGGTCGCATCCTTTCACCATACTTACTCAATCTGTATGCTGAACAAATAATATGAGAAGCTGGGCTATATGAAGAACATGGAATCAGGATTGGAGGGAGGAAGGCTTATTAACAGCCTGCAATACACAGACAACACAACTTTGCTCGCTAAAAGTGAGGATGACTTGAAGCACTTACTGATGAGATTAAAGACTTCAGTCTGCAGTATGGATTACATCTCAACACAAAAAGAAAATGAAAATCCTCGCAACTAGACCAATAAGCAACATCACAATAAATGGAGAAAAGATTGAAGGTGTTAAGGATTTCATATTACTTGGTTCCACAATCAACAGCAATGGAAGCTGCAGTCAACACATCAAATGACATATTGCACTGGGCAAATCTGCTTCAAAAGACCTCTTTAAAGTACTGAAGAGCAAAGATGTCTCTTTGAAGACTAAGATGCGCCTAACCTAAGCTATGGTATTTTCATTCACCTCATATACATGTGAGAGCTGGACAATGAACAAGGAAGTCCAAAAAGGAGTTGATGCTTTTGAGTTGTGGTATTAGTGAAGAATACTGAAAGTACCACTGACTGCCAAAAGAACAAACAAATCAGAAGGGACCATTCCCTGAAGAAGGATATCATGCTTGGTAAAGTAGAAGGTCAAAGAAAAAGGGGAAGTCCCTCAACGAGATGGATTTACACTGTGGCTGAAACCAGGGGCTTAGGTATAGCAAAGATTATGAGGTTGGCACAGGACCAGGCAGTGTTTCTGTTGTATATAGGGTCGGTATGAGTCACAGCTGACTCAACAGCACCCAAGAACAACAACAGGACTTCCAATACAATATTAGATAGAAGTGGTGATAGGGGGCATCCTTGTCTGGTTTCTGTTGTCACACAGAATGCTTGAGTCTCTCTCCATTGAGAATAATGTTAGCTGTTGTTTTCTCATATATGCCCTTTATTATGCTGAGGGATTACCCTTCTATTCCTACTTTTCTGAGAGTTTTGATCAGGAATGGGTCTTGGATTTTGTCAAATGCCTTTTCTGCACTAAATGATATGATCATGTCCTTCTTTTCCTTTATTTATGTGATTAATTACATTAATTCTTTTTCTGATATTGTACTATTGCTTCATACCTGGTATGAATTCCACTTGGTCATTGTGTATTAATATTATTTTTTGATATGTTGTTGGGGTCTATTGGCTAGGATTCTGTTGAAGATTTTTATGTCTATATTCAAGAGGTATATTGGTCTGTAGTTTTCTTTTTTAATGGTGTCTTTACCTGGTTTTGGTATCAGGGTTATGCTTGCTTCATTGAATGAATTTGGGATTATTCCATCATTTTCTATGTTCTGGAATAGTTTGAGTAGTATAAGTGTTAGCTCTTTGAACATTCGATAGAATTCTCCAGTGAAATTATCTGGGCCAGGACTTGTGTGTGTGTGTGATTTTTTCTTTTTCTTTCTTTCTTCTTTTTTTTTTAATGACCTGCTCAATTTCTTCTTTTTTGATGAGTCTGCTCAAGTATTCTATCTCACGCTGCGTTAGTTTAGGTATGTCTTGTGTTTCTAGAAATTTGTCCATCTCTTCTAGGTTTTCAAATATATTGCAGTACAATTCTTCATAACATTCTCTTTTTATTTCAGTTAGTTCTGTTGTGATGTCAGCCTTTTCATTTATTATTTGTGTTATTTGCAGCTTCTCTCCCTTTTCCTTTGTTAAATTTGCCAGTGGCTTGTTGATTTTGCTAATCTTTTCAAAGAACCAGCTTCCTGTCTTGTGAATTTTCTCTATTTTTTCCTGCTTCATTAATTTCTGCTCTGATCTTTATTATTTCCTTTCTTTTGTATACTGTAGGTTTTCTTTGTTGCTCTTTCTCTAATTATTGGAGTTGTTGAATTAAGGTATTGATTTTGATTCTTCTTCTTCTTCTTTTTTGATGTGGGCATTTACTGCTATAAATTGACCTCTAAGTACATCTTTTACTGTGTCCCAAAGCTTTTGGTAAGTTGTATATTCATTTTCATTTGTTTGTGGGAATTTTTTCATTGCATACTTTATTTCTTGTTATCCAGTAGGTTTTGAGCAGTGTACTGTTCAGTTTTCATGCATCTGATTTTTTTTTTTTCCCTTGGTCTTCCTATTATTGATTTCTAATTTTATAGCACTGTGATCTGAGAAGATGGTTTGTAGCATTTCAATGCTTTTAAATTTATTGAGCCTTGTTTTGTGGCTTTAATATATTGTCTGTTCGGGATAATGATCCATGTGCACTGGAGAAGAACATGTCTTGTGTTTTTGTTAGTGGAGTACACTGTACATGTCTATGAGGTCATTTTGGTTGATTGTGTTGTAGAGATCTTCTGTATCTTTGTTGAGTTTTCCCCCCTTAGTTCTGTCTTTTATTGAAAGTGGTGTTAAAGTCTCCTACTGCTATTGTACAATTGTCTATTTTTCCTGTTAACACAGTAACTGCTCTATATATTTTGGAGCTCTTTCATTGGTTGCATAGATATTTATTATGGTAATATCCTTTTGGTCAATTGACCCTTTTAACATCATATAGTGCCCTTCTATGTCTCTTATGCTGGTTTTCACCTTGAAGTCTAAATCATGCCATTCCTGCTCTTTTTTGGTTGTCATTAGCTTGATATATATTTTTTCCATCCCTTTATTTTAAAGTTATTTTTATCTTTTATCTTTAAATTTTTATTTTTATCTGCTGTTCAGTCAAATTGACTCATAGCAACCCCTCCTTGGGTTTCCAAGGCAGTATCCCTACAGAAGTAGATTGTCCAGTCTTCCTTCCAAGGAGTGGCTGGTAAGTTTGAACCACCAGCCTTCTGGTTAGGAGTCAAATGCCTTAGGCACTATGCCACCAGAGCTCCACTCTCTTTTTCTTGACTGGTGCATTTAGTCCCTTCACATTCAGTGTAATCAATGATATGTGTGGATTTATTGCTGTCATTCTTTGTGGTTTTGGTGATTTCTTTGTTCCTGAGATCATTTTGTTTTTCAAGTATTTTTTCTCTTTTCTTCATTATTCTTGGTTTTTGTGTTTACTAAACCCTTGTGATTTTCTTCTTTCTTAGTTTGTTTAGAATGATTGTTAACTTTTTTTGTGGTTACCCTGAAGTAAATTCTTATATCCCTAAGTTTGGAACAGGCTGTTCTATATAGCCAGTGTCCTGACATCCTCTCCATTGTGAAGTTTTGTTATTATAACATTTATTCCCTATATTTGCTTTGTTGTGGATGTCATTTACAGGTTGACTCTTCTATTTAAATTTTCTGTGAGCTTATTTTGAGATTCTTTTTCTGGATTGGTTTCTAGCTGGTGGTTTCAAGTGTCTTCATTTTAATTTGCTGTTTCCTGTTGTGGTTTTCTGTTTGGAGTACTTCCTTTAGTATTTCTTGTAGGGTTGGTCTGGTTTTCACAAATTCCCTTAATTTCTGTTTGCCTGGGAATGTCATAATTTCACCTTCACATTTGAAGGACACTTTGGCTAGATATACAGCTCTTGATTGGCATTTTTTTTCCTTCAATGTTCTGTATATGCCATCTCATTGCCTTCTTGCCTGCATGGTTTTTACTGTGGAATCAGAGCTTAGCCTTATTGAATGCCCATTGTAGGTAACTGTTCTGGTTACCTAGTGCTGTTCTGACAAGAATATCCCACAAATGGGATGGCTTAAACAAACAGGAATTTATTCTCACAATTTGGAGGCTTTAAGTCCAAGTTCAAAGTGCCAAGCTCTAGGGACTGGGTGAAAGCTCCTCAGCCTTGGGTGTCAGCTCTGCCTCTTGCTCCCATCCTACTGAAGCTAGAGGCTTTTCTTCACTCAGACAGCTGCTGGCTGCTGAGGCTGCCAAGCTCAAGGTTGACAAATAAAAAGGCACAGTTCTGATGCTACCAAACCACATGACAGGTGATTAACTCAAGTCCATTGTAAGTCCTAAGGTTGGCAGAGCATGGCAGCCTGCTGAACAATGACGTGTCTCCATGCAGGGTCCAAGCATGCCATAAGCTAGAGACTATCCTCAAGGCTTCTTATATACAGGAAGCAGACCACATCCCAAAGACAGCTAGCTACTCAGCTGCTTGTGGTAGATCCCACCATGGAGTTGATTGCCAGTCTCATCATGGGGAATAACTACCACCAGCTACCGAGGCACTAAACCAGGCCCAGCCAGTCGACACACAAACATAACCACCATGCTGCCTTTTGTCACACTTCTCATCACGGGGGACAATGGCAGAAATAAAGCATACTGTCATCTGGGATTTTGCAAGGTTGATCACCTCAGTATTGAGGCCTAGGAACTTTTGGCATGACCTCAAAGTGACCTTTTTTGTTGTTAGTTGCTGTCAAGTCATCTCTCATTCATGACAACCTCATGTGAAATAAAATGAGTCATTGGCCTATCATGTGTCATCTTCACAATTGTTG
>NW_006921862.1:3972020-3976978 GCF_000298275.1 Orycteropus afer afer
AAGTCTTTGCCAATTTTCTCAGGTTTTTTTTTTTTTTTTTAAAACATCATCTTTTTCTGGAATTCCAGTCAGGTGTATGTTATTTCTTTTCATGTCATCCCATATTACTCTTAGGTTTTCTTCATATCTTTTGCTTCTGTGCTCTACTTATTTCTCATACAAGCTGGTGTCAAGAGATTTGTCTTCTACCTGAGAAATGCGTGATTCAGAGAGTTCTAGTCTCTTTTGTCCTTCCAATGTGTTATCAGAATTATATTATTCATCTTCTGGATTTCAAATTGCTGTTTTTGTATGATTTCAAATTGTGTATTTATTTTGTTATTTTGTCCTTGATTGATCTTCCTGAGTTTTTCCAGGATATTGTCTGTCTTCTCTTGCTTCTGTTTATGATTTCCTTAAGCTCTTGGAAGGTCCTATCTATATTTCTTTTGAATTCCTTATTAGATAGTTCTATTACTTCTTCTTCTTTACAGAGATTTCCTAATTCTTTAGTTTGAACACTTGTTTCTACTATCTTGTACTGTTTTTTTGTTTGATTTGAAGTTGTCTGTAGTTTGCTAGACATTTTGAAGTTGTCTTCATTTGTTGGTTATGTGATGTTTTGTTTCACTATGGTTTTATGTTATACTTTGTTTTTATATATCTAGAAGTATGGAGCTGGTGTACTTCTTTGGTTGTTAGCTTGGCTGTACTGGGACATGCTCCAGGTTTCTCTGTGTTGGTGGAGTAATTAGTGGGTGCATGTCTCTATTTGTCATGAAGAGGAGCTAAAGTTAGGATGAGCAGGTGTTGCCCACTGTCTGTCATTGATCCTGTGGAACTGGAGCAATTGGTGTTACATGTCTCTGGGTGAGATGTTTGGTGTAGTAGATATGACTGACTAGTGGGGGTTAACATATCCCTCCAATTGGATAAGGCAGGAAAAAAAGAGAGAAAAAAAAGAAAGCCAATGAAAAGAAGGAGAGATGAAAATATAGTATATAAATATATGTTAAGAAGTAGGGAAAAAGAATATAAGAAAAAGAGAGAAAAGAAAAGTGGAGATGTGAAAGGGATGAAACTTTGGTAAAAATAAAATAAGACAAAGATGTAGATGGCTAAATTGTCAGATAGAAAAGAAGAAAAATGGTGGAAGAGGAAAGTAGAAAAAGATGAGGTAATTGAGGAGGGATTTTTTTTATTATGTTCAGCCAGTGTCCCTGGGAACTGGCTGTTGTGGCAGAATCTGTTCATTCATCAGAGTACATGTCCACATAGGAGAAAGGAGATTGGTGCAAGAAGTAACCTCCAGGAGAGAAGGCTAATGCTTGTTTTTGTGTTTAGTGTGAGATAGAGAAGACAGTGATGCAAGTGTGGGAGGACAGCTGCCATGCGTGGGTCTGTTTGGAGTGGTTCGATGATGATGGGTTTCAGCTGAAAATCAAAGCCCTGCAGTTCAAACCTGCCATTCATCCTGCAACAGAAAGGATAGCCCTCCTCCACAAGAATCCACTAGTCCCAAAACCCCAGGCCTCACTTCCACTTTGTACTGTGTGCTAAAAAATGTTGCTAAGAGTTGGACCTGGGCCCACTCCCATGGATCTGTTTGTGGTTTGTTTTATTTGGGGAGAGTTTTTCTTCTCTTTCTCTTACTCCCTCCTGGACTCTCTGGCAGATTAAGCTACAGGAGATCTGATCCATTTCCCAATACAATCTTCTCCCACATATGTGGCTTTAGCTCACCTGGCAGTCCTCCTGATCTGCCTACTCTGTGTCTTTAACGCCTGTGGGTTCCATCAAGTCTTTATTTATTTATTTTTTTCCTTTGCGACCTCCTTTGTGTTTCTAATGGCTTCTCTATGGCTTGGCCAGCTGGCTGCCTTTTTTTTTTTTCCCTCCCTTTTCCCAGTCACTAAACTTGCTCCTTTCCTGTC
This sequence comes from Orycteropus afer afer, assembly GCF_000298275.1. Taxonomy (NCBI): domain Eukaryota; kingdom Metazoa; phylum Chordata; class Mammalia; order Tubulidentata; family Orycteropodidae; genus Orycteropus; species Orycteropus afer. The sequence goes on from NW_006921862.1 coordinate 3,973,934, forward strand.
TTTACTCAATCTAATACTTTATCTTCTCATTAGATGCTCATAATTCCAAGATTGCTATTTGTATCCGTTCCACCAAGTTTCTTAAGATCTCTATTGATAGAGGGATCTGGAGTGTGGGCTACTAGTAGGATGCCATCTTGGGACCTCTCTTTTCATTTGACATTTTGAAAATCTTCATAAAGTTCAATTCTCCTTCAGTTTGCTTGTTCCTACGAATTAGATCTGACTGAAAAAATTGAGGTGGTGTACTATAAATGCTTTATTTCATGGGAACTGTGTTTAAGGCACTCTTTAAACAAATTGTTTGGTGCAAAGTGTGGTCTGAAATATTAATTTACTTTCATTTCCAGTTTTATAGTAGCCTTTATGTAAAACAAAACAAAACAAAACGAAAGCTCACTGGCTTGTAAATCCACCAATCTGTGCTTTCTTTGAATAGTGTTTCAACTTGGTACTGGGATACTCAGAAAACCTCATGTCTTTAAGTCATGTTTCCTTTATGGCAGCAGAAAGGTGTTTCTGATTTCCTGTTCTTGTTAGGTGCCATCAAGTTGTCTCTGACACATAGCGACTTTATGTACACCAGAATGATAAATGGAGAAGAGATTGAAGTTGTTGAAGACTTCCTATTACTCGATTCTATAATCAACACCAATAGAAGCAACAATCAATATATCAGATATCATATAGCATCGGGTAAATCTGCCGCAAAGGACCTTTTGCTGCCCAGTCCTGTGCTAGCCTTACGATCCTTGCTGTACCTGAGCCCATAATTGCAGCCACCGTGTCAGTCTATTTTGTTGAGGGCCATCCCCTTTTTTTTTTGTCCCTCCACTTTGCCAACCATGGTATCTTTCTCCAGGGAGTGGTCCCTTCTTACAAGATGACCAAAGTAGGTGACACGAAGTTTGGCCATTCTTTCTTCCAAGGAGCATTCTGGCTTCACTTCTTCCAGGATGAATATGTTAGTTCTTTTAGCAGTCCATGGTACTCCCAACATTCTTTGCCAACACCACAACTCAAAAGCATCGACTCTTCTTTGGTCTTTCTTTTTCAATGTCTAGCTCTCACATGCATATGAGACAATTGAAAATACCATGACTTGCATCAAGCACACCTTAGTCTTCAAGGAAACATCTTTGCTCTTCAGTGCTTGAAAAAGGTCCTTTGTGGCAGATTTGCCCAATGCTATGTGATATTGGATATATTGATTATTGCTTCCATTGGTGTTGGTTATAGAACCGAGTAATAGGAAGTCTTTAACAACTTCAATCTCTTTTCCATTGATCATGATTCTGCTTATTGACCCCCTTGTGAGGACTTTTGTTTTCTTTATATTGAGGTATAATCCATACTGCAGACTGTAGTCTTCAATCTTCATCAGTAAGTGTTTCAAATCATTCTCACTTTAAGCGAGCAAAGTTATGTCTTCTGCATAACGTAGGCTGTTAATGAGTCTTCCTCCAATCTTGATGCCACATTCTTTTTCGTATAGTCCAGATTCTCAGATTATTTGTTCAGCATACAGATTGAATAACTGTGGTGAAAGGATACAACCCTGACACACTCTCTTCTTGATTTTAAACCATGCAGTATCCCCTTGTTCTATTTGGATGATAGCCTCCTGGTCTGTGTACAGGTTTCTTATGAGCACAATCAAGTGTTTTGGAATTCCCATTCTTCTCAATGTTATCCATAATTTGTTATGACCCACACAATCAAATGCTTTTGCATAGTCAATAAAACACAAGTAAACATCTTTCTGGTATTCTTTGCTTTCAGCCAAGATCTATCTGACATCAGCAATGATATCCCTCAATCCAAGTCCTCTTCTGAATCCAGGTTTCATTTCTGGAAGTTCTCTGTCAATATACTGCTGTGATGATTTTTGAATTATTTTCACTAAGATTTTACTTGTGTGTGATATTAATGATATTGTCTGATAATTTTGATATCATTCTGTGGGATCACCTTTCTTTGGAATGGGTACAAATATGGATATTTTCCACGCAATTGGCCAGGTAGTTGTCTTCCAGATCTCCTGACAAAACTGAGTGAGTGCCTCTAGTGTGGCATCCATTTGTTGAAGCATCTCAATGGGTATCCCATCAATTCTTGGGGCCTTGTTTTTCACCACTTGCCTCAGTGCAACTTCAACTTCTTTTTCAATACCATTGATTCTTGATCATATGCTTCCTCCTGAAATGGATGAATATCAACCAGTTCTTTTTGGTACAGTGACTCTGTGTATTCCTTCCATCTTCTTTTGATGTTTCCTACATCACTCAATATATTGCCTGTAGAATCTTTCAATACTGCAACTCGAGGCTTAAATTTCATATTCAGTTCTTTCAGCTTGAGGAATGATGAGAGTGTTCTTTCCTTTTGGCTTTCCAACTCCATATCTTACTTCCTGGGTCCCTTCAAAAAGAACTTTGTGAAAGTAAAATATACTTTCAGAAAAGTGCATATAAACTTATAAATAGTGAACATGCAGATGTGACCACATTTATATTAAGAAACAGAACATTAACAACATGTAAGCCTTTTCCCATTATGCTTTTTTCTAGTATCTTTCTTCTGTTTTTCTTTTTAATGCATTTTACTGAAATATAATTTATGTACAGTGAAATACACAAAACTAAAGTGACATGGGTCAATGCATTTTTTTTTCTTTTGGCAGTGTTCCCTCCTCTCCCCTCCCACCCCTGGCAACCAACGAAGAAAGTTTCCCTCCATATATAAACCTTTCCTTGACCCTCCACAACAAACTAATACTATATTTGTCCTTCCATTATTGACTTACTTTACTCAGCATAATGTCCTCCAAGTTCATCCATATTATGCAGTGTCCTGCAGACTCTACACTATTCTTTAGTGTTGTATAGCATTCCATTATGTGTATGTACCATAGTTTGGTCATCCACTCTTCTGCTGATGGGCACTTAGGTTGTTTCCATCTTTTTGCTATTGTAAATAGTGCTGCAATGAACATGAGTGTGCATATGTCTGTCCCTGTTCTGGCTCTCACCTCTGTAGGATATA
>NW_006921862.1:3983813-3987623 GCF_000298275.1 Orycteropus afer afer
TTTCTGACAATTTAGTATTAATCTTCTGGATTTCTATCTGTAGATTTAGAATCATTTGTAATTTTTCATTTACTTTGTCATTTTGTTCTTGTATTTTCTTCCAAAATTCTTCTAGGTTTTTTTTTTTCTGTGTTTTCTTTGGTCTGTCTCTCAATCCTTTGAAGATACCTAAAGATAATTCTTTTTAATTCCTTTTCAGAGTGTTTCAATGCTGCTTCTACCTCAGGGATGTGTTCTGGGTCTGTATTCTGCTCTCTTGTTTTACCACTTTATCCTGCTTCTTTGTGTGGACTCCGATGGTGTGTTGTCTCCAAGTTATTGTGGCATTGCTGTGTTTAGATCTCTGTTAACTATTGTGAAGAGCAGCCAAGGGTGATTCAGGCTCTTCCTAGTGGATTTTTATCGTTGGCCCATTGGTGTAGAAGGAGGTTGTGGCTCTCGCTCAGTAAGTGAAGTTGCAAGAGGTTTGGGTGTAGTTGTGTCTTATAGGGGTTGTTTTTGTGTCCCACTCTGTTTGACACAAATTGCATTTGAATAAGCATCAAAAAACTAAAAGTACATGGACAAAAAACACCATGTAATCACACAGGAACAGTAACGAAAAAAAGGAAAAAGGGAAAAAGAAGAAGAAAAAACAAGAAAACCTGCAATATCTGGGGATAGGGCACTAAGAGAAAAAAAAGTAGAGAAGGAGAATAATGAAGGAAAAAAGTGGGGAAAAATGCAAAAACAAAACAAAACAAAACAAAACAAAACAAAAAAACCAAGGAATGGGGTTAACCTGAGAAAAAAAAGCGGGAATAAAAACCTTAAATTAAAAAAACAACAACAAATTTCAGCCAGGAACAGGGAAAAGAAAAAATGCTGAAAACTAGGACCTGGGAGGGGAAGATTAATAATATAAAGGACCAAAGTATTAATAATATAGTTGTTTTAAAACAGATAAATACAAGCAATCTAATCACCAGAAAAAAGAAAGTGAAAAAGAAAAAAATAAAAAGAGAGAGAGAAAAAAAAATTGATGGAGGACAGGGCAGGGCACCCAGGCTCCATCTGAGTACACAGACTGTGATTGAGTTCCTGTGGACCCAGAATGTAGGTAGGAGTGGGGGATGGCCACACCTCTGTTCACCAAGTGGGTGTGGGGAATAAGAGTAACAAGAGGAATGTGGTACCTTTTCACTCTTGCAGGTCTGGGGCTGTTGGAAAGCAGAATGTGTTCTTAAGCCCCGGGAATCTGCGACAGCACTGTCTCTTTAAATATCCAAAATAGTCAAGATGCTTTTAAACCTTCAAAATGGCGGCGCCCTCCGGACCAGCAAAAGTCCACAGCTCAGCCCACCTTTCTCTTCACCTTCTCCGTTTATTCCCCAGCCACCAGAGACGTCCTCTGTGCAGTCCCTGTCTAACAGGGCTGATTTTTAGTTTAATTCTTAGGTCCTACCATCTCTCTGGAATCTCCAAGCTGTCTGTGCCATCAGGATTGCTCAGGATCACTGCCAGACCGCAGCCCCGTATGTCTACTTTTTTGGTATTTTCACTCAAATTCTTCTGCTGGTGGGGTTTAGTCTACTTCTGTATCCTTCCCTCCAAGGCTCAGGGGTCTAAGATCATCTTCTGTGTCTGTGTTAATTGGTTTCCCTTTTCTTTGTTGAAGAGGGTCTGTGCAGTCTTTCTGCCTAGTCTGCCATCTTGCTGGAACTCCTGATTTATAGTTTTCTTCCCAAGTTTAGAACAGTCCATTCTATCTTGTAGTTGTCTTGACTTCCTTACCATAGATAAGTTCTGTAATGACACAGTTTTTTTCCCTCTTTTTGGTTTGTAGTTGTCCACATTTGTCAATTGATGTCTGTGGTTCCCTGTTTACAATCTTGTAGGCCTCTTTACTTTGGATACTTCCATTCCTGGGTTGGTTTCTGGGTTATATCATCATGTGTTTATGGTCAGTTGTTGTTGGCTGTTGTTGCTTCTCTGTCCAAAGGGTTCCCTTTAGCATCTCTTGTAAGGTTGGTCTGGTTTTAACAAATTCCCTTAATTTCTGCTTACCTAGAAATGTCTTAATTTCACCATCATATTTGAAGGACAATTTTGCTGGGTACATAATTCTTGGCTGGAGTCTTCTCACCTGCATGCATTCTGCTGAGAAATACAATCTTAGTCTTATTGGTTGTCCCTTATAGGTAACTTTTTGTTTTTCCCATGTTGCTCTCATGATTCTTTCTTTGTCTTTGGTTTTGGTGAGTTTGATGATTATATGACTTGGTGATTTTCTTTTTTGTTCTATCCTATTTGGGGTTCCAATGTGAGGGTTATTCTACATCTTCTTCTGAGAAGATGATTCTTTTCATTGACTATATAATTTCTTGTGCATCTAAGCCACTCCTCTAAATGAAGGTTGGGCAATCTACTTCTGTAGTGATACTGCCTTAGAAACCCAAGGAGGGGTCGCTATGAGTGGGGTCCGACTCAACGACACATAACAACAACAACAACAAGCTGATGGAACAAAGACAATCTTCACACAATCTTGATCTATTTGACCTGGATGATCCCTGAGACTATTTATTCAGGTTCATGTCAAATCTTAGAAAAACAGTCATAAATCATTGTTTTACAAGATTCTTGATAGTTCTCTTCCAGCAAATCCTGAGAGTGGTGGTGCTTACCATGTCTGACTGGGAAAGTAGATTCATAAAGCTGAATTAAAACAAAATGAAGTCCCAAGGCTAATAACAGGTAGACTCCATACGAAAGTCATAATATTAGAAAAAAAAAACAAAAACAAAAATTTGCCTTTCAGTCAATTCCAACTCATGGTAATCCCATATGTTTCAGAGTAGAATAGTGCTCCATAGGATTTTCAATGGCTGTGATCTTTTGGAAATAGATGGCCAGGACTTTCATCCAAAATGCCTCTAGGTGGATTTGAACTGCCAACATTTTAGTTAGTAGCAGAGCACTCTTTGCATGACCCAGGGACTCCATTGACTCCTAATTCAGTGCTCTTTCATTGTGATGGTGAAAATGGGTCCTTCCTTGTGATGTCCATGTTTCTAGCATATTCAGAAGTCTTTGTCTTTCACCTTATCTTCTAGGAAAAAGTAAACTGCTCACCTGTTTTCAGGCCTGACCTCTTATTTGAGGTTCATTTTCTTCTTTTCTCTTTGGCATGCATTACCTCTCAGTCGATGTTCTTATTATCTTCTTTGTCCATTTTAAATATTTTCTGATGGTCAATTATCTGGGGGATAAGAAAGATTCCTGTTTTGATGAAAGTTGCATGGTTGATGTTACTACATTCGCATCTCAATTCACCAAAATTGTTTCCTTCCCACCTGCCTTGCATCCAGCTCAATGTTTCACTCTTTTATTCCCTTTATTATTATTTCTTTTTTCATGAAAGCTGATTGAACACTAAACCACAGTATTAGAAGGTGACAGGAAAGTGAGAGATGATCTATGATTCAACAATATTAAAATGTGGTTAACCAAAAAAAACCAAAGTCACTGCTGTTGAGTTGGATCCAACTCCTAGCAACCCCTCCTTGGGTTTCTGAGGTGGTATCACTACAAAAGTAGATTGCCTAGCCTTCCTTCCAAGGAGTGACTAGTGGGTCTGAACTGCTAGTCTTCATTTTGTTTTGATCTTTTTTCTGGTTGATCCTTTTCCAAAGAAGTGTTCAGGTATTTGCCTTCAGTCTCCCTAATTCTGTGTTCCATTGATTCAATTCTGCTCCTTTGCTCATTCAATGTCTTATCCATTTCTGAAAATTTAGTATTAATCTTCTGGATTTCTGTGTGTAGATTTTG
>NW_006921862.1:3988273-3992361 GCF_000298275.1 Orycteropus afer afer
AGTATATAGTCCGGAATGCTGTTCTTCCAGTTTGTCCCTGGGATAGTATTACAGGTAGGCCACACCCCTGGGGAAACTCCCCCTAGACTGACTGGCCGCTTAGGACGCAGTCATGTGATCCATCATGGGAACCACCACTCACAACTGGAGTCCAGCCAAGTTGACACATCTTCAACTATCACATGCATCTTCCTTAGGGATGTGTTTTGGGTCTGTATTCTGGTCCCTTGTTTTCCTGCTTTATTTTGCTTCTTTGTGTGGACTGTGATGCTCTGTTGTCTCTGAGGCATTGTAGTATTTTTGTGCTTATATTTAATTGCTGATTGTATGTTGGAGTGACTTGCCCACGGTTTTTGTTTTCTTTGTATGTTATCTATGCAAGCAGGGTACTGTGCTGTGCTCCTCGATTCACTAGTTGACAGCACTTATACATTCACCACTGTCTCCTTTCTTGTTGTCAGCCTTTTGTACGTCCCTGCTGATTCAGCAAACAGATCCTATTCTTAGGTCCCTGAAATCTGAATGAGAATGCTATCACTTTGAAATCCAAAATGGTTTCCACTTGTAAAGATTCAACATGGCTGCGCCAGTTACTTTAAATATCCAAAATGGCTGCTGCGTGTAAATAATCAAAATGCCTGCACCCTCCAGATAGTGAAAAATCAACAGCTCAGGTTGTCTCCCTCCTTGCTGTTTCCCTTCCTAGTCATAAGCCACCAGAGTAGTCGTCCCTGCAGCCCTTGGTGACCAGGGCTGATCTTTAGGTCAATTGTCAAGTCCCAGGACCACTTGGAAACATTCAGGCTGTAGGTCCTGTCAGAGTAGCTGACAGTCCACAGCTCCGACCATCTCTCTACTCACTGTTATCTTTCAGGTTTTTCCACTAGTTGGTGCCTAATCCACTTCTGTATAGTTCCTTTTAAAGCTCAGGTCTCCAGGATTATCTTCTGTATCTCTATTTGTTTTTCTTTTTTTGTTGAAGAGGGTCTGTGTCGCTCATCTGCCTATTCCTCCATCTTACTGGAAGTCCCCCCTTTCTTTTTTTTGAGGGCTTTAAATTTTTTGTTTATTTATTTTAAATTTTTTATTGTGATTTGAGTGGAAGTTTACAGAGTAAATTCATTTTCCTTTCAGCAGTTCATACACATTTTATTTCATGGCATTGATGGTAATTCCCACAATGTAATAGCTCTCTTCCCACTTCCTCCCTGTGGTTTTCTTTCCCATGTCCCTCTTTTTTCTGTATTTCTGCTTTTCTGGGCTTGATTCTTGAGTAAATGTTCCCTTTTAAAAAAATATCTTATTGTTGATTGTTCTAAAGAGTGCATCCTTCCCTGTTGTAATTGTTCATTTCTTAGGCCTGACTATTGTTTGGCTGATAGTTGAGCCACAAGAATGAGTTCAATTCCAGGCTTGAAGGGTGACTAAAGGCCATAGTCTCAGAGGTTTTACCATACTCTTTCAGACCAGTAAGCTTGGTCTTTTCATGATTTTGAGATTTGTTCTATATTTTCTCCTATCCAGGATCTCCAAGTGGTTGACAGTGGTAGGTGAGCATCAACTAATTCTTCTGGTCCCAGAGTCATTTAGGCTAAGGTTCTAAAGGTGCTGGTCCTTTGGATTATTTGTTTTTGTGCATCTTTGATTTTCTTCACTCTTCTTTGCTCCAGACAAGGAGAAAGCAATGGCTGCATGTTACATGGCTGCTTCTAAGCTTTTAAGACCACAGTTGCTACTCACCAAATTAAGATGTAGAACAATGGTTTTGTGTACTTTTTTTGTGCCAATTGAGCTTCATGTACCCCACAACTATGGTCCTGAGACCACAGGCCCAGAGACTCATTCCCTCAAAGTGTTTGGTTGTTGCTAAGAATTTATTATAAATTTGCCCCCATTAACTTAGTTGTATATATGGACATTTTTATAGCACATACAAATATGAGATATCATCTGTCAAATCATACATAGTCATGGATATAATGCCATTTATGTACCCATACCTGAATATCTTGTCTACCTACCTATGTATCCTCCTGTATATTAATATTTATCGTTACTGATAATGCAGTATTGTGTATATGATAGTGTTTACCTTTGTCATCTGTACCTCTTGTGCACCTCTCCAAGTCTTCCTTTTTTTTCCTCAGCAATATTGTGCTGGTCACTCTCTTTTGGTATATTGCCTTTTCCTTCACTCAAATCAATAAGTATCTCTTACTTAGCTATCAATTTTCCTCCCCTCCCTTCTTATCCCTGTACTCATCAAAGAATGTTTCCTTCCACGTGTAAACCTTTCCTTAGCTTTTTAAAATAGTGTACTCATACAATAATTGTCCTTCTCTGATTGACTTATTTCACTCAGCATAAAGTACTCCAAGTTTATCCATATTATGAAGTGTTTCATGGATTCTTCATTATTTTTCAATGTTGCATAATATTCCATTATGTATATATATCATAGTTTGGTTATCCATTCATCTTTTGATGGACACTTAGGTTGTTTCCATCTCTTTGCTACAGTGAATAGTGCTATGATGAACATGGCTGTACATATATCTATTTGTACCTCAGATCTCACTTCTCTAGTCTATATGCCTGTAGTGGGATTCCTGGATCAAATGGTATTTCTATTTCTAACTTTATGAGGAAGTGACATACCAAATATTTTTTTCATATTGGTTGCATATTGGAAGTGACATATCATATCTTTTTTTTCATATTGGTTGTCCTACCAGGAGTATATGAGAGTTCCAATATTTCTATACCCTAGCCAGCATTGTTGTTTTCTTTCTTGTTGAACTTTGCTATTATTACTGGGGTAAAATGCCAACTCATTGTTGTTTTGACTTGCATCTCTTTAATGGCTAATGGTTACCATTTGTTTATCAGGTTGTCATATTATGGTGGCCTTCATGTTTCTATGAGGCTGGAAAATATGCCCCTAGTATTTCAAATTCCACTTGGGTCATATATGGTAGACAGATTTGAGTGGAGCTTCCAGACTAAGACGGATTGAGAAGAAGGATAGGGCCATCCACTTCTGAAAAAATTTGGCACTGAAAATCTTATGAATAGCAGTGAAGCACTGTATAATATATTAATTGAAAACTTTATGAATAGCAGTGAAACATTGTCTGATATCATTTTTGAAGATAAGCGCTTCAGGATGGAAAGTACTTAAAATATGACTGGGAAGGAAGTGCCTCCTCAAAGTAGAGTCTACCTTAATGACGTGGATAGAGAAAAGCTATCAGTACCTTCATTTGCTGATAGGGCAAGACTCAAAAGGGAAAGAATCAACTGCAAACATTCATTAATAACTTGAATGTGCATTGTGTGAAGTATGAATGTAGGAAAAAAGGAAGTTGTCAACAATTAAATGGAATGCATAAAGATTGATATCATAGTCATGGAGCTGAAATGGACTGGTGGTGGCCATTTTCAATCTGACAATCATATGATCTACTATGCTGGGAATGATAAATTGAAGAGAAATGGTGTCACATTCATTGTCAGAAAGCTTAAAGATCTGTCCTGAAGTATAATGCTGTCAGTGATAGAATACTATACATATGCCTACAAGGAAGACCAGTTAATGATACTATCATTCAAATTTATACACCAATCAACTATGGTCCCTGAATACCCTTCAGGCCTGGAACTGAACTCACTCCCGTGGCTTCTAGCCAAACAACATACAGGCATATACCAAACCAAACTCACTGCTGTGGAGTCAATTCAATTCATAGAAACTCCTCCTTAGGTTACCGAGGTAGTATCACTGCAGAAGTAGATTGCCTAGTCTTCTTTCTGAGGAGTGGCTGGTGGGTTTTAACTGACAGCCTTCCAGTTAGCAGTCAAATGCCTTAGGCACTACGCCACCAGAGGTCCCACAGGCATAAAGGGTGAACATTTACATCAGGTAGATACACTCCATAGTAACTGGTTATTGAATTAGGCAGGAAACATCAAGAGAAGATGGCAGGAATACACAGAGTCACTGTACCAAAAAGAAGTGATCGATCTTCATCCATTTCAGGAAGTGGCATATGATCTAAAATCAATGGTACTGAAGGAGGAAGTCAAAG
>NW_006921862.1:3996611-4004267 GCF_000298275.1 Orycteropus afer afer
CGCTATGAGTCGGAAACGACTCGACGGCACTTAACAACAACAACAACATGTTTTAAAATCAGGAAGGGTGCATGTCAAGGTTGTATCCTCTCACCATACTTATTTAATTTGTAGGCTGAGTATATAATGAGAGAAGCTGCGCAATCTACTTCTGTAAAGATTTACCAGCTGAGAAACCCAATGGGGGTTGCTATGAGGCAGAATAGACTCAACGGCAGTGGGTTTGGTTTTGGGTTTGGTGGTACTATATCAAGAACAATGAGGCATCAGAAATGGAAAGACTCAGTAACAGTCTGTGATATACAGATGACACAACTTGCTTGTTCAAAGTGAAGATGACTTGAAGCACTTACTGATGAAGATCAAAGACTACTGTCTTCAATATGGATTACACCTAACATAGAAAGCAAATTCCTCACAACTGGACCAATAAGCAGCAGCATCATAAATGGAGAAAACGTGGAAGTTGTCAAAGATTTCATTTTACGTGGATCCACAATCAACACCCATGGAAGCAGCAGCTTCAGATATCGTATTGCACTGGGCAAATCTGCTGCGAGAGAACTTTATAAAGTGTCAAGGAGCAAAGATGTCACTCTGAAGACTAAGGTGCTTTTAATCAAAGCTATAGTATTTTCAATTGCCTCATATGTGTGTAAAAGCTAGAAAATGAACAAGGAAGACAGAAGAAGAGTTGATGCCTTTGAATTGTGGTGTTGGCAAGGAATACTGAAAATACATTGGGGTGCTAGAAGAATGAAGAAATCTGTTTTGGAATAAGTGCAGCCAGAGTGTTCCTTACAAGTGAGAAGTGCCCTACTGTTCTCTCACCTATTTTGATCATGTTGTCAGAAGGGACCAGTCCCTAGACAAGGGTATCATGCTTGGTAAAGTAGGGGTTCAGCAAAAAAGGGAAGATTCTCAACAAGATGGAATGATACATAGCTGTGACGATGGGCTGGTACATATATGGGATTGTGAAGATGGTGCAGGACTGGGCATTTTTTTTTGTTCTATTGCACATAGGGTCGCTGTGAGTCAGAGCTGACTTGAAGGCACATAACAACAAATAACAATGACTAATGATGGTGATTATTTCTTTATGTGTTTTTTGGCCCCCTAAATATCTTCTTTGGTGAACTGTCTGTTCTTATCCCTTGGTCATTTTTTTTTTTTTTTTTATTGGATTGTTTGTGTTTTTGATGTGAGGTGTTGACACATTCTTTAAATTTTACAGATAAATTCCTTGTTGGATATGTCATTGGCAACAATTTGTAGTTTCTTCTTCAACTCTTTTGGAGAATCTTTTGATGCACATCAGAATTTAATTTTTAGAAGTTCTCAGTCATCTAGTTTATCTTCTGCTCTTTATACATTTTCGGTTGTGTTTGATAGTCTATTTATGCCATAAATCAGGGCCCCTAAGTTGGCCCATATGTTGTCTTTGATGATCTTTATAATTTTAGGTTTTACCTTTAGGTCTTTGATCCATTTTGAGGTAGTTTTTGTGTGTAGTATGAGATAGGGATTTAGTTCCTTTTTCTGCAAATGAATACCCAGTTTTTCTAGCATCATTTATTAAAGAGATGATCTCTTACCTATACAATGTTTTTTCGAACATTTGTCAAAGATGACCTGTCCATGGTTTGATGGATTTATTTCTGCGTTCTCAATTCTGTGCCACTGGTCAATGTATCTGTTGTTGTATCAATACCAAGCTTTGACTATCGTGGCTGTATAATAGGTTTTGAGTTTGGGGAATGTGAGACCTTCTCCTTTGTTCGTCTTCTTCAGTAGTTGTTTGCTTATCCATGGTCTCTTTCCTTTCCATATAAGTTTAGCAATTGCTTTTGCTATGTCCTTAAAGAATGTTGATAGAATCTAAATTAGGATTGCATTGGATCTATAGATTGCTTTCAGTAGTTTTGGCATTTTCACAATGTTCAGTCTTCATATCCATGAGTACGGTATGTTCTTTCACTTATGTAGGTCTCATTTTTTTTTTTTTTTTTGTACTAGTGTTTTTTTTTAGATGCATTTCATTGAAATATAATTTATGTACAATGAAATACACAAAATTAAATGACATTCTTTTAATGTCAATGCATTCTTTTTTTTTCTCAGTGTTTCTTCCCCTCCCTTCCCACCCCTAGCAACCAACAAAGAATGTTTCCATTCATATATAAACCTTTCCTTGACCCTCCACAACAACAAACTAATACTATATTTGTCCTTCTGTGATTGACTTATTTCACTCAGCATAATGTCCTCCAAGTTCATCTGTGTTATGTGGTGTTTTGCTGACTCTACATTATTCTTCAGTGTTGCCTTATGTGTATGTACCATAGTTTGGTTACCCATTCTATTGTTGAAGGGCACATAGGTTGTTTCCATCTTTTTGCTGTTATAATTTGTTGTTGTCATTTTGTTACACACTTTATCATGGTGTTGATATCTTTGTTCCATATAATTTTCTATGCCGAGCTTGTTTTGTTTATGACTTGCATTATTACTTCCTTCATTGCTATTGTTTTAGTTTTTGCTAAATATTTGTGCTGGTCCCCTTTTTCATTTTGATGTGAAGGTTTATCATTTTTCTTCGAGGTTACCCTGTAATTTAAAGTTTTCTTCCAAAGTTTAGAACAGTCCATTCTATCTTGTAGTTGTCTTGACTTCCCTACCATTTAGAAATTCTATAACTACACAATTTTTTCTTTTTGGTTTGTAGTTGTCCTCATTTGTCAATTGATGTCTCTGGTTCCCTGTTTACAATCTTGTAGGCTTATTTACTTTGGATACTTCTATAACTGGGTTGGTTTCTGGGTTATGTCATTGTTTTAGTTACCTATTACCACTCTGATAAGAATTATACCACAAATGGAATGGCCTTAACACAGAGTTTATTCTCTCATAGTTTGGAGGCTTTAAGTAGAAGTTCAAAGTGCCAGACTCTAGGAGCTGTGTGAAAACCCCTCAACCTTGGGCTTCAGCTCTGCCTGTTGCTCCCGACCCAATGAAGCTAGAGGCATATCTTCACTCAGGCAGCTACTGGCTGCTGAGGCTAACATGCCCAAGGTTGACAAATAAAATGGCATAGTCCTGATGTTACCAAACCACATGGCAGGCCATTAAATCAAGTCCATTGGAAGTCCCAAGTTCAGCAGAGCATGGCATGCAGCAGAACAATGACATGGCTACATGCAGGGTCCAAGTGTGACATGACCTAGAGACTGTTCCTAAAGCTGTTCCTTATATACAGGAAGCAGACCATATACCCAAAGGCAGCTACTCAGCTGCTCTTAGTAGATTCCACCATAGGGTTGATCAGCAGTCTCATCATGGGTAATACTACATCCAGCTCCCCAGCCCTTCATCCAGGCCTAGCCAAGTTGATACACAAACTTAACCACTGCAGTCATCATGTGTGTTAATGGTCAGTTATTGTTGGCTGTTGTTGGTTCTCTGTCCAAAGAATTCCCTTTAGTATCTCTTGTAAGGTTGATCTGGTTTTAACAAATTCCCTTAATTTCAGCTTATCTAGAAATGTCCTAATTTTACCATCATATTTGAGGGACAATTTTGCTGGGTATATAATTCTTCGTTGGAAATTTTTCTCTTTCAGGGCGTTATATATACCATCCCATTGTCTTCTTGCCTGCATGTTTGTATGTTATCCACGTAAGCAGGGCACTGTGTGCTCCTCTATTCACTAGTTGGCAGCACTTATACACTCACCACCTGTCTCTTTCCTGTTGTCAACCTCCCATATGTTCCTGCCATCCTTGGCAAATAGGACTTATTTTTAGGTCCCTGGAATCTGCATGAGAATGCTGTCACTTTAAAATCCAAAATGGCCACTACTTGTAAACATTCAAAATGGCTGTGCCCTCAGTCACTTTAAATATACAAAATGGCCACTACTGGTAAACAGTCAAAATGTCTGTGTCCTCTAGACAGTTGAAAATCCACAGCTCAGGTTATCTATCTCCTTGCTGTTTCCCTTCCTAGTCATAGGCCACCAGTGCAGTCATCCCTGCAGCCATTGGCAACAGGGCTGATCTTTAGGTCAATTCTCAGGCTCCAACAACACTTGTAAATCTTCAGGCTGTTGGTCTCGTCAGAGTAGCTGACAGTCTGCAGCTCCAACCATCTCTGTACTCACTGTTTTCATTCAGGGTTTTCCACTAGTTGGTGCCTAATCCATTTCTGTATACCTCCTTTCAAAGCTCAAGGCTCCAGGATTATCTTCTGTATCTCTGTCATTTGCTTTCTTTTTTCTTTGTTGAAGAGGGTCTGTGTAGCTTGTCTGTCTACTCCTCCATCTTACCAGAAGTCCCTGTACTAGTGTTTTATAATTTTCTTTGTATAACTCTTTTGTGTCTCTAAGCATTCACTCCTAAGCATTTTATCTTTTTGGTACCTATTGTAAATGATATCATATTCCTTATTTCCTTTTCAGAGATCTCTTTGCTGGTGTAGAAGAATCCAATTGATTTTTGTATTTTGACCTTGTATCCTGCTGCTTTGCAGAATCTTTCAACTTATTCTAGTAGTTTTCTTGCTGAGTCTCTGGGCTTTTCTACATATAGGATCGTATCATGTGCAAATAGAGATAGTTTACCTTCTTTGCCAATTTGCATGCCTTTAATTTCTCTTTCTTGCCTTATTGTCCTGGTTAGGACTTCCAATGCAATGTGAATAGCAGTGGTGAAGAGGGCATCCTTTTCCGGTTCTTGTTTGCAAGGGGAATACTGTCAATCTCTCTCTCTGGAGAATAATGTTGGCTTTTGATTTTCGGTATATGACCTTCCTTATGCTGAGGAATTTTCCTTTTATTCCTATTTTGCTGAAAGTTTTGATCAGGAATGGGTGTGAATTTTATCAAATGCCTTTTCTTCACTGATTGATATAATCATGTGGTTTTATTCATTTGTTTTATTTATGTGATGGATTACATTGATTGTTTTTCTAATGTTGAACCATCCTTGCATACCTGGTATGAACCCCACTTAGCCATGTTGTATTATTTATTTGACATAGTGTTGGATTCAATTGGCTGAGATTTTTTTTAAAAAAGATTTTTGTGTCTGTATTCATGAGGGATTTTTATCTGTAACTTTCCTTTCTAGTAGTATCTTTGCCTGGTTTTGGTATCAGGGTTATGCTTGCTTCATGAAATGAATTTGAAAGTACTACATCCTTTTCTATGGGCTAGAATAATTTGAGGAGGATTGATGTCAGCTCTTTGAATATTTAGTAGAATTCTCTGGTGAAAGCATCTGGATAAGGACTTTTTTTCCCCTTGGGAGTTTTTTATGATATGTTCAACTTCTTCTTCTGTTATACGCACTGCCATTGAGTCAGATCCAACCCATAATGACCCCTCCTTGGGTTTCCGAGGTGGTATTGCTATGGAAGTAGATTGCCCAATCTTCCTTTTGAGGAGTGGCTGGTGGGTTTGAACTGCCAGACTTCTAGTTAGCATTCAAATGCCTTAAGCACTAATTTTCTACCTCAGTCTGTGTTAGTTTAGATAGGCTGTGTGTTTCTAGAAATATGTCCATTTCTTCTAGGTTTTCAAATTTGTTGGAGTATAGTTCTTCATCACATTCTGTTATTGTCGTTTTTATTTTAGATGGTTCTGTTGCAACATCACCCATTTTGTTTCTTATCCATGTTATTTGAATCTTCTCTTTCTTTTCCTTAGTTAAGTTTGCCAGTGGTTTGTCAGTTTATAAAAATCTTTTAGAACCACCTTCTTGTCTTATTGATTCTTCCTACCATTTTTCTCTTTCATTTATTTCTGCTGTAATTTCTATTATTCCTTTCTTCTGGGTACTGTTTTTTTTTTTTTTTTTTTTGCTGCTTCCCCCTCCCCAATTGTTGTAGTTGTTAATCTAAGGTATTAATTTTGGTTTGGTATTCTTTCTTGATGTGTTCATTAATTGCTATAAATTGACCTTTGAGATCTGCTTTCACTGTGTCCCAAAGGTTTTGGTATGCTGTGTTTTCATTCTCATTTGCTTCTAGGCAATTTTTTTATTTCACATTTTATTTCTTCTGTTACCCATTAATTTTTGAGCTGTGTTCTATTCAGTTTCCATGTATTTGATTATTTTTCTTTGATCTTCTAATTATTGATTTCAAGTTTTAGAGCATTGTATCAGAGGAGATGTTTTATAGTATTTCCATGTTTCTAAAATTTATTGAGCCTTTTATTGTGGCCTAAAATACAGTCTATTATGGAGAATGATCCATGTGCACTGGAAAAGAGTGTATATTGCATTTTTGTTGGGAGCAGTGTTCTGTACATATCTATGAGGTCAAGGTTGTTGATTGTGTTTTTGAGATCTTCTGTACCTTTGTTGAATTTCTTTCTAGTTATCTTTCTTTCATTGAAAGTGGTATGTTACAGTCTCCTACTACTAGCATAGTGCCTAAGGCACTTGACTGCTAACCAGAAGGCTGGCGGTTCAAACCCACCAGCCACTCCTCGGAAGGAAAGTTAGGCAATCCTACTTCGGTAGTAATACTGCCTCGGAAACCCAAGGAGGGGTCACTATGAGTCGGGGCCGACTCGAGGGCAAATAACAACAACTACTATTGCAGAATTGTGTATTTCTATTTTCAGTTTTGTTATTATTTGGTTCATGTAGTTTGGGGCTCTTTCATTGTGGGCATAGATTTTTATTTTGGTTATGTCCTCTTGGTAGATTGACTTTTTTATCATTATGTAATATCTTTCCTATTCCCTTATGCAGATTTTCTCCTTGAAGTCTATTTTATTAGAAATTAGTATTGATACTCCTGCTTTTTTTTGATTGTCATTAGCTTGATATATTTTTTCCATCCCTTGATTTTTAATTTATTTTTATCTTTGTGTCTAATGTTGATCTCTTATAGACAGCATATTGAAGTATCATGTTTTCTTAGCCATTCTGCCACTCTCTTTCTCTTGACTGATGCATTTAATCCATGCACATTGAGTATAATTAATTATTGATATGAATTTAGTGCTGTCAGTCTTTTATGTTTTTCATTGTGGTGTTGATGGTTTCTTTGTTATGAATATTTTTCTGTGCTGAGTTCATATTGTTATCGGGTTTTCTTTCCCTTTACTTTGTTGTTGTTGATTATGTGTTTACTAAGTCCTTGTAATTTTCTTCTTATTTTGGTTAGAAAGCTTATTACATTTCTTTGTAGTTAATTTTTGTCTTTCTATGTTTGGAACAATCTTTTCTATATTGATATCACCCTGACTTCCTCTGTATTTGTAAGTTCTATAATTATACCATTTATTCTCTTTTTTTGCTTTGTAATTGTCGTCATTTACAGATTGATGTCTCTGGTTCTCTATTTTCAGGTTTGTAAACTTACTTTAGTTTTGAGAATTCTTTCTTTGGGTTGGTTTCTGTGTGATGTTGTCATGTATCTTGATCTTAAATGGTTGTCTTCTGTTGTTAGTTTTCCATCTGAAGAACTCCCTTTAGCATTTCTTGTAAGGTTGATCTAGGTTTTTACAAATTCCCTTAATTTCTGTTTATCTGGGAATGTCTTTTTTTTTTTTAATGCATTTTATTGAAATATAATTTATGTACAGTGAAATACACAAAACTAAAGTGACATGGGTAATGCATTTTTTTTTTCAGTGTTCCC
>NW_006921862.1:4006147-4008871 GCF_000298275.1 Orycteropus afer afer
TATCTATTTCTGATAATTTAGTATTAATCTTCTGGATTTCTATCTGTAGATTTAGAATAATTTCTAATTTTTAAATTTCGTCATTATGTTCTTTTATTTTTCTTCCAAAATTCTTCTAGGATTTTTTCTGTGTTTTCCTTGGTCTGTTTCTCAATCCTTTGAAAGTACCTAAATACAATTCTTTTGAATTATCTCTCTTATCAGGGAGTCCCAATGCTGTGTCATCCTCAGGAATGTGTTTTGGGTCTGTATCCTGGTCCCTTGTTTCTTCTGCTTTATCTTGCTTCTTTGTGTGGACTGTGATGCTCTATTGTCTCTGAGGCATTGTGATGTTTTTGTGTTTATATTTAATTGGTGACTATATGTTGGAATGACTTGCCCACAATTTTTGTTTTCTTTGTTTTGTTTGTATGTTATCTATACAGGCAGGGTAGTGTGCTGTACTCCTCTATTCACTAGTTGACAGCATTTATACATTTACCATCTATCTCCTTTCCTTTGTCAGCCTCTTATATGTCCTTGCTGACCCTGGCAAACAGAGCCTGTTCTTAGGTCCTTGGAATCTGAATGAGAATGCTATCATTCTAAAATCCAAAATTGTTGCCACTTGTAAACATTCAAAATGGCTGTGCCCTCAGTCACTTTAAATATCCAAAATGGTTGCTGCTTATAAACATTCAAAATTGCTGCACCTCGGTCACTTTAAATATCCAAAATGGCCACTGCTTGTAAACATTAAAAATGGCTGCCTTCAGTCACTTTAAATATCCAAAATGGCTGCCAAATGTAAACAATCAAAATGGCTGTACCCTCCGGAGAGCAGGAAGTCCATAGCTCAGGTTGTCTCCCTCCTTGCTGTTTCCCTTCCTAGTCATTGGCCACCAGAGCAGTTGTCCCTGCAGCCCTTGTTGTCTTTAGGTCAATTCTCAGGTGCCAACATCACTTGGAAATATTCATGCTGTTGGTCTCATCAGAGAAGCTGACAGACCACAGCTCCAACTGTCTCTCTACTCACTGTTTTCATTCAAGTTTTTCCACTAGTTGGTATGTAATCAACTTCTGTATAGCTCCTTTCAAAGCTCAGGGTTCCAGGATTATCTTCTGTATCTCTGTCAATTGGTTTTTCTTTTCGTTGTTGAAGAGGGTTTGTGTTGCTTGTCTGTCTATTTCTCTATCTTACTGGAAGTATCTGGCAATGTCTTAATTTCACCATTATATTTGAGGGACAGTTTTGCTGGATATTTAATTATTTGCTTGCAATTATTTTCTTTTAAGGTTTTGTATGTGTCATCCCATTGCCTCTTGCCTGTGGAGTTTCTACTGAGAAATCACAACTTACTCTTTTTGGTTGCCCTTTGTAGGTAACATTTCATTTTCCACAAGCAGCTCTCAAATTCTTTATATGTCTTTCATTTATAAAGTTTGATTATGATATGTTTTGGTGACTCTCTTTCAGAGTCTATCTCGTACAGAGTTTGTTGATCTGCTTCTTGGATAAATATCTGTTTGTCTTTCAGGATATAGGGGAAGTTTTCTTCTAGCAAGTCTTTGACAGTTTTTTTTTTTTTTCCTCCCCCTTTCTGCTCTGGAATTCCAATCACGCATACACTATTTCTCCTGACATCATCCCATATAACTCTTAGGTTTTCTTCATTCTTCCCCCCTCCCTTTTTTTTAAAATGATTTTCCTCATATAAGCTGGTGTCAAGACATTTGTCTTCTAGCCACTGATGAATTCTTCAACCTATTTGATTCTACTCTTCTGTCCTTCTAGCGTGTTATAAGGAGCTCTGGTAGCATAGTGCCTAAGGCAGTTGACTGCTAACCAGAAGGATGGTGGTTCAAACCCACTACCCACTCCTTGGAAGGAAGACTGGGCAATCTACTTCCGTAGTGATACTGCCTCGGCAACCCAAGGAGGGGTCGTTATGAGTCGGGGCCAACTTGATGGCACATAACAACAACAACAACACCTTATATATCTTCGTAATTTTTTGTATTAATCTTCTAGATTTTTAATTACTGTTTTTGTATGATTTGTAATTGTCTATTTTGTCATTTTGCTCTTGTACTGTTTTCCTGAATTCTTTAAGGCTGTTGTCTGTGTTTTCCTTGATTTTGTTTATGGTTTCCCTGAGCTCTTCGGGGAAAATATCTATCTCTCTCTCTCTCTCTATATATATATATATATTAGTTCTTTATTTTGGTCACTTGCTTCTTCCTGTTATTGTGATTTGGGTGAACGTTTAGAGAGCAAATTCACTTTCCAAACAGCAGTTCACAAACACATTGTCTCATGACATTGACTACAATTTACCCCAATGCAACAGCTCCCCTCACACTTCCTCCTGATAGTTACCTGTTCCCTGTGTCCACCCCTCTATGCACTCCTGTCCCCTGAACTGTCTCCCTGTTCTTAAACAGCCCTTCTTTCTCCCATGATTGTTCTCTCGAAGGAGAGTATCTACTTGAGGTAAATGTTCAACTCATATGCCTATCTTTTGTTTGGCTGGAAACCACAAGTGTGGGTTCAATTCCAGACCTGAAAGGCAGTTAGGGGCCATAGTCTCAGTGTTCCACCTGGCTCTATCGGACCAGCAAACCTAGTCCCCCCTCCCCCTTTTTTTTTTCTCCAAATGATTTTGAGTTTTGTTTCACATTGTTCTCCCTCTCCATCAAGGATCTCCTACATAGATCCCCTTCCAAGTGGATGACAGTGGTAGC
>NW_006921862.1:4009226-4024491 GCF_000298275.1 Orycteropus afer afer
TTTCCTGGTTCTTTGTTTGAATTGAAGTTGTCTGTTGTCTCTGAAATATTTCAAAGTTATTGTTTTTATTTGTTTATTATGTATTGATTTGTTTCTTTTTTTTTTTTTTTTTTTGCTTTGTTTTTATATATCTGGATAACTGGTTGGGGCAGGCACTCTTATTTGGTTGTTAGCTTGGCAGTGCTAAGATACTCCCCAGCTGTCTCTGGTTGGGTGAAATAACTGGTGGGCATGTGGGTGTGGCTCTCAGTTTGTTGTGAAGAGGAACTGCTGTGTGATCAGCAAGTTTTGTCTACTGTCTGTCATTGATCCAGTTATGCAGAAGTGGGTGATCACACTCACCCATTGGTTGAAGTGGTAGTTCAGTGGATATGATTGACTAGTGGAGAGTTAATGTTCACCTCCTATTGGATTGAACAGTTAAAAAAAAAAAAAAAGATAAAATAGAAGAAAAAGGGAAAATAAAATATAGGAAAAAAAAGGGGGTGGATGAGAAGAAAGACTGGGGAAAATAAAAGAAAAAGAAGAGGAAATGGGAGAAATGAACAAATAAAAGGGGAGAAAAAATGAAAAACAGAAACAGAAAAAATAGAAAGAAAGAAGACAAGAAAAGAATAAACAAACAGAACAGGAGGGGTTTTTGTAGTTACAGTCAGCCTGCAGCCCTGGGAAGATACAGCTGTGGTGTGATCCACTGATACACTAGAGTGTGTGCCTGCAGTGGTGGGAGGAGCCTGGCACAAGTGAGCTCTATTCAGTGAGAGAAAGATCAGTCAGGGACTCAAGCACAGGCAGGGAGAGCTGCAGACCCTGGCTCTGTATGCTTGGGATGTAGTTTGGCAAGTGGCTGGGCTGCTAAGGAGGAGGCTGAGGATATGGGTGGGTGGGTGTGGCAAGGAGAACTTCCCTAGCTCCTGAGTTGGTGCAGGTGGGAAGAGGGTTCACCCATAGTCACTGGGAAGTTGTGTTAGAGCAGAGAACGTGCCTCTGCAGTCATGATTCACTGGTGTGGTCCTGGTGCTCTTCTGGGTGCACATAGCCACTTACCCAAATCCTGCCCACATTCAATCAAGTGGTGGCCACCCTGAGTCGAGCTTCTCCAGTTTCCACCCCAAAGGACTTTTCCCTTGCGTGGGCTCTCAACTCAAATGACTAGTGTTTACTAGTGGTTAGTCATTTCATTCCTCTTCTCTGGCTGTCTCCTCACTCCACAGTTGCTTGTGCCACTGGAAATCTGACCTTTTTCCCTGCACTTTCTTTTCCCAGATCCAGTGCCTATTCTGTTCACCTTAATTTCCTTCCACTCTGTCCACACTGTATCTTTGCTGCTGTGTGGATTCTGTGAAGTTGGTGTCTCCTCATCCATGTCTGGATGCCTCTGGGCCTAAAATGGCCACACTTGGTTGTGTCCTGGCTGCTTTTCTCTCTCAAGTCACTGTCCTCATTCCATCTCCCTTTCAAACCAGCACTCAATCTAATTCTTCATCCTCTCATTTGATCCTCATTGCTCCAGGATCATTATTTGCATCTGTTTCACTTGGTTTTATAGGTCAGTGTTGTAGAGGGATCAAGCAGAGTGTGTTAGCAGGACATCATCTTATCTTTGCCAGCCTCCTTAATCTGTTTTCCCAAAGTCCCTGGGTGGTATAAATGATTAAGCTCTTGAATACTAAACTAAATGTGGGCAGTTCAAACCCACCCACTGGCATGATGGAAGAAAGTCCTCAAAGTCTACTTTTATAAAAGATCTCAGCCAATAAAGCTTTATAGAGCAGTTGTAGTTTGTAGCACATGAGGTCACTATGAGTCAGAATCTACTTGACAGCAACAAGTTCAGTTTAATCCCTCTCTCATCGAAGGGTAACTACAATATTGACTTCTAACAGCATAGATAATTTTACTTGTTCTTGTACTTTGTAGAAATGACATTGTCTATTAAGTACTCGTTTACAGTAGCTTATTTTGCTCAAAATTATATTTGTGCTAAATTATGTTTATGAGAATCATTGTATTGTTTATAGCTGCAGATCATCATTCTCATTGATCTGTTGTTTTAGGTGCCCATGAGTCAGTTTTGACTCATAGTGGCCCTGTGTACAAGAGTATTAAACACTCTACAGTCCCACAGTTGTGAGCCATCCTCATAATTATTGCCATGTTTGAGCCCATTGTTGCAGCCACTGTGTCATCTCCTTGGGGGTCTTCACTTTTTCACTGACCCTCCACTGTACAAGCATGATATCCTTCTCCAGGGAGTGGTCCCTTCGGATAACATGACTAAAGTAGGTGAGATGAAGTCTGGCCATTCTCACTTTTAAGGAGCATTCCAGTTATATCTCCTCCAAGACAGATTTGTTCATTCTTCTGGCAGTGAATTGTGCATTCCATATTCTTTGCCAACACCACAATTCAAATGCATTAATTCTTCTTTGATTTTTCCATATTCATTGTCCAGCTCTTATGTAAGCTATGAGACTATTGAAAGTAGTGTGGCCCGATCATTAGCTATTAGAGAGATGCAAATCAAAACAACAATGAGATACCATCTTGCTCCAGCACTAGTAGCAAAGTTCAACAAGACAGAAAATAACAAATGCTGGCGAGGTTGTGGAGAGATTGGGACTCTCATACACTGCTGGTGGGACTGTAAAATGGTACAACCATTGTGGAAAGCAGTATGGCGATTCCTTCAAAAGTTGGAAATACAAATACCATTTGACCCAGCCATCCCATTACTAGGTATATACCCTAAAGAAGTGAGAGCCATAACAAGAACAGATATATGCACGCCGATGTTCATCGCAGCACTATTTACAATAGCCAAAACTTGGAAACAACCTAGATGTCCAACAACTGAGGAATGGATAACCAAACTTTGGTACATTCACACAATGGAATACTATGCAACGCTAAAGAATAATGTAGAATCTGCAAAACACCGCATAACGTGGATGAACTTGGAGGACATTATGCTGAGCGAAATAAGTCAGTCACAAAAGGACAAATATTGTATTAGTCCGTTATTGTAAAAGTTAAGGAAATGTTTATATATTGGAGGACATTTTCTTTGTTGGTTACCAGGGGTGGGAGGGAAGGGGAGGGAATGCTGTTAGATAGATAGAGATAAATATTGATTTGGGTGAAGAGAAGGGCAATGTACCAAATGTGAGTGACCAATATGGCAGCATTGAGGATGAGAAAGACAGAGAGAGTTACATGGGCAGTACAGACAACAAATATGAACCCCTTTGCAAATACAATACTGAGTTGTCAGTGAAGGCAAACATGGGTGTGGGGACGGATAGGTGGGTGAACAGGCTGAACAGTTGTGTGTGTCTAGATGGAGAGTGTATCCAGGATCGTGTACGGGGTTGGCAGACAATGGGCCTCTCGAAGAGTGTGAAGGGATGGACGCTGGGAGGAGGTAACTGTGGGGAGGAGGTGGGAGGGGAGCTGCTGCATTGTAGATTTTGGTCGGTGACATGAGACAGGGTGTATGTGGACTGCTGTATGGAAAGTGAATTTACTCTGTGGATCTTCGCCCAAATCCTAGTAAAAAAGAGAAAGAAAGTGAAAAAAAAAAAAAAAAAGAAAGTAGTGTGGCTTTGGTGAGACCCTCCTTAATCTTCAAATTGCCATCTTTGCTCTTTAACACCTTAAAGAAGCCTTTTGCAACAGATTTGTTCAATGAAATTTGTCTTTTATTTTTTGACTGCTGCTTCCATGGATTTTGATTATGGATCCAAGTAAAATGAAATATTGACAACTTCAATCTTTTCTCCACTTATCATGATGTTGCTTATTGGTCCAGTTTTGAGGATTTTAGTTTTCTTTATGTTGAAGTGCAATCCTTCTTGAAAGCTATAGTCATTGATCTTCACCAGTAAGTACTTCATGTCTTCTTCACTTTCTGCAAGCAAAGTATGTCATCTGCATATCACAGGTTGTTAATGAGTTTTCCTATAATCTTCATGCCTGATTCTTCTTCACATAATCCAGCTTCTTGGATAGTTTGCTCAGCATATAGATTGAATAAGTATGGTGAAATGATACAACCCTGATGCACACCCTTCCTGATTTTAAGCCATGCAGTATCTCCTTGTTCTGTTCGAATGGTAGCCTCTTCATCTATGTACAGATTCCTCATGAGCACACTTAAGTGTGCTGTAATTGCCATTCTTTGCAATGTTATCCATGATTTTTTTTTAAAGTCCAATGCCTGAACATAGTCAGTAAAAGACAGGTAAACATCTTTTGGTATTCTTTGCTTTCAGCTAAGATCTATCTGCCATCAACAATGATATACCTCATTCCAAGTCCTGTTCTGAATCCACCTTAAATTTCTGGCAGTTCCCTGTCAATATACTGCTGTAACTGTTACTGAATTATTTTCTATTAATGATTGTTGTTGTTGTTATATGCCGTAGTTCTGAACATCAGCTATGACCACGTAACCAGCTGCAGAAATGAGGACTGTGATTGTTATATTTCTTCATTGTATGTTGTTATTGTTGTTATGTGCCGTTCAGTCAGACCTGACTCATAGCGACCCCTCCTTGGACTTCTGAGGCAGTATTACTATGGAAGTAGATTGCCCCATCTTCCTTCTGAGGAGTGGCTGGTGGGTTTGAACCACTAGCCTTCTGGTTAGCAGTCAAGTGCCTTAGGCACTATGCTACCAGAGTTCCTTCTATTAATGGTATTGTTTGATAATTTCTACATTCTGTTGGATCACTTTTCTTTGGAATGGACATAAGTATGGATCTCTTCCAGTCAGTTGGCCAGGTAGCTGTCTTACAAATTCCTTGACGTAAAAGAGTGAGTGCCTCCAGCACTGCATTCATTTGTTGAAACATCCCAGTGAGTGTTCTGTCAATTCCTGGAGCCATTTTTCACCAATTCCTTCAGTCCAGCTTGGACTTCTTCATTCAGTAGCATTGGTTCTTGATCATATGCTACCCTCTGAAATGGTTTTGCATTGACCAGTTCTTTTTGGTATAGTGACTCTGTGTATTACTTCCAGCTCCATATTGTTCAATATTTTGCCCTTTAAAAAAAAAAAAAAAAAAACCTCACAAACTCACTGCTGTCGAGTTGGATCCAACTCATAGTGACCCCTCCTTGGGTTTCCAAGGTGGTATCTCTATGGAAGTAGATTGCCCAACCTTCCTTCTGAGGAGTGGCTGGTGTGTTTGAACTGCCAGATTTCTGGTTAGCAGTGAAATGCCTTACTCCTTCAATATTGTATCTCAAGGCTTGAATTTTTCTTCCTTTCTTTCAGCTTGATAAATGCTGAGCATGTTCTTCTCTTTTGTTTTTCTAACTCTATGTCTTTACACATTTCGTTACAATACTTTACTTTGCTTCTTGAATCTCCCTTCGAAATCTTCCATTAAGGTCATATTTCATAATTTCTTCCATTTGCTTTAGCTACTCTCTATTCAAGAACAAGTTTCAAATTCTCTTCTGACATCCATTTTTATTTTTTCTTCCTTTCTTGTTTTCTTAATGACGTTTTACTTCATAGATGATATTTTAATGTATCCTAAAACTCACTTGATCTTTGGTCATTGGTGTCCAGTGCATTAAATCTTTTCTTCAGATGGTCTCTAAATTCAAGTGGGATATTCTTCAGGTCATATTTCAGCTCTTGTCGACTTGCTTTAATTTTCTTCAGCTTCAATGTGAACTTGCATATGAATAATTGCTGGCCTGTACCCACAGTCAGCTACTGGCTTTATTTTCACTAATGATATTGAGCTTTCCCATCACTTCTCTCCAAGATGTAGTTGATTTGATTCCTGTATATGCCAGTTGTTGAGGTCCACATGTTTAGTCACCATTTATGATATTGAGAAAAGGTATTTGTAACAAATAAGTCATTGGTCTTTACAAAATTCTATCATGTGATCTCCAGCTTCATTTCTATCACCAAGGCCATATTTTCCAACTACGGATGTATGTAGTTGCTCATGTCCAACTTTTGCATTCCAATTATCAATACATTTTGATTCATGTTTGGTCAATTTCAGATGCAGAAGTTAATAATAATCTTCAGTTTCTTCCTTGTAAGTATATTGATATTATCCTATCACTGACAGCATTATACTTCAGGGTAAGTCTTGAAATGTTCTTTTTGTTGATGAATGTGACACCATTCCTCTTTGATTTGTCATTCCTGGCTTAGTAGACCATATGATTGAATCAAAATGGCCAATACTTGTCCACTTAATCTCACTAATGCCTAGGATATTGATCTTTATGCATTCCATTTAATTTTTTTACAACTTCCAATTTTCCTAGATTCATGCATCGTATATTCTACATTCTTATTGTTAATGAATATTAGCAGTTGTGTCTTCTCATTTTGAGTTGTGCCTCATCAGCAAATGAATGTCCAGAAAACCTTATTCTATCCACATAATGAAGGTTGACTCTCCTTTGAGGAGGCAGCTCTTACCCAGGCATATTTTCAGTATCTTTTGACCCAGGGAACTCATATTCTGGCACTTATAAGGCAGTGTTTCACTGTTATTCATGATGTTTTCTAGTAATAGATTAGATAGTGTTTTACTGTTACTTGTAAGGTTTTCAGTGACCAATTAGTTCAGAAATGGACACTCCTGCCCTTCTTCCCAGTTTGTCTTAGTCTGGAAGCTCTCCTAAAACCTGTCTACCATGGGTGACCCAGCTGGTATTTGAAATTCTGGTAGCATATTTTCCAGCTTCATAGCAACACACAAGCCACCATGGTATATCTGTCAGATAAACTGAGAGACAAGTGGTAGTCTAGAATGAACAGTGCTGCTATAAATATACATATCAACAGCACAAGCTGGACAATGACTAAGAAGACTATAGAAGAACTGATGTATTTTATTGATGGTTGGTAAAGAATGTACCACGAACCACCAGAAAAATGGAGAAATCTGTCTTCAAAAAACTATAGCCAGAATGATCTTCAGAAGGGAAAGCAGTAAGACTTTGTCTCATGTGCTTTGGACATGTTGTGAAGAAGGACCAGTTTCTGGAGGAGGATGTCATACTTGATAAAATATAAGAGGATCAGAGAAAAGAGGAAGACCCTCAATGAGATGGATTGACACAGTTACACAATAATAGGCTCAAATATAGCAATGATTGTGAGGATGTGCAGGACTGGGCACTGCTTTGTTTTACATACATATGGTCACTATGAGTTGTAATCAACTTGATGGCACCTAATAACAACAGACATAGTAGGACATGTCTTTGGGTGAAGAGTTATATGCATTTGAGTTGAGCATATAGGTAGGAATGAAATTATTGAGTCATACGATGTGTATATGTTCATCTTTAATAAATACTACCAAATAGTTTTATTTTGAAGTGATTTTATCAATTTGATGCCTCATCCTTGAGTTCTTTTAATTTTTACTCAGGAAATACAAAGGAGAAATGATAGTTGAACAAATGGCCTTGGATGGAAGGCAGATTCCTGCAAAGGGAAAACTCTGATGAGTTAATCTTTCATCCTCAAGGATCTGTTTTTTTTTTTTCCCTTAACTAAATCTTATTTAACAAAATCCTAAATTCCCATGCCTCTCTTGTTCCACTGAACTCATATAATGTTGACCTGAACTTCCCTTAGGAGATCGGAGATGATAGGAAATTATTTTTAAACTGCCTATACTAATAAAAATGTAAAAAACAAGTTCCTGAAAATGTTTACCCCTCTCTTAGAAGGGGCTCTGGTGATTTAGTGGTTTAAACACTTGGCTACTCACTACTAAGTTGGTAGTTTGAACCCATTAGCCACTCTTCAGGAGAAAGAAGAGGTAGTCTACTCCTGTAAAGATTTACAGTCTTGGAAACCCTATGATGGTAGGTTTGGTTTTCGTTCTCTAACTAGTGTCAATTGTGTTAAGAGCTTTTTATTATTGGGATTGTGATCAATGCCGTGAAACCAAATGTGCATGAGCTGTTGAGACTAAAACAAATCTGCTTTGTAAATTTGCACTCAAATCCCAATAAAATGTTTTCTAAAAAAGTGTTAAGTGAATTACGCCCTTTTTTCTTTGTCATCTTTCTTTAGTTTGCTATCCAGCTTTTCCTGAACTAAGAAAAAGAGGTGAAGTGGTGAAATGGGAAAATTCTTATTTTGAAAAATGATTTTCAGGGGAAGAAACAACACAACTGTAAAAACATGTTGAAAGGAACACCGGGCAATCTACTTTTGTAGAGATTGGCCTTGGAAACCCAAGGAGGGGTCACTATGAGTCAGATTTGACTTAGTGGCAATGAGTTGTTTTTTTTTTTTTTTTGGTTTTATGATGGCATAGGGGTTAAAGAATTCAATTGCTAACCAAAAGTTCAGCAGTTTGAACCCACCAGCTGCTCCATGGGAGAAAGATGAGGCAGTCTGCTTCAGTAAAGATTTACTCTTGGAAATCCTATGGAGCAGTTTTGCTCTGTCCTAAAAGGTCATAATGAGTTGGAATTGAGTTGGTGGCAGTGGATTGGGTTTTAGTTTACCTGAAATAGCTCTAAAGAAAACAGAATCAGTTTGAATACCTTTATTGTAAGAAAAGAAACATCTATTCAATTTTCTTTGTATAGATTTCTTAGCAAGACCTGAGAACTCCAAATTATTTAATTTAATATCTCCAAATTCTTAAGATACATGTGTATACACACACACACACACACACATACAAAAAAAACCTCCCACCAAACTCACTGCCATTGAGTCCATTCAACTCGTGGCAACCTCTCCTTGGGTTTCCAAGGTGGTATCTCTGTGGAAGTAGATTGCCCAATCTTCCTTCTGAGGAGTGGCTGGTGGATTTGAACTGCCAGACTTCTGGTTAGCAGTCAAATGTCTTAGGCACTACGCCACCAGAATGGCAATTTAGTGTTTGCTTTAGCCATAATATTACTTTTTGATAAAACATGATAGAGTAGAGTAGTTTTTTGTACTACATATGTATCAGTCTCTTAGGTAATCTACAATTACAATATTTGATGATATTTCTTATTTGACTGGAAGGATAACTATTTTATTTAGTAATCCTAGGATATATATCTACAACTTCATTTTCTAACTTGTTTCTTTGGACATGTCTGTAATTTATTTTGTGTAAGTTTCTTGGCTCAGAATGCAATATGTATAAAACAGAGTTTCCTTGGGAAAATAAATCACATAAATTCAGGACCACATTATGAATAGAAATAGTCTCTCATTCTCTTTCTCTCACTCTCTTTAATGGCTTTATGGAGCTATAATTCACAAAACATATAACTCACCCATTTAAAGCGTATGGCTCTGTGATTTTTAGTGTGCTCACAGAGTTGTGCAATAATTGCCACAATCAATTTTAAGATATTTTCATCACCTCACAAAAAAAAAAAAAAAAAAAAAACCATAGCTATTGGTAGTCACTCTCTATTTCTCCCAAACTTCTCAGCCCTAGGTAAGCACTAATCTTTTCGTGTCTATGGATTTTCCTAATCTGAGTTCCCTTATTCTCTCAATGAGTGTGTGTTATGTGGTATGACTCAATGAACCCACACAAATACACATAGAGGCACATGTAAAACTTTAAGATGTGAAGTAAGAAATATCTAATTTTGCACAAGCAATGCACTATAATGGAGCTCAGAAGACCTGTGAGTCTCTGCTCAGGTGTTTGAATTTTGTGGAGCAGAGTAAGGGGAACCAAGACAAGTTGTTTATAGAGGAGTGAGATCTTAGATGTGCTTCAGGAAGATGATTCTGGGAGGATTGGAAGCAGAAGCAAAATTTAGATCATAAACAAAATATAGAGCCATCAGGAACTCTGACAGTCATAATTCCCATTGGAAAGAACCCTTGAAAGTCATAATGATCTTTGCAGAATTTTTTAACCATTATTATATCAAACTTAAAACAACTAAGAATATAATTTTATGTTACAGATACCATCACCTACCACATCATAGTAGACAAGCTGCAGATCTGCCAAAATATTAAGAAAAATGCATGTGACAGACACTTTCAATTGAGGAAATGCTACTGTTATTGTTAGGTGCCATTGAGTCAACTCCAACTCAAGTGACCCCATGAACAACAGAAGAAAATACTTCCTGGCCCTGTGCCAGCCTTACAATCCTTGCTATACCTGAGCCCATTGTTGGAGCTACTGTGTCAATTCATCTCATTGAAGGCTGTCACCCTTTTTGCTGACTCTCCACTTTACCAAGCATGACATCCTTCTCCAGGGAATGGTCCCTTCCGACATCATGACCAAGGTTGGTGAGATGAAGTCTGTTCATTCTTACTTCTATGGAGCATTCCAGCTGCACTTCAATACAATCCCAGTCTCTGAAAAATTTCGAAGGAAACCACCATGGTTTGGGTTAAAAAAAAATCTCAAACCATCTCTTGGAACTCCAATGTCCTATAGGAATAAACATGGAGAATTGTTTATTTACTATTATTCTTGACAATGAGGAGTTGAATAGGAAAGAGTGCAAGTGCAGAAGAGATACTGTGAAGAAGCTGACAGATGATTGACTGTGAATGATAAGAGGGAAAGAAGTATTAAAATATGTGAAAGCCTTTTTCAATTAAGGTGAAGTTTGCCTATGTCCTCTGAGTTAGTTTTGGAGGTGGATCTTTCATGTTCTTTAATCTTCATTTTGGTATTTCTTCCTTTAAAGAACAATTTTATGTTTATAGGCATATGCAGATGAAAAAAGCACTTTCAGAAGTTGTTCTTGTTACCTTATCTCTCAATGTTCATGCTGGACCACTACTGTTCAGAATCATGGAAACATGTGAGTTAGCTTTTGGAAAAACTAATTTCTTGGAGAAAAGATTGAAGTTATCAGAGATTTCCTTTTCTTTGGATCCACAACCAATACCCATGGAAGCAGTAGTTAAGAAATTAGATGATATATTGGACTGGGAAAATCTGCTGCAAAAGACCTCTTTGAAGTATTAAAGAATAAAAATGTCACTTTGAAGACTAAGGTGTGCCTCACCCAAGCCATGGTTTTTTCAATAGCTTCATAAGCATGTGAAAGCTGGACAATAAATAAGGAAGATGGGAAAAGAGTTGTTGCTTTTGACTTGTGGTGTTGGCAAAGAATACTGAAAACACCATGGACTGTCAGAAGAATGAACAAATCTGTCCTGGAAGAAGTGCAGTTGGAATGCTCCTTAGAAGTGAGAATGGCCAGACTTCATCTCACCTACTTTGGCCATGAGGTCAGAAGGGACTAATCCCTGGAGAAGGATGTCATGTTTGATCAAGTAAAGAATGAGTGAAAATTAGAAGTTCACCCTCAATGAGATGGATTGACACAGTGGCTGTGATGATAGGCTCAAACACTGCAAAGATTGTAAGGATGCAGCAGAACCGGGCAGTGTTTTGGTCTGTTGTATTTAGGGTCACTATAAGTCAAAGCCAATTCAATGGCATCTAACAACAACAACGTCCTCCTGTCTTAAGACATAATATTCTGGAAGGAGTAGACTCTATACTCCTGCATGACATTAACAAATAGGGCCTTAATTATGATTTTGCATCTCTATTCTAGTGAGGCAGCCAGTGCCATACGGCAGAGGCGAAAGTCTCAGGTGGTTTCTGGTTATAGTGGCAGGAGCATCAGCATCACTGAGTGCTGAAATATTAAAGAATGGCATATCTAATATTTTAAAGATTATTATTTTATTAAATTTTTGCATATTTGGTTTATTTTTTATTGTTTTCTCAAGTAATACTGTTAAGAAATTAGTTTCACCAAAAAAACAAAGTAATAGAAACTCATATCTCTATTTCTAAGTTTTCTTTCTGATAGGTTTATAGAAATGAAATAATGGGATCAAAGGCCATGATTTGTTTACAGTTCTTGTTATTCTTATTCCCATTTTTTTTTCGTTTTATATTCCACCAACAGTATTTAAGAATTCCCAGCTCATCACATCATCAATATTTTTAAAATTAGATGTCTATTAATATTACTTCTTTTATCTTGTGTTCTGTCTACACTATGCCAAATAGAAATTATTATTTTTTTTTAAAACAACACTTATTTCATACAGTTTCAGTAGGTTAAGAAATTGGGGTCAGCTTAGCTGGATGTGTCTGTTTGAGGAGCTCCATGAGGTTGCAATCAGTTGTTGACTGGAGCTGCAGTCGTCTGATGGCTTGAATGGGGCTGACAGATCCACTTCCCGATGGTTCACTCACAAGTCTTGTGGTTTGGACACAAGTTAATTTTTGTCAAGTGGAATGCAAAGATAAATGACCTGCTTGGACAAATAGTGCTGTGGTGACTATTGATAATTATCCACAAAATATTGAAAACAAAACAAAAACAAAAATGTGCCACTCAATGGAGTGATCTTGGCACAAGAAAGTCTGCTTGTGTCCCAAATCACCGAAGTGTGAAGTAAATTGTCCTGTAGTATTTGCGAACTAGAAGAGGGTATCTATAAGCATTGGGCCAGCATCTGCAATTGTAATTCTGTGTACCAAGTAAGTGTTTGGAAATGAAGGAGGCAGTGAGTTTTGATGAGCTAGAAATCAGACAGATATTTTCCTTCCAGTTGAACAAAGGAATGACTTTGTCACTTCAGACAAAATCTTGGCTTTGTTTCATTTCACATTTATTAATGTCATGATCCAAAAGTTATTAGAACACACCCTGTAATAAAGTAATTAAAGTGTATCCCCTGACTCTAGGCTTATAAAGAGTTTTTATCCTGTCTTTCTTCACTACTCATCAATATAAACTTTCGTGATCTTAAATAGAATGCTAGATATAAAAATGCATCGGAAATAAGGATGTTATATGTATGTGAGATATTGTTATTTGAAATGTTAATTCATCTTTTTAAACATTGAGTACACAAGTGGTGGATTTTATCCATTTCAAAAAGTACTAGGTTGTAACTTTCAAAGGAAACTCTCATAGGAGATGTTAGGACACAAATGCCTAATTTATGGGACTAATTATCAACTGGCAGACAGTTTGTTTCATTGTGAGACCTGCTCTGCCACTCTAAATTAGGTTGAAACACAGGAAGCAATTGCAGCAAGTACAGTGAAATGAAAATGAACACTTACTTTTAGGGGAAAAAAATATTTAAATTGCACTCCTGGGGAACAGTGAGAGAGAGCAGGAGGGTTGCCTCATTATGAATGACTGGGGAAACTGTATCTGGAGTTGAACATTTTTGTCTTGGCACCTAAAGATCTCATGAAAGGTTGTGAAGAAAAATAACTTTTGATATTTCTAAGACATAGAGATGAGATTTGAGGCATGGTTAAATGCTCTTTAGAAAACTAAACCCATCCTCTTTGAGTAGATCTGACAGATAGCAACCCATGTGTTACTGTGTAGAGCTGAGGTGCATAGGGATTTCTTGGCTATAATCTTTATGGGAACCAGTAAGTTTTCTGTCATGGCAATACTGGGTGGGTTTGAACCACCAACTTTTAGGTTAGTAGCTGAGGGTAAGCTGTATGTGCCACTCAGGAACTTAAAGGTTCTTTATTGAATCATTATATAGGCATATACAATGTACATATATGTATATCTATGTGTGTGTGTGTTTACATACCTGTGTACTATATATGAAATATATATGTACAGATTTATTAAAATATAATATATATATATATATACATACACATATATGTGTGAGTATATACACAAATATATGTGGTATATGGGGGAAGAACATGTTCATCATTTTTCTAGCTGAAAGAACTGAAGAAAAAATTCTAGCCTCAAATTGCAATATTGAAGGAGTCTATGGGAAAAATATTGAATGATGCAAGAAGCATCAAAAGACAATGGATGGAATATATAGAGTCATTGTACCAAAAAGAATTGGTAGATGTTCAGTCATTTGAGATATGATCAAGAATCAGTGCTATTGAAGGAAGAAGTTGAAGCTGCACTGAAGCAATTGGCAAAAAACAAGACTCTAGGAATTGATGGATGTTTCAACAAATGGATGCAGTTCTGGAGGGGCTTATTTATCTATGCCACAAAATTTGGAAAACTGTTACCTGGTCAAACAATTGGAGGAGATCCATATTTGTGCCCATTCCAAAGAAAAGTGGTTCAAAAGAATGTTGAAATTGTCAAACAATATCATTAGTATCACATGCAAGTAAAATTTTGCTGAAGATAATTCGAAAATGGTTGCAGCATTATATTGACAAGGAACGTCCAGAAATGCAAGCTGGATTCAGAAGAGGATGTGGAACGAGAGATGTCATTGCTGGTATCAGATGGATCTTGGTTCAAAGCAAAGAGTACCACAAATATGTTTACTTTTATTTTATTGAGTATACAAAGATATTTAACAGTGTGGATCATAAAAAATTATGGTTAACATTGTGAGGGATGGGAATTCTGGAACATTTAATTATGTTAATGAGGCACCTGTGTATAGACAAAGAGGCTGTTGTTGAGACAGAACAAGGGAGTACTGAATGGTTTAAAATCAAGAAGAGCATGCATCAAGGTTGTATCCTTTCACCATACGTATTTAATCTGTATGCTGAACAAATAATAGGAGAAGTTTCAGGAAGAAAGTGGCATCAGGATTGGAGGAAGACACATTACCAACCTGCAATACACAGATGACACAGCTTTGCTTGGTGAAAGTGAAGATGACTTGAAGCACTTACTGATGCAGATCAAATACTGCAGTCTTCAGTATGGATTACACATCAACATAAAGAAAACAAAAATCTTCACAACTGGACCAATAAGCAACATCATGATAAATGGAGAAAAGATTGAAGTTGTCTAAGATTTCATTTTACTTTGATCCACCACCAACACCCATAGAAGGAGCAGTCAGGATATCAATGTCATATTGCACCAAGCAAATGTGTTGTAAACGACCTCTTTAAAGTGTTGAAGAGCAAAGGTGCCACTTTGAAGACTTA
The DNA here is from genome assembly GCF_000298275.1 of Orycteropus afer afer. Classification (NCBI taxonomy): domain Eukaryota; kingdom Metazoa; phylum Chordata; class Mammalia; order Tubulidentata; family Orycteropodidae; genus Orycteropus; species Orycteropus afer. Next base: position 4,024,163 of record NW_006921862.1, read on the forward strand.
TTGTGCCTAACCCAAGCCACAGTATTTTCAATTGCTTCATATGTGTATGAAAGCTGGACAATGAATATGGAAAACTGAAGAAGAATTGATACCTTTGAATTGTGGTATTGACTAAGAATATTGAAAATATTATGGGCTGCCCGAAGAAGAAATAAATCTGTCGTGGAAGAAGTACAGTGGAATGCTCCTTAGAAGTGAAAATTTGTCTTGCCTACTGTGACATATGATATAGAACCAATGGTAATGAAGGAAGAAGTCAAAGCTGCAATGAAAGAACTGGTGAAGAACAAGGCTCCGGGAATTGATGGCATACCGATTGAGATATTTCA
>NW_006921862.1:4025596-4035644 GCF_000298275.1 Orycteropus afer afer
ACTTCGTCTCACCTATTTTGGTCATGTTGTCAGAAGGGACCATTCCCTGGAGAAGGATGTCATGCTTGGTAGGGTGGAGGGTTGATGAAAGAGGGGGAGGCCTTCAAGGAGATGGATTGATACGGTGGCTGCGATGATGGGCTCAAGTATAGCAGGGATTGTGGGGCTGGCGTGGGATCAGGCAGTTTTTCGTTCTGCTGTGCATGGGGTCGCTATGAGTCGGAAACAACTCGACGGCACTTAACAACAACAACAACACTGAGAAGGTGATCATACTTGGTAAAGTGGAAGGTCAGAGAAAAACCAGAAGACCCTCAAGGAGATGGAGGGACATAGTAGCTGTGATGATGGGCTCAAGTACAGCAAGGGCAGTGAGGATGGCACAGGACAGGGCAGTGCTTCCTTCTGTTGTACTGAGGGTTGCTATGAGTCAGAACTGACTCAACGGCAGCTGGCAATGACAGCATATATATTTATGTTGTATGATAAGGATAACATAATGATAATAATCATATATTTGAAGCGTATGTAAAAACTGATAAAGTCCTTGGGAGTGATTTTGGAAGAATGAGAGATTTTCATTATATCCATATAAATACTTTCACTTTACTTAAAAGCTTAAAGAATCCAAGGCAAGGCCTTCCAAGTTATTTCCCTGGTGAAATAAAGACAAGCAGTAAGTAGTGTCTTAGAGGAAAAGTTTTGGTTCAATCTTAAACTCACATTAAACTTGTATTTTAGAATAATTTTTAAAATTAAGACATCAAAGCATGTGAAACTGGTGGCCAATTACATTATCATTAGTATAAAGTAACACAGTGTTATCATTCTTCTTAACATACTATGAAATAAGTATGTTAAGAGTATTTAATTATGTGGATGAGTGAAATGATGAAGGAAAAGTGTCAGTTAATTGCTTTTTCTTTGAGATGCTATTAGGGGTGGCAGTTAGCTAACATCCTTATGATTCATCTTAAAGAAATATGCTGCTGGGCGGCTCTTTGTAGAACTATTCTGAGAAAATTAGGAGGGAGAATAGGGCTTTCCTGCTTGGAACTGTGGCATTCTCAATTCTCAGGCTGTTCTGGGAAGCCTTTTATGACTTCACTTGGAAGAATCGTTTTTGCCTTTTTTTTTATGCACCCAAACCATTTCTTAGATATCTTCGTTATGTATCTGGCACATGGCATTTTAATTATTATTTCATGTATTTCTTGATTGTCTCATGTCGTTGTCTTATTATTCCACTTGTTCGCCTCTGTCATTCTTTAGGAACATGGTTATATTTTCTTTTTCTTAACCCCTAGCTCAGGGCTGGGCTTGGAATAGGTACTTGATGCCCATTTGTGAAATGAGTTAAAAAGTCACTTTTCATAGAGCCAAAGTTTTGGGAAAATGGATATGAGATGAAGGTCCTCATTTTTTTCTTTTCAGAAGCATCTGGAACAATCCTACTATCTTTAAATAGATTTGCCTAAAGATAATCTGTTGGTCGAGAAACTTCTCCGCTTCCTTATTACTTCCAAATGAAACAAAACAAAAAAGACAGCTGTTAGATATCAACATTGGTAAACTATCAGCTTGTAAGGTGTGACTTTTTCAAACTACAGAACATCTATGATTCAGGATTTAATATGAAAAAGATCAGTTGTTTCTGTGCGTGATTTACTTTTTCTGAAATACTCTGAACACGTGTATTTCTAATTTCCCCCTTCACTGTAATGCATTACAGAGAGATTTTAAGGGTGTGACAGGAAGAAAGGAAAGGGATAAATTTAGACTGTGATGCCCCTTTTAAAAATAGTAATCTGGAATTCTAAAGAAATGTGTATAAGAACTTTATCTCAAATTGTTTGTCTCCCATGTATTGTGAATTTGTGTACCCATCTCTCTCAAGAGTACATTCTGAAAGGATAGGCAACTGAGAAAAAGTCTGACAAGGACATCAGCCATGGCTTGGGTTAGGTGTGCTTTAGTCTTCAAAGAGCCATTCTTACTCTTCAGCACTTGAAAGAGGTATTTTGCAGCAGATCTGCCCAGTGCAATACATTATCTGATTTCTTGACTACTGCTTCCATTGGTGTTGATTATAGGAGCTCTGGTAGCATAGTGGCTAAGGCACTTGACTGCTAACCAGAAGGCTGGCGGTTCAAACCCACCAGCCACTCCTCGGAAGGAAGATGGGGCAATCTACTTCCGTAGTGATACTGCCTCGGAAACCCAAGGAGGGGTCGCTATGAGTCCGGTCTGACTCAACGGCACATAACAACAACAACAACAACATGGAACTAAGTAATATGAAATCTTCGACAACTTCAATCTTTTTTCCATTTATTGTGATGTTGCTTATTAGTCCTATTGTGAGGATTTTAATCTTTTTTATGACTAGGGGTAATCCATACTACAGACTGTAGTCTTTAATCTTCAAGCAAGGTTGCATCATCTGCATATCTCAGGATGTTAACAAGTCTTGCCTCAATCCTGATGCCATGGTCTTCTTCATATAGTTCAGTCTCTTGGATTATTCACTCAGCATACAGATTAAATAAGTATGGTGAAAAATTACAACCTTGACTCCCTTCCTGATTTTAAACCATGCAGTATCCCCTTTTTCTGTTCAAATGATAGCCTCCTGGTCTATGTACAGGTTCCTCTTGAGCACAATCAAGTGTTCTGGGATATTGTTGGATAATTTCCACATTCTGTGGGATCACTTTCCTTTGGAATGGGTTCAAATATGGATCTCTTCCAGTCAGCTGGCTAGGCAGCTGTCTTCCAAATTTCTTGGCATAGATGAGTAAGTACCTTCAGTGCAACATCTGCTTATGGAATCATCTCAGTGGGTATCCCATAAATTCCTGAAGCCTTATTTTTCCCTAATTCATTCAATGCAGCTTCAAATTCTTCCTTCAGTACCATTGGCTCTTGATCATATGTTATTTCCTGAAATGGAAAAATATCGACCAATTCTTTTTGGTACAGTGACTCTTTATTCCTTCCATCTTCATTTGATGTTTCCTACACCATTCAATATTTTGCCCATAGAATCTTTCAATAGTGCAACTTGAGGCTTGAATTTATTCTTCAGATCTTTCATCTTGAGAAATGTTGAGCGTGTTCTTCCCTTTTGGTTTTCTAACTCCAAGTCTTTGCACGTTACATTATAATAATTGACTTTGTCTTCTTGAGCTGTTCTTTGAAATCTTCTACTCAACTCTTTTATCTTGTCATCTCTTCCATTTGCTTTAGCTACTCTCCATTCAAGAGCAAGTCTCAGAATCTCTTCTGGCATCCATTTTTGTCTTTTCTTCCTTTCCTGCCTTTCTAATGACCTTTTGCTTTCTTCCTAGATGATGTTTTTGATGTCATCTCACAATTCATCTGGCTTTCAGTCACTAGTATTCAATGCATCAACTGTATTCTTTAGATGGTTTCTGAATTCAGGTGGGACATAATCAAGGTCTTATTTTGGGTCATGTAGACTTATTTTAGTTGTCCTCAGCTTCAGCTTCAACTAACATCTGAGTAGTTGATGGTCTGTTCCAGTCAGCTCCTGGCCTCGTTTGTCTGTAGATATTGAGCTTGTTCATTTTCTCTTTGCACAGATGTAGTTGATCTGATTCCTGTGTATTCCATCTGGAAAAGTACATGTGTATAGCTGCCATTTATGTTGTTGAAGAAAGGTATTGCAATGAATAAGTCATTGGTCTTGCAAAATTCTTTTATGTGTTCTCCAGAATAATTTCTATCACTAAGGCAATATTTTCTAGCTCTTGGTGATTCTTCTTTCTTTCTTTCTTTTTTTTTTCTCCAACTTTTGCATTCCAATCACCAGTAATAACCAACATGTCTTGATTGCATGTTTGGTCAATTTTAGACTGCAGAAGTTGGTAAAAATCTTCAATTTCCTTGTCTTTGGCTTTAGTGGTTGGTGTGTAAATTTGAATGATAGTAGGTTCAACTGGTCTTCCTTATAGGCATATGTATAGTATCCTGTCACTGATAGCATTGTATGTCAGGCTAGATCTTGAAACATTCTTTGGGATAACAAATACCACACCATCATTCCTCTTCAATTTACCATTCCCAGCATAGTAAATCATATGATTGTCTAATTCAAAATGGCCAAAACCAGTCCATTTCAGCTCACTAATGCCTAGGATATCGATCTTTATGCATTCCATTTCATTTTTGACAACTTCTGATTTTCCTAGATTCATATTTTATACATTCCATGTTCCCATTATTAATGGATGTTTGCAGCTGTTTCTTTCCACTTTGAGTCATGGCCCCATCAGTAAATGGAGGTCCTGACAGCTTTACTCCATCCACATCATTAAAATCAACTCTACTTTGAGGAGGTGGCCCTTCACCATTCATATTTTGAGTGCCTTCTGCCTGAGGGGCTCATCTTCCGGCATTATATTGGACAAAATTTCAGGGGTATTAATAAAGTTTTTCTAGTACTATACCAGACAGTGTTTCACTGCTATTCATAAGGTTTTCACCAGTCAGTTCTTTGAGAAATGGATGGCTCCTTTCTTCTTCCCAGTCTGTCTTAGTCTGGAAGCTCAGCTGAAACCTGTCCACCATTGGTTATCCTGTTGTTATTTGAAATACTGGTGGCATAGCCTCCAGCCTCATGATAAGGCATCATAGTATAACAAAGTGACAGACAAGTGGTGGAAATATCTCCTTGAAGAAAATTAGTCAGTTTTGTGATGAGAAGCATAATGGGAGGGAATAGGTATGTAAATTACAAAGCTAGTAAACCAGATCAAGAGTTCAGCAATGGTGACTGTGATAGTTAAGTTTGTGTGTCAGTTTGTCTGGGCCTGGTTGAGTGGCTGGGCAGCTGGAAGCAGTTATTCCCCATGGTGAGATTGGTAATTAACTCCATGGTGGAATCTATTGGAGCAGCTGAGTAGCTGCTTTAGGGATGTGGTCTGCTTCCAGTATATAAGAAGCAGCTTTGGGAATGGTCACACTTGAACCCTGCACGTAACCAAGTTTTCGTTCATCAGCCTGCCATGCTCTGTCGATCTTGGGACTGTTAATGGACTTAAATTAGTGGCCTGCCATGTTGTTTGGTGATATGTGGACTGTGCCTTTCCATTTGTTGACCTTGGGTTTGTCAGCCTTAGCAAGCAGCTGCTGCCTAAGTGAAGAAAAGCCTCTGGCTTCAGTGGGCCAAGAGCAAGAGGCAGAGCTGAAGCCCAAGTTCAAGGGGCTTTCACCCAGCCCTGAGAGCCTAGCACTTTGAACTCAAACATATAGCCTCCAAAAATTTTAAGAATAAACTCCTGTTTGTTAAAGCCATCCCATTTGTGGTATTTTATGTTAGAGCAGCACAGAGGTAACCAAAACAGTGGCATAGAGTTGTGTCCATCCTCCCTGCACCTCTCACCATGACTATACGGAAGTAACATCATCATCATATTGGGAATTACATTTCTTCCTCACCTGCCTGTCTCTTGAAGACTAAGAAAACCAACCAACAAGGGTAGTACTTAAGAGGAAAAGAAATAAGAGCATAGGTGTGTGTACTAGGGTCCTTAACTACAGGGTGATTAACAGTCTCTGGATTGGTTTGGAACGCTTGTCTTTTAGTACAATCTAGCCTCTCTTTGATGCAGCTTTTCCCAGTCCTATTTTGAGAGCCTTCTAACCTAACCAGACTATTCATAAAGTTGCGTGGTAATGTATTAGACAGTGTTTCTTTGCTATTCATAAGGTTTTCCCTGGCCAATTCTTTGAGAAGTGGACGGCCTCTTCCTTCTTCTTAGTCTGTCTCAGTCTGTAAGCTGGGCTGATACTTGTGCACCATGTACATCCCACTGGGTTTGAAACACCAGTGGCTCAGCCTTAAAGCTCATATCAACATGTCACCATAGTAGGACAAACTGACAGACAAGTTTGTCTCCCTGTTGGAAACCTCTCCTACCACCCTTACCTGGGTCCCTGTGGCTGAATCCTCCTCTGTCCTGGTTCCTGGGCCTTTTAATCCCCTTTCTCCCACTCTCCCACCCTGCTGATTTGGGCATGCCTGCGTTCCCCCTCCTCATCTGGATCCCTGTGGCTGACTACTCCTCTGTCCCAGTTCCAGGACCTTTTAATCCCCTTTCTCCCGCTCTCCTGCCTTGCTGTTTTGGGCATGCCTGGGTTCCCTCTCACCTGGATCTCTGCAGCTGACTGCTCCTCTGTCCCTGTTCCTGGGCCTTTTAATTCCATTTCTCCTGCTCTCCCAACCTGCTGCTTTGGGCTGCAATGATGGACTCAAGTATAGCAGGGATCATGGAGCTGGTGCAGATAGGGCAGTGTTTCATCTGCTGTGCATGGGGTCGCTATGACTTGGAAACGACTCGATGGCACCTAACAACAGCCTCTCTTTGACCTGCCTTTCTGAACCATTACTTGAATCAGTAGCCCAAGTCTCTCTCTCTCTCGCTCTCTGTGTGTTACAAAGCCAGAGACTGAGATAAAGAGACAGATAGAGATTAAGATAGATAAAAGATGGGGAGAGGGTATTTGTTTAGCATTTTTACACAATGTATTAATTGGAACCTTTGTTAATTTAATGTAAAAAGGATAACAAAAATGCTAACTGGTGTAGTATTTAAATTCCTATCTTATGTAAACATTTGCTTAAATTTCAGAGATTTATTTTGAACACCAGTATCAATGACAAAAATTATTCTAATCGCATTTGTTTTGTTGACTTACACTGGGATTTTATGCCATTTTCATTCTTCAATTTCTCCAGATATATGAAATTTCTCTAATTATGCAGTTAACAAATCTTTATGAGCTACAATGAAAACAATGCAGATAAAAACCACTGTATTGAGAAAAATTGTCAAAAAAATATTGTATCATATTATCTCTTGGCTTTTCAATCCCTACATACTATATTTAATACCCTCAACTATATTTACGATGTTCTTATGAAGAACTTAACCTGATTTATATATATTATAATGTGCATCTTGTATATGCTATTCATTATTTTGTTTGGTCTCATTCTAAACCTATAGCACAGAATTTAGTTTCAAAATTCTATATAAGGATTAAGGAGCTCTGGTGTTGTAATGCCTAAGGCATTTGACTGCTAACCAGAAGGTTGGAGGTTCAAACTCACCAGCTACTCTGCAGAAGGAAGACTGGGCAATCCACTTCCATAAAGATTTACTATCTCGGAAACCCAAAGGACATCGCTATGAGTTGGAATCGACTTGATGGCAGTGAGTTTGGTTTTTTATATAAGGATTGTGGGGATGGTGCAAGAATGGGCAGTGTTTCCAGGCTTTTTTGTACATAGGATCACTATGAGTCAGAGCCATCTTGAAGGCAACTAACAGCAACGTAGGTGAGCAAACTGAGATTCATAAGGTTAAGCAATTTTCCTGCAGGTTCACTGTTGGCCAGATTGGGGGACTAGCTGCTCTCTGTCCACTACACAGCATTGCTGATTATCAGTCCTGAGTCACATGAAGCCTCCAGCTTGGTTTCTATATATATCTCATAGCATTGTTCCTGAGTTCTTTGATCTTGGATTTGGAACAGTGGACTTTTACTGCAGATCTCTTATACTCTGCCCAGGACAGTCTTAGTAGGATAGGGAGTAGATCATTGAATCTCCTGGACCACTGAATTTTCTAAAAGTGAGAGATGTGTAGTGCTGACAGGCAGTTAATAGAAGAAAATATCCCAAGTTCTCTGTGAAAACTCAAATCTAAGAAAGTATTTGGTTTCCAGTACCAACAGAGAAAACAGAGCTGCTCTCCACTCTGTTGTTGTTGTTAGGTGCCATTGAGTTACCTCCGACTCATAGTGACCCAATGCACAGCAGAAAAAAACATCACCCAGTCCTGCTCCATCTCCATGATCATTGCTATACTTGAGCCCATTGCCACTGCCACTGTGTCAGTCCATCTCATCGAGGGCCCTCCCCTCTTTTGTCAACCCTCCACACTACCAAGCATGCCATCCTTCTCCAGGGAATGGTCCCTTCTTACAACATGACCAAAGTATGTGAGACAAAGTCTGGCCATCTTGCCTCCAAGGAGCAGTCCCGCTGTACTTCCTCCAGGACAGACCTGTTAGTTCTTTTAGCAGTCCATGGTACTCTCAGCATTCTTTGCCAACACCACAGCTCAAAAGCCTCAGTTCTTCGGTCTTCCTTATTCATTGTCCAGCTCTCACATGCATATGAGGCAATTGAAAATACCATAGCTTGTGTCAGGCACACCTTAGTCCTCAAAGAGACATCTTTGTTCTTTAGCATTTGACATAGGTCCTTTGCAGCTGATTTGCCCAGTGGTATACATTGTCTGATGTCCTGACTGCTGCTTCCCTTGGCGCTGATTGTAGAACCAAGCCATGTGAAGTCTTTGACAACTTCAATCTTTTCTCCATTTATTGTGATGCTACTTATAGGTCCAGTTTTGAGGATTTTTGTTTTCTTTATATTGAGTTGTAATCCATACTTCAGACTGCATTCTTCCATCTTCATCAGTAAGTGCTTCAAGTCATCCTCACTTTCAGCAAGCAAAGTTGTGTCATCAGAATATTGCAGGTTGTTAATGATTTTTCCTCCAATCCTGATGCCACATTCTTCTTCATATAGTCCAGCTTCTTGGATTATTTGCTCAGCATACAGATTGAATAACTATGGTGAAAGAATACAACCCTGACACACTCCCTTCTTGATTTTAAACCATGCAGTGTTCCCTTTTTCTGTTCAAATGACAGCCTCCTGGTCTATGTACAGACTCCACATGAGTACAATTAAGTGTTCTGGAATTCCCATTCTTCTCAATGATATCCACAATTTGTTATGATCCACACAATCAAAATACTTTTGCATAGTTAATAAAACATAAGTAAACATCTTTCTGGTATTCTTTGCTTTGAGCCAAGATCCAGCTGACATCAGCAATGATATCCCTTGTTCCATGTCCTCTTCTGAATCCAGCTTGCCTTTCTGGAAGTTCTTAGTGAATATATTGCTGCAACCATTTTTGAATTATCTTCAGTAAAATTTTACTTGGGTGTGATATTAATGATACTGTTAGATAATTTCCACATTCTGTGGGATCACCTTTCTTTGGAATGGGTGCAAACATGGATTTCTTCCAGTAAGTTGGCCAGGCAGCTGTCTTCCAAATCCCTTGGCATGGCCAAGTGAGTGCCTCCATCAGGGCATCTGTTTGTTGAAACATCACAATGGGTATTCTGTCAATTCTTGGAGTTTTGTTCTTTGCCAATTCCTTCAGTGCAGCTTCAACTTCCTTCTTTAGTACCATTGGTACTTGAACATATGCCAATTCTTGAAATGGATGAAGATTGACCAGTTCTTTTTGGTATAGTGATTCTGTGTATTCCTTCAATCTTCTTTTGATGCTTCCTGCATCATTCAGTATTTTGCCCATAGAATATTTCGATATTGCAACCCAAGGCTTAATTTTTTTCCTCAGTTCTTTCAGCTTGAGAAATGCTGAGCGTGTTCTTCCCTTTTGGTTTTCTAACTCCTGGTCTTTGCACATGTCATTATAGTAATTGACTTTGTCTGCTGGAGCTGCTCTTTGATATCTTCTGTTCAGCTCTTTTATCTTGTCATTTCTTTCATTTGATTTAGCTGCTCTTTGCTCAAGGTCAAGTTTCAGAGTCTCTTCTGACATCTATTTTGGTCTTTTCTTTCTTTCTCATATTTTTAATTACCTCTTGCTTTCTTCATGGATGATGCTCTTGATGTCATCCCACAATTCTTCTGGTTTTCAGTCTTTGGTGTTCAATGCATCAAATCTATTCTTTAGATGGTTTCTAAATTCAGGAGGGATATATTCAAGGTCATATTTTGGCTCTTGTTGACTTGTTTTAATTGTCTTCAACTTCAAGTTCAGCTTGCATATGAGCAGTTGATGGTCTTTTCCACAATCAGCTGCTGGCCTTGTTTTGGCTGAAGATATTGAGCTTTTCCATTGCCTCTTGTCACAGATGTGGTCAATTTGATTCCTGTGTACTCCATCTGGTGAAGTCCATGTGTGTA
>NW_006921862.1:4035934-4044128 GCF_000298275.1 Orycteropus afer afer
CCTATCACTGACAGCATTGTACTTCAGGACAGATCTTGAAACATCCTTTGTGATGATGAATGCCACACCATTCCTCTTCAAATTGTCATTCTCAGAATAGTAGATCATATTGTTGGCTGATTCAAAATGGTCAAAACTCATCCATTTCAGCCCACTGATGCCTAGGATATCAATCTCTTTGCATTCCATTTCATTTTTGATGACTTCCAATTTTCCTAGATTCATACTTCATACATTCCAAGTTCCAATTATTAATGGATGTTTGCAGCTGTTTCTCCTCAATTTGAGTTGTGCCATATCAGCACATGGAGGTCCTGAAAGATTTACTTTATCCTTATCATTAAGGTAGGTTCTACTCTGATGATGCAGTTCTTTCCCAATCCTATTTTGATTGCCTTCTGACCCAAGGGGCTCGTCTTCCTGCACCGTGTCAAATAATGTTTCTGGGCTATTCATAAAGTTGCCCAGTAATGTATCAGACAGTGTTTCTCTGCTATTTATAAGATTTTCATTGGCCAATTTTTTGAGAAGTGGATGGCCTCTTCCTTCTGCCTAATCTATCTCAGTTTGTAAGCTGCTTTGAAACCTGTGCACCATGTGCAACCATGGTGGCATTTGAAACACCAGAGGCACAGCCTCAAGCCTCACAGCAACATGCAAGACCCAAAGGATGGCAAACTGACAGAGAAGTTTGTCTCCCTTAACTGTTGGAAGCCTCTCCACCCTCCCCTACCTAATTCCTACCTGGATCCTGCTGCTTTGTGGTCCCCGGCTGCTCCCTCCCTTTCTTGGCTCTGGAGGCTGGGGCCTGCCTGCCTCCCACCCATTACCTGCATCCTGCCACTTTTGTGGTCCCTGGCCATCCCTCCCTTTCTTCACTCTAGGCGTCCTTGTTTCCCTTTTGTGGTTTTCTCTCTTCTCCTTGTCAGATCCCAGCTGTGGATAATGGACAGTGACATTTGTTTCTTACTATTGATATTAGAAATGATGCATTTCTGTCTGGAAGAGGACCTGCTGACTAGGAGATAAGTCCAAACCTAGTGCTGTTGAGTCTATTCCAATTCCTAGCAACCTTATAAGACAGAGCAGAACTGCTCTATAGGGTTTCCAGTGTTGTAACATAGAGGCACACTGTCCCATCTTTCTCCAACAGAGTGGCTGGTGGATTTGAACCACTGACCTTTTGATTAGCAGCCAAATGCTTAACCTTTGCACCATCAGAGCTTCTTGCATAAGTCCAAGGAGACACTCAAATGCCAAAGTCAATCATCTTTTATCATTAACTTCAATTCTGCTGTGAAAGACCTACAAGATCACTGTTCAGTGACTTAACAAGTTGAACATAACATCCTTAGCTTCAGAAGGGGCTAAACATACCTGTGGCAGATTCTCTTGGTTGCTTATCTTCCATGCCAATATACAGCACTGGGTGTAATTAATATTTGGTGTAAAGTGATTATGGCAATCCTCTTCCTCATTGCCTTTGACTTATCTTGGATGGTCATGAAATCTTCCTCTGGAAAATGAGGTATAAGGAACATTTTGGGAAATTTCTGCTGTTTTGTGATGTCGGGATGTTTGGAACATTGACAGCTATCTTTGACCTTGAGGTAGGACAGTGAATATATACCAAAGATGACAGAGCAGTAAATTGGAAGGAACCTGCATCTTTGATGATGTCGATGAGCCATTGAATCAATCCTCTTATGGCATCTCTCCAGTCTGTTTGTAAAGTAATGTCCTTGTAGTTTATGCCTGTTAGTCAAGTTTTCTGTTATTTGCTGCTAAAACTATTTTTAATTGATACAATATCCTAGCAGGGATTGTATATATCACAGTTCACTTCTCATAACTTTTAATTTCACACTACAAATGCTGTTAGACTATAATTAAAAGGACAATTTAGTCACACAGCAAATGGTATAATCTGATAACACAAAATCAATAGAAGACACTTGAATATTACATTAAGAAACTAAACGAGAAATTAACTTGGCAAATGTATAATGCATAAATATGCTTTATTAGTTCAGTGTTAATTATCTTTAATCCATAAAATTACTCAACCTTAATTTCCATGCTTCTGTATTGTATTAGAGGAGCTCTGGTGGTGTAGTGGGTAAGACATTTGGCTGCTAACCAGAAGGTTGAAGGTTCAAACTCACCAGCTGCTCTGTAGGATGAAGATGAGGCAATCTACTTCCACAAAGATTTACTGGCTTGGCATCCAATGTGGGTCACTGAGTCAGAATCAACTCAATGGCAGTGGTTTTATATTGTATTAGGAGACTCTGAGTGGCCTAAAGAGTTATGAACTTGACAACTAACCATAAAGGTTTGTGGCTCAAACTCACTCAGAGGTTGTTTGAAAGAAAGGCTGGAGATTTGCTTCTGAAAGGTCAGTGTTGAGCACAGGTCTACTGTGCACCACAGGGGGTCACCATGAGTGGGGATCGACTCAATGGCAACTGGTTTGTTTTTAAATATTGTTTCAACATTGGTATATATCTGTAGCAATTTTGATATGCTGTCATTTTTAAGTCAGTTGAAATATTGATTCCTAAATATTGATAAAGTGATAACTTATTTCAATATATTTCAAAATAATTAAGCACTGGTGGAGGTCAAATATAAGGGTGAATGCTGGCAAAGCAGGCTCCAAACCAACAGATACTTACAGTGCTCAAGATGTCTGTGGCCAAAGGGTTGGTGACCTATGGTTGTTGTCAGGAGGAAAAAATGTGGGAGGCTTGAATATGCTATTAAGTAGAAAACTGGTATCCAAGTATTTGATCCTCCACTATCGTATATTTTCTCAAGGACTGCTCACATATTACTTAGGAATGCCTGACATCGGCACAGTAAATAGAACATGCAGCTCCAAGATGCTCCAGTGCTGAAACAACAGTTGTTCCTCGTCCAGCACATTCTCATCCCAAATGAAAGCAAACCCAAGTCTTTAAGGGATTATTAGAGGAAGGATATTATTTTCTCAGTGACTCAAAGCCAGCTGTGAAAGCCTTTAGCACAGTTTATGCTTCTTTTGCTCCTTTCTCTTCTACCTTTGGCATGCCTGCAATTGGATGAAGTGCTTTTCCTGAAATGGCAATCACTATTAAATCCATTAGCTGGAAACCAAAATGTTTCCCTAATTGTTTAAAGTCTCATCATGAAAAGGAAGTTATCATTGATTGGAATATGAGGGGAAACAGTCCCAAGTTTGTGATTCTTTTCCTTTTCATAAACACTGCAGATGAGACTGACATGCTCAGCATGGTCTGATTTACTTCTTGGACGTTTCTTGTTCACCACTAGACGTTTCTAGTCTGGATTTCTTTGTGCCCAGTCATTCTGTTTTTATTTCTTGTATTTGTTGACTATTTTCTCTCATTTCATTTTCTTCTTATGCCTCTCATAGGGTTTGTGTCTTTGTATTGCTTTAAACATTTTAATTAATTTCCAATGATTTTTAACACCAGATCTTTGAAACTCCTTTTAAAAAAATTTAGTTGGCTATAACCTATTTCAGTATTTATAACTATATAATCTGAATATCTAAATATAGTGCATCTTTTCCTCTTTTCTTCAATAGCCATTTCAGCCACTCTCAAGCACTAACTAACATTGCTCAGTATTTGGTATCCCAATGACTCATTTCTTTGACTGTGGCCTTGTAACTATGAATCTACAGTTCCTAGGACAGTACCTTACTCTTAGTGAGTGATGGTAAGTATTTCAGGAATGAATGAATAAATTAAATGTTATTTTTTGCATATCATCAAAAACTTACCTTGACCAAATAAATTGACCCAAATAAAATCCATCAAAATAAGGTGTTTTTCTGTCTTGTTTGATTTAAGTTCTCAGCCTCTGATAATTCTGTGCTTCTCTCTTCATTGGACCTGGAGTGTTGGATAGTTTTCTGAGCAAAAAGAAAAAAAATGCTTTTCACTTAAAGGTGATCCAACATAAAAAGCAAAACCAAAAACCAAACTCACTGCCGTGAAGTAGGATCTGACTCATAGCGACCCTTCCTTGTGTTTCCAACATAACTCTAAGAAAATATGACATTAACCAATTAATATAATTCATAATTTTGACATTTCTAAAAGAGAGCTATAAACCAAACCAAACTCACTGCCATCGAGTTGATTCAGACTCATAGTGACCCTTCCTTGGGTTTCCAAGGTGGTATCTCTACGGTATAGATTGCCTACTCTTCCTTCTGAAGTGGCTGGTGGGTTTGAATGGCCAGCCTTCTGGTTAGTAGTCAAAGGCCTTAGGTGCTGCTACATCACCAGAGCTATAGATAAATATTTTTAAATCTTGCTTCCTAGAGCTTGACTATATCATTTACATGAAAGAAGGTTTAATCTTACAGAAAATTTAAAATCAAAGAGTACTGGTCTTGGACATTTCCATGGTTATAATGAAAATATAATATTTTTCTCATATAATGTGCTCATTGAAATAATGTATGCACACATAAAACACATATAGCACAGATAGGAAACTAATGTGTGGGAGAATGAGGGGGGTTGTCTGGTTTGTAAAAACCATGTAATGTGTGCATCATTTATATGAAAATGCAGTAATAAAATGGCTGAAGCCTGTATTTAAATAGATTGTAATAATAAACGTGGAAGGCATTATTTAATTTTTTCTTTGCTCATTAGTTATATTGTTTACTAAATGAGAGAAACTTATGTATTTAATTTGATAATGAAAAATTGAATTTCGTTTGACAATCAGGATAAAGTACTGAATATCAAGACTGCACTCCTTTTACATGGTGTTGACATTCAAGTATCGTCAGTTTCCTAATGCTTTGAATTGTATGATGAGGTGACTTCCAAAACATTTGAAAGGAGAAAAAAATAGAGATAGACTTACTTATTCCAATTTGGCAGTAATTTCATAGGAAGGAGGATAGCTTAATTCCAAGTTGTAACAGTGAAAGTCTAAAGGATTTTCAGTGTAATCATTACGTCTTAAATAATTCTTAGCTGTTGAACTAACATGCCATGGGCTTCTGTGATTGTCTTTGAATTTTGTGCATTGGATAATCCTTTAACATAGTAAATCTAGAGAGATGAATCAAGCTATTTTTTTTTTTTTTTTTATCTATTTCCTATAATTTAGAAGAGAGATTTACCAAAAGATTAATGACATTGTGTGGTTACAGTCTGAAGTACTGTGAATGACATATTTGTAATATCTTGTTGTTAATAATTAGAATTGATGTAGATCTTCTCATCTCAGGCCATGGAGGGTAAATAGCCCAATTAGAGAATTGCCTTCTTTGCATTATTAGATCCAATATATCTGGGGCTCTAGAAATCAGACTTTTATAAAAGGTTATTTACTCATGAGACATTTTGTTTGTCCTACTTACCCATAGCATTTCCAATCACCTAATATGTATGTGAAAGCTGGACAATGAATAAGGAAGACCAAAGAAGAGTTGATGCTTTTGAGTTGCGGTGTTGGCGAAGAATGCTCAAAGTACCACAGACTGCCAGAAGAATGAACAAATCTTCTGGAGGAAGTACAGCCAGAATGCTCCTTGGAAGCATGAATGGCCAGACTTCATCTCACCTACTTTGATTGTGTTGTCAGAAGGGACTACTTATTCCCTGAAGAAGGATATCATGGTTGGTAAAGTGGAGGGTCAGTGAAAAAGGGGAAGGCCCTCAATGAGATGGACAGACACAGTGACTGCAACAATAGGCTCAAGTATAACAAGGATTGTGAGGTTGGCACAGGACTGGGCAGTGTTTAGTTCTGTTGTACATAGGGTCTCTAAAAGTCAGAACAACTCTATAGCACCTAACAACAATAACAACTTATATAGCAATTTCCTTGAAGTTGAAGGTTGTGTAGCTCAGTCCATATAACCTATAGCAAAAAACTGGTAGGGTTTTCCAGGTATCTAATATTGAGCCAGGTAGCCTGGGATTTTAACTTCCTCTCTGGTAAAATGGAAAAGGAAAAAAAAAAAACAAAAAAACTGTATATACCAAGTTGAATTAAAAAAAAAAAATCAGTATTTACTTCTTGGGCCTCCTCAGAAAGAAGTTCTTACTTTGGGGTTGAATGTTCCTATGTACTGGGAGAGAATACTTTGTGAGTTCTCTTTGTCTTTTGAGAATGAATCAAGTAAAGCTGAGTAGTATGTACTGAGTACCTACTACATGCTGGTAATGCTCTAAGTGTTTAACTTGTGTTAACTTACTGAAGCCACACAATAACACTATGACATTGATACTATGTTGTATTTGAGGGCATGGGTGGGTTCAGTGGAAGAATTCTTGGCTTCCATGTGGGGGATTTGGGTTTGATTTCTGCCGATGCACCTCATGTGCAGCCACCACTACTCTGTCATTGGAAACTTGCATGTTGCTATGATGCCTAACGGATTTCAGTGGAGATTATAGATTAAGGCCAACAAGGAAGAAAAGCCTGGCAACCCATTTCCAAATGTCAGCCAATGAAAACCCTATGGATCACAATGGTTGATCTGCAACTGATTATAAACAGAATTTTGATGGAATTTGTGGGAAGGACGCTTTGCACATTTTTCCATATTCCATACATTGAACGTATCTAGGTGAAAGCAAATGTTTCATGCAAAACAAGTGCTCAATTGTTTATTTAATGAGTTAATGAATGAATTTTCAGTGTCTGGGTTGTCAAGCTAAAATCCCATTCCTAGGCTGTGAGCTTCTTGCAGAAATATTTGACACACTGAACACCAGTGACTGAAGATCAGACAAGTTGTGGGATGACATCAAGAACGTCATCCATGAAGAAAGCAAAAAGTCATTAAAAAGACAGGAAAGGAAGAAAAGACCACAACAAATGTCAGAGGAGACTCTGAAACTTGCTCTTAAACAGAGATTAGCTACAGCATATGGAAGAAATTATGAAATAAAAGAGCTGAAGAGAAGATTTCAAAGGACAGCTTGAGAAGATGAAGTAAAATGTTACAATGAAATATGTGAAGACCTGGAATTAGAAAACCAAGAGAGAAGAACACGCTTGGCACTTCTTAAGATGAATTAACTGAAGAAAGTAAGTATTCAAGGCTTGAGTTGTAATATTGAAGGAGTCTATGGACAAAATATTGAATGATGCAGGAAGCATCAAAAGAAGATGGAAGGAAGACACAGAGTCACTGAACCAAAAAAGAATTTGTCAATGTCCAGCCACTTCAGGAGGTGCCATATGATCAAGAACTGGTGTTATTGAAGGAAGAATTCCAAGCTGAACTGCAGAAATTGGAGAAAAACAAGGCTCCAGGAATTGATGAAATGCCCATTGAGATGTTTCAACAAATGAATACAGTGCTGGAGATGCTTACTCCTTTAGGCCACAAAATTTGGAAGTCAGCTCCCTGGCCAATCGACTGGAAGAGATCCATATTTATGCCCATGACAAAGAAAGGTGATCCCACATAATGTGGAAATTACTGAACAATATCATTAATATCATACACAAGTGAAAGTTTGCTGAAGATAATTCAAAAGTGGTTTGTAGCAATAGATTGACAGAGAACTGCTAGAAATTCAAGTCGATTCAGAAAAGGGCATGGAATGAGGGTTATTGCTGATATCAGACAGGAAGCAAAGAATACTAAGAAGATTTTTACCTGTGTTTTATTGACTATGCAAAGGTGTTCAACTGTGTGGACCATACTAATTATGTATAACATTGTGAAGAATGGGAATTCCAGAATACTCACCTATAGTCATGAGAACCCTGTATGTAGACCAAGATGCTGTCATTTGAACAGAACTAGGGAATATTGCTTGGTTTAAAATTAGGAAAGGTATGCATCAGGGTTGTCCTTTCACCATACTTATTCCATCTGTATGTTGAGCAAATAATGAGAGAAGGTGGATTATATGAAGAGGAACATGGCATCAGGATTGGAAGAAGACTCATTAACAGCCTGTGGTGCACATATGATATAATCTTGCTAAAAATGAAGATGAGTTGAAGTACTTACTGATGAAGATCAAATACTACAGCCTTCTGTATGGATTATGTTGTTGTTTGTTGTTATGTGCCATTGAGTCAGACCCGACTCATAGCGACCTCTCCTTGGGTTTCCGAGGCAGTATCACTACGGAAGTAGATTGCCCCATCTTCCTTCTGAGGAGTGGCTGGTGGGTTTGAACCACCAGCCTTC
>NW_006921862.1:4044228-4047646 GCF_000298275.1 Orycteropus afer afer
CCAGCCTTCTGGTTAGCAGTCAGGTGCCTTAGGCACTACACTACCGGAGCTCCCGTATGGATTATATCTCAACATAAAGAAAACAAAAATCCTCACAGCAGGACCGATAAGCAACATTACGATAAATGGAGAAAAGATTGAGGGTGTCAAGGATTTCATTTTACTTTCACCCACAATCAATGACTGTGGAGGCAATAGTCAAGAAATCAAATGACATATTAATGCACTGGGCAAACCTGCTGTGAAAGATTTCTTGAAAGTGTTAAAGAGCAAAGATAGCACTTTGAAGAGTAGGGTGTATCTGACCTAAGCCAAGGTATTTTCAGTTGCCTCATATGCAAAGCTGGACAATGAATAAGAAAAATTGAAGAAGAATTGATGCCTTTGAATTGTGATGTTGGTAAAGAATACTATGGACTTCCAGTATAATGAACAAATTGGTCTTGGAAGAAGTGCAGCCAGAGAACTCCATAGAAGCAAGAATGGCCAGACTTTGTCTCAAGTACTTGGATCATGTTGTCAGAAGGGACCATTTCTTGGAAAAGATTATAATACTTGGTAAAGTACAGGATCAGTGAAAAAGGGAAGCGCCTCAAGGAGACAGGTCGACAGTTTCTGCAACAATGGATCAAGCACAGCGAGGACTGTGATGACGGCACAGGACCAGGCAGTGTCTCAGTCTGTTGTGAATACGTTTGGCATGAGTCGGAGCTGACTCGATGGCATCTAACAGCAACAACATCCGAGTTCCAAGTGAAACTTGGTCTAGGATCTTTTAAATCGATGGAGGTGGTGGAAGCTGGAGGTAAAGACAATATGTCATTTCAAAGTTACAAGTGGTTTTGCGTGTGTATGTGTTGGAGACTTGAATACATCTTCAGCAGAAAGAGTGCTTTTGTTGGGGGAAACCACAGGAATGGCTAGTTGGTTCTATAATTGCAGAGTTTAGGCCACAATCAGAAAATGGTATGTTTGAGTAGCTGTGGCTCTCAGTAACCAAAAGGCTCATTGTAACAATAAGTGTTTATATTCAAGGCAACATTGTGTCCCTGTAGTCTCTGTACCTTTTAGATTTTTTTTTCCCCCCAAATGGGAATTTTTCCTACTGATGTAAAGGCATTTATTTATTCTTAGGTAAATATTTTGTATGTGCTTATTCTCCCCAAGGGAGTTTAAGTACTGTGGTGATCAGCAGTTGTGCTTTGGAGAAGTAGGAGATGGGAAAGATGATTCTCTGCACAGTGTCTTGGATTGGTTTAGGAGGATGAAGAGTTTCTAGGGACTCTGGGTAAAGCAATACTGCTTCAAGGTCCAGGTGACAAGGTGTAGCATAAGTTCTGAGAGAGGGCCTTTTATCCTACATGGACACAGAGCCTGACCACATTCTGACATCAGAGGATTGGAGATAGCCTCTTTGGTGTGACAATTTAAGTTCTTATGATAGGCAGCTGTGGGACTCATTCCAGAAGCTTTGGGAGCATGGTTACACATGAACACTCAAATACACACATAGTTTTCCTGTGTACATCATCATATATTTATGCATATTCTTTATCTTCCATAAAATCTGAAGTGTACTAGAAACAGTTTTGTCCCATTGTGCTTTATTTTATATCTTAAAAGAATGAAATGTCAGCAAAAGTAAAAGAGTTTGAGAATTGATAATGACAACAATGTAAATAGCTAACATTTCTTGAGCAATTATTATGTGTCAAGTAGTGTGCTATATGTTTTACATGTATTCATTCATTAATCTACATAATTGCCCAACAGAAGTGCATGGGTACTTCATAGAGTTATGAGCTTGGCCCTAGACATGTTGAAGCATAAGTAGGCAATGATATACCCTAGAGATTGTAGAGAGGACTCCTACTTTGGGGGTAGGTGAGAAAAGGTGATTGCCAGACCTTTTCCAAGTGTTAGGATCTAACACTCATCATGTCATGATCAAGTACAGGTATGGGTATTAGGAGTGTTCAGTGATATTGATTGTGTTGTTGTTAGGTGCCGTCAAGTCACCTCCAACTCATAGCTACCCTATGCACAGCAGAATGAAACACCACCCGCTTCTGAGCCAGCTCCATGATTCTTGCCATACTTGAGCCCATCACTGCTGCCACCATGTCAATCCATCTCATTGAGGGCTTCCCCTCTTTCGTCGATCCTCCACCTTACCAAGCATGACATCTTTCTCCAGGAAATGGTCCCTTCTGACAAAATGACCAAAGAATGTGAGATGAAGTCTGGCCATTCTTGCCTCCATGGAGCATTCTGCCAGCACTTCCTCCAGGACAGACCTGTTAGTTCTTTTAGCAGTCCACAGTATTTTCAGCATTCTTTGCCAGCACCACAGCTCAAAAGCATCAATTCTTCTTTGGTTTTCCTTATTTATTGTCCATCTCTCACATGCATATGAGGCAATTGAAAATACCATAGCTTGTGTCAGGCGCACCTTAGTTCTCAAGGAGACATCTTTGTTCTTCAGCAATGGAAATAGGCCTTTACAGCTGATTTGCCCAGTGCTATATGTCGTCTGATGTCCTGACTGCTGCTTCCATTGGCATCAATTGTAGAACCAAGTAATGTGAAGTCTTTGACAATTTCAACCTTTTCTCCATTTATTGTGATGCTGCTTATAGGACTGGTTGTGAGGATTTTTGTTTTCTTTATACTGAGATGTAATCCATACTACAGATTATATTCCTCAGTCTCCATCAGTGAGTATTTCAAGTCATCCTCACTTTCAGCAAGCAAAGTTGTGTCAGCATATCACAGGTCGTTAGTGATTCTTCCTCCAATCCTAATGCCACATTCTTCTTCATATAGTCCAGCTTCTTGGATTATTTGCTCAGCATACAGATTGAATAAGTATGGCAAAAGGATACAACCCTGACACACTCCCGTCTTGATTTTAAACCATACAGTGTTCCCTTTTTCTGTTTGAATGACAGCCTCCTGGTCTATGTACAGGTTCCTCAGGAGTACAATTAAATGTTCTGGAATTCCCATTCTTCTCAATGTTATTCACAATAACAATGTTATGATCCACACGATCAAATGCTTTTGCATATTCAATAAAACACAAATAAACATCTTTCTGGTATTCTTTGCTTTGAGCCAAGATTCATCTGACATCAGCAACAATATCTCTCATTCCACAACCTTTTCTGAATCCAGCTTGCATTTCTGGAAGTTCTCTGTCAATATACTGTTGCAACCATTTTTCAATTATCTTCAGTAAGATTTTACTTCCATGTGATATTAACGATATTGTTCGATAATTCCCACATTCTATGGGATCACCTTTCTTTGGAATGGGAACAAATATGGATCTCTTCCAGTCAGTTGGCCAGGTAGCTGTCTTCCAAATCTCTTGGCATAACCAAGTGAGTGCCTCCAGTGGGGTATCTGTTTGTTG
>NW_006921862.1:4049041-4050708 GCF_000298275.1 Orycteropus afer afer
ATTATTAATGGATGTTTGCAGCTGTTTCTCTTCAATTTGAGTCATGCCATGTCAGCACATGGAGGTCCTGAAAGACTTACTTTATCCATATCATTAAGGTTGGCTCTACTCTGATGAGGCAACTCTTTCCCAGTCCTATTTTGAGTGCCTTCTGACCCAAGGGGCTCATCTTACTGCACTGTGTCGGACAGTGTTTCAGAGCTATTCATAAAGTTGCACAGTAATGTGTCAGACAATGTTTCTCTGCTATTCATAAGGTTTTCCCTGGCCAATTTTGAGGAGTGGATAACCTCCTCTTTCTTCTTAGTCTGACTTAGTCTGTAAGCTGCATTGAAACCTGTGCACCATGTGCAACTCTGCTGGTGTCTGAAACACCAGTGGCACAGCCTCAAGCCTCACAGCAACATAAAAGCCCCACAGGATGACAAACTGACAGACAAGTTTGTCTCCCTTAGGTGTCGGAAACCTCTGCGCTCTCCCCTTACCTGATTCCTACCTGGAACCTGCCACTTTGTGGTCCCTGGCTGCTTGTTCCCTCTCCTGGCTCTAGTGGGCTTGGGGCCTAGACTTGCCTCCCGCCCCTATTTACCTGGATATCCTGCCATTCCAGAGATCTCTGGCCTCTCCTGCTACCTCCCTTTCCTGGCTGTAGGGGGCTTGGGGCCTAACTTTGCCTCCTGCCCCTTTTTACCTGGATATTCTGCTGCTCCAGAGGTCTCCAGCCTTTCTGTGATATTGATTAGGGACAAGTTAAAACTTGAGCTCTTTCCTTCTCCTGGTTGGTAGCTGAGGTAGATTAGAATGGATGAGTGGAATTGCTGCATGCCACTCTTGTGGAACTGAATCAAGTTCAGAATGACCCTGCTATGGCTTTTAGACAGTTTGTGGCCACAATGAATTCCAGTTATAAAGAAAATTAATGATCTGTAGAGGAGAAAGTCTGTATTATTTTTTTGGCCCTGTGGTTAAAGCATTAGGCTGCTAACCAAAAGCTTGGGGCTCTAAACCCACTGGCTTTTCTGCAGGAGAAAGGTAAGGCAGTCTGCTTCCATAAATATTTCAGCTTTGGAAACCCTATGGGAGAGTTTTAGTCTAGAACTGCAATATTGAAATATTCCATGGGGAATATATTGAATGATGCAGGAAACATCAGAAGATGTCACTATACCAAAAAAATTGGTAGATGATCATCCATCTTAGGAGGTGGCATATGATCAAGAACCAGTGGTAATGAAGGAAGAAGTTGAAGCTGGGCTGAAGGAATTGGCAGAAACAAGGCTCCAAGAATTGATGGAATAACCATTGAGATGTCTCAACCAATGGATGCCATGGTGGAGGCACCCACTTGGCTATGCCAAAAGATTTTGAAGATAGTTATCTGGCCAACTGACTGGAGAAAATCCATATTTGTACCCATCCCAAAGAAAGATAATTTCACAGAATGTGGATATTATCAAACAATATCATTGATACCACATGCAAATAAAATCTTACTGAAGATAATTCAATAACAGTTGTAGCAGTATATTGACAGAGAACTTCCAGAAATGCAAACTGGATTCAGAAAGGGATGTGGAGTGAGGGATATCATAGCTGATGTTAGATGGATCTTGGCTCAAAGCAAAGAATACCAGAAAGATGTTTACTTGTGTTTTATTGACTATGCA
>NW_006921862.1:4051093-4086928 GCF_000298275.1 Orycteropus afer afer
AATCCTCACCACTGGACCAATAAGCAGTATCACGATAGATGGAGAAAAGATTAAAGTTGTCAAAGACTTCATATTACTTGGTTCTACAATCAATGCCAATGGAAGCAGCAGTCAAGACATCAAAAGACATATTGCATTGGGCAAATCTGTTGCAAAAGACCTCATTCAAATGCTGAAGAGCAAAGATATCTCCTTGAAGACTCAGATGTGCCTAACGCAAGTCATGGTAGTTTCAATCATCTCATATGCATGTGAGAGGTGGACAAATGAATAAGGAAGACCAAAGAAGAATTGATGCTTTTGAGTTGTGGTGTTGGCAAAGAGCATTGAAAGTACTGTGGACTGCTAAAAGAACTAACAAATCTGTTTTGGAAGAAGTGCAGGTTGAATGCTCCTTGGAAGTGAGAATGGCCAGACTGTCTCACCTATTTTGGTCATATTGTCAGAAGGGACCATGTTCTGGAGATGAATATCATGCTTGGTAAAGTGAAGGGTCAATGAAAGAGGAGAAGGCCATCAAGAAGATGGATTGACATGGTGCCTGCAGTGATGACTCAGGTATAGTAGGGATTATGAGGCTGGCACAGGACTAGGCAATGTTTCGTTCTGTTGTACATAAGGTTGCTATGAATCAGAGATGACTCGATGGCACATAACAACAAACAACAATAAATAGGGTCACTATGAGTCAGAATCAGCTTGATGGCAGTGGGTTTTATTTTGAGTAGTTTCTTCACGTTAGAGATTTGTACCCATCCTTTCAACCTTTTCTTCAGCATCATCTCTATTAAAGATGACAAGTTTAATCATCCAGATGTCTTGTAACACAATATTTATGTCAGCATTATATTGATAATTTCTGAAAAATAAATGTATTGAAAGACTGGGCTATTAATTTCTTTATTAATTTATCAATGATTCATTTGTTAAGAGCCATCATGAGTGTTTGAAAAACAACCATTAATCCTTGGAGACATAATCACGTATTGTTGTTCTTGTTATTTGCCATTGAGTCAGCCCCAACTCATAGCGACCCCTCCTTGGGTTTCTGAGGCAGTATCACTACGGAAGTAGGATTGTCCAACCTTCCTTACAACACAAATGAATGCTGTAACAATGCTGTGATGGAGATGAGAACCCAATGGTGGACCATAGATAAGAGATAGCTTATAGAGGCAGAGGGGTCACACTGGCAGTCATAATTGAAATGGGTTTTGAAAGATGAATAGTATTCACCAACCAAAGAAGAGAAAGAAGGTATACCCTCTCCTCACTTATTAAAATGATTAGGTTCCAAAGACCAGGTTGTTAAGTAAAATTGATATTATGTAAAAATGGAGGATGATGATCATATCAGATCATAAAATGGAGGGTGATTACATCATTACATAACTGCCAAGTAACATCATTATACAACTTCCAAACCATTGAGAATCATGGCCCAGGCAAGTTGACACATAACCTTAACTATCAAAGCCATCATTACTCTTGCTTCATAACTTGTCAGTCAAAACTGCCAGACATATATTATTAATGTGTAAAATAGTCAGATAGCAGTTTTATTTTTATTTTTATTTTTTTACTGTTGTAAATGCAAAATGTCAGATAACAAACAGTCCATGAGTAAGGAGAAGGTGTATCCTATTCATGGAGGTGATATGCTCTATGGCTTTGAAAGACAAAGTTGCACTGCAGACCTGAGGATGTTCAGAGCTTTGGCAATGTGGTGGTGGATGTGTGTGTGTGCTGGATTAGTGTGTAATTATGTGTTAATGTATAATGGTGAGAGGTGAAGTTCTATAACCAAGCAGCTGAGAAAGAGAGGCTCCTACATAAACCAAAAACAAACAAACAATCAAACAACCCCAGTTTCTGTCAAACTGATTCAATTCACAGTGGTCCCATGTGTTTTAGAGTCGAAATGTGCACCATAAGCTCTGGTGGTGCGATTCCTAAAGAATTTGACTGCTATCCAGAAAGTTGGTGGTTCAAACCCACCAGGCACTCCACAAAAGGAAGATGGGACAATCTACTTCTGTAAAAATTTACTGCCTTGAACACCCAATGAGGGTTGCTATGAGTTGGAACTGACACAATGGCAGTGGGTTGGGTTTGGTTTGTACTCCAAAGGTTTTTCTGGGCTGTGACCTTTTGGAAGTAGTTCATCTGGCCTTTCTCTTTAGGTGCCACTGAGTTGGCCTCAAACTGCTAAACTTTCAGCTAGTAGCTCAGCACCTAACTATTTGCATCACCCAGGGTCTCTCTGGATCCTGCATGGATGCTGAGAAATTGAGAGAAAGAATCCTACATAGAAACTAGGTTGGAAATGTTTTTGGAATCCACCTTGACTCATAAGTTCAAATTATAGAGCATGGTTATTGACTTCAGTAATTCTCCAAGGCTAAATAAAGATGGCCTGTATCAATTGAACAGAAAGTTCAGTTCTCTGAAACATCTTACCCGAAGACACTAACCAAAGCTGTGCTAGTGCATGTGAGTGACCCGAACACTCCCTACCAGAGACTGCGATGCCTCAGGGCAAGGATCATTCATACCTTTGGAGTTGTAGAATGAATAACCTGTTGCCGTTGAGTGGATTCTGACTATAACTACCCTATCAGACACAGTAGTACTGCCCCATAATGTTTCCAGGGCTATAATCTTTACAGAAGCAAATGGTCACAGCTTTTTCCTGTGGATTGGTTGGTGGGTTTGAACCACTGACCTTTTGGATAGCAGCTGAGCACTTAATCAGTGTTCTACAAGGACTCTTGTAGCATAAATAAGTTTTCCTAAATGCTGGGTGAATGAATTTCAGTCATGACCTGTCCTGGAGAACTGATGAATAGTCTGACCTTGAATGTCACTTGGGTTTTATCACTGACCACACTTAACCTCCTTGTCCAAGGTGACATTCACAGGACCTAAAGTTGCCTCTGTGACCTCTTAAGAAACATTTAGCTGGAGACTAATATCTTATTTTCCATTGTTTCATGTAACAGAAAAGCAGTAATTCAACCAACCAACCAACCAACCAGTGACTTAATTAACAGAATTCTGAAGACTTTCTTTGGGAGGACTCACCTCCTTTGCCCTCTTTTCCAGAGTCCTCCTAAGGTCTGCCCCTCTAAGATTGCATAGTGTCCCTACCTCAAGCTTCTCCAGCAGAATCTCCAACCTCTGCTTTACATCTCACTTGACCCATCTCTTTGTTTATGCTCTTCAGGTCTTTCTCTTTCAAGTTGATGAATCTACTAAATTAATCTGTACCAAAGTGTTGGAGTCAGTATTTGCTACTTGAATTTAATAGGAAGTTGGTGGAAACAAGGAATTGACCCAAAGACAGAGAGCATGATGGGTTTTTTTAATTCACTTTTTGTTTTAAATTGTAAATATATAGGTAACAAACCATTTGCATTTCAACAATCTTCATGTGCACAATTCAGTGACATTAAACATGTTCATCATGTTGTTCAACCATCCCAATTAACTGTTTCCAAATTTTTTCTGTCACGCTTAACAGAAGCTCAGTGTCCCTTGAGCATTGTGTCTTCTTTTTCCTCTCCCTCCTGCCCATCCCTAATAAACTTTGATCTCTACACAACGCCTATCCTGGACATTTCATGTAAGTGGGATCATGTGATACTCATTCTATCTTGATTGACGTTTCACTCACCCATTCTGGGACTTTCGATCCTTGTCATATCAGATCCCCTTGGACCTGGGCTCGG
Organism: Orycteropus afer afer; assembly: GCF_000298275.1. Taxonomy (NCBI): domain Eukaryota; kingdom Metazoa; phylum Chordata; class Mammalia; order Tubulidentata; family Orycteropodidae; genus Orycteropus; species Orycteropus afer. Next base: position 4,054,825 of record NW_006921862.1, read on the forward strand.
GATGATTCCATTATCAGAGGCAGCTCAGGGTAATTCAGTCAGTCTCCATTTTCCATGCTGTTCATGGGAGAAGCAGCCAGATGATGAGCAATTCCCCGAAACCAGATTGAAATTGAGGATAGTAAAATGATTCTTTCTCCTCCCACCACCGGCTGGGAGTTTATTTGTAAAAAATATAGCAAGAGAGTAATTGTGAATGAAATAAAAGACATCAAAAGAATCTTCCTAATTAGCTTAAATACTGATCATTACCATCAGATGAGTCAGTCTCAAAACACATATAATTGCCCTCTTCCTGTGTTGTGGGAAGCTGGAGATTGAAGCGCAACATCATAAAAGAGAAGACAGACCACGGTGAGATGGGTCCTAATGAAGTGGTTTTAGCCATCACTGATGGTGACACCTGACATTTGCATGAAGGATACCAAGCATTAACATAGCTGGTGGACAGGTCAAATACAAATGGGAAACCAATGAACTGGAAATTACCATATTGAATTGAGTGAATCATTAATGTTTAGGGCTGATTCTAGGCAGAATTGTGAGACACTTTGTTGCTCATTTTCTCTTCCTGTGTCCTTTTTCTCCCTCCTTGATACTTCTCTCAGATTGCAAGTGCACTGTTCTCCTATCAAATGTTTCTTTCCAGAAAAGATCTGCTGCAGATGTTAATACCTCTGTGTGAGCATACTTAACTGTGCTCATACAAAGTGGCACTTGCATGTCAATTCTTACCCCTAATTATGGTACAAAAGGATGTGAAGATTTTGTTTCTTCCTAAAGGAATTACAGGTAGTAGTAATGGGCATTAGTCTGGTAGAGGATGAAGGTAGATGAGAATAGACTCTTTTCTGGTGTCCCCAAAGCCCCAACACAGACTCTGCATATGGTGGAAGAGCAGAGAACAGGTAAAATAGCCGAGAACAATAACTTTCTTCTTATGATGGAAATTAACCAGAAGAAATTATTTCATGGAATATCAATTATGAAAATTACTTGAGAAATATATAATGACCAATTGGTGATTATTGATTAGTAGAATTAATGTTGTAGTTCAATCAAAATACAATAATAAAACTAATTTAGAGGTTACCACATATTAAAATATTCCTTATTGTTAGAATATTGATGAATACCATGGGGTAGAAAAATGGAAATGTACTGTCTAACCATCGGGTACCCTTACTTCTGGACTGCAGCAAGAATAATGCTGACACTGACCCAGTCACTCATGGTATGGCCTTAATTAGGAGCTCTTAACCTTCGTTTGTGCCATGGGCCTTTTTCAGCAGTCAGCGAAGCCCATGAGTCTCTTGGCTGAATAATGCTTTTAAATGCTTAAAATCAAGCTCTTAATATTTCAAAGAAAACCAGTGTTACTGAAAGACATTTATGAAAAATATATTTTTTTTTAAATTTGGAATATATGGTTTATTTGCATACAAGATCTAGTGCAATCTTAAAGATGACATAATTTTATAGTAGAATCCCTGGGTGGTGAAATGGCTAATGAGCTTGGCTGCTAGCCAAAAGTTTGGAGCTATGAGTCCCCCCGGGGTGCCATGGAAGAAAGGCCTGGTGATCTATTGCTGATTGAAAACTCATGGAGCACAGTTCTACTCTGACAGACATGGAGTTGCTATGAGTCTGGGTCAACTCAATGACAGCTTTTTAAAAATTTCATAGTAATGATAAACACAAATGATATTTTCAGATACCTACAGCTATGCTACCATATTTGAGATTTTTAATGGAGATGAAGTTACAGGTACCTGAATACCACTATTGCTTACAGTCTGCATTTATAGTAGAAAGAATTGCTATATTCAGTTAAAGTTTAGGGCAAGATTCACAGTGGACCTCCTGGGCTAAATTCCTGCAGCTTATGCAGTCCTGTGATGTCTTTGAATTGAATGCTGTTAGAGAGTGTTCTGGTTACCTAGTGCTGCTCTGACAAGAATATACCACAAATGGGATGGCTGAACAAACAGGAGTTTATTATCTTACAGTTTGGAAGGCTAGAAGTCAGAGTTCAAAGTGCCAGGCTCTAGGGGCTGTCTGAAATCCCCTCGACCTTGGACTTCAGTTCTGTCTCTTGCTCCCGGCCCATTGAAGCTAGAGGCATCTTTTCACTTAGGCAGCTGCTGGCTGCTGAGGGTAACAAACCCAAGGTTGACAAATAAAATGGCACCGTCCTGATGTTATCAAACCATACAGCAGACCATTAATTCAAGTCCATTCAAAGTCCCAAGGTCAGCAAAGCATGGCAGGCTGCTGAACAATGACACAGCTACACGCAGGGTTCAAACGTGCCGTAAGCTAGAGACCATTCCCAAAGCTGTTTCTTATATATGAGAAGCAGACCACATACCCAAAGCCCTACTCAGCTGCTCACAGTAGATTTCACCATGGGGTTGATTACCAGTTTCATCATGGGGAATACTACATCCAGCTGCCCATCCACTCAACCAGGCCCAGACAAGTTGACACACAAACTTAACTTCCACATTGAGAGAACATGATCTTTGAAATCAAATAGACCTGAATTCAAGCCTCTATTTGACTTTACTTCCAGTGTGACCTTTAGCTATATAACTAACCATTTAGAAATTTAGATTGCTTATTTTTAAACTGAAACATATATTGAATTCTGTGTGAAAGTTCTCATGAGCACTAAATGAAATAACATAGTTGAACACTGAGCATAATGCCTGGTATAGTGTGAGCTCAGCAGATAACTTGGTCTAGGCATATGTTTCCCTATCGTCAAACAAGGAAAGGGAGGTGAGTCAGATGACATGTAAAGTCCAGTTTTGCTTTAAGACTCTTATTCTAGGTAATTTCTGCCTGAGACAGGACAAATTAGATTCCTAGTTAAAGAAGAACCTAAGAAGGAAAATACATTTGGAAAAATGCTGTCCATTTCATGCATATCCTAACAAAGCCATATGTGATCCACTGTGTGGATCATAACCAGTTATGGATAACATTACAAAGAACAGGAATTCCAGAACACTTAATTGTGCTCATGAGGAACCTGCACATAGACTAAAAGGCAGTAATTCAAACAAAGCAAGGGGATACTGCAAGTTTTAAAATCAGGAATGGTGTGCATCAGGGTTAAAGCCTTTCACTATACTTATTCAATGTGTATACTGAACAAATAATTAGAGAAGGTGGACTATATGAAGAAGAAGATGGCATCAGGAGTAGAGGAAGACTCATTAACAGCCTGTGATATACAGATGACACAACCTTGCTTGTTGAAAGTAAAGAGGACTTGAAGCACTTACTGGTGATGATCAAAGACTACAGTATTCAATATTCATTGCACCTTAACATAAAGAAAACAAAAATCCTCCCAGTTGGACCAGTATGCAACATCACAATAAATGGAGAAAAGATTGAAGTTGTCAGGGATTTCATTTTACTAGGATCCACAATCAACACCCATGGAAGCAGCAGTCAAGAAGTCAGACAATATATTGCACTGGACAAATCTGCTGCAAAAGACTTCTTTAAAGTATTAAAGAGCAAAATGTCACTTTGAAGACTAAGGGGCACTTGACCCTAGCCATAATATTTTCAATGCCCTCATATGGATGGGAAAACTGGACAATGAATCAGGACGACTGAAGAAGAATTGATACATTTGAATTGTGGTGGTGGGTGGTGGTGAAGGATATGAAAATACCATGGATTGCAAGAAGAATGAAAAAGTGTATCTTGGAAGAAGTGCAGCCAGAGTGCTCCTAGAAGTGAGAATGGCCAGACTCACATCCTTTGGTCATGTGTCAGACGGTACCAGTCCCTGGAGAAGGATATCATACTTGGTAAAGTAGAGGGTCAGCGAAAAAGAGGAAGACCCTCAATGAGATGGATTGAAACAGTGGCTGAGATGACGGGCTCAAACATAGCAAGGATTGTGAGACTGGCACAGGAATGGGCAGTATTTCATTCTGTTGTACATAGGATTGCTATGAGTTGGAACTGACTTGACCGCACAAAATAACAATGAAGTCATAAACCTACCTGTCTATAATGTTGAATCTGTGAAATTCAAACTCCACCACCTGTCTGTCAGTTTGTCATAATATGGAGCTTGAATGTTGCTATGAAGCTGGAAGCTGTGTCCCCAGTATTTCAAATAGGTTTCAGGAGAGCTTCTAGAAAAAACAGATTAGAAGGGCCTGAAAGCTTTTGAAAATTAGCCAGTAAAAATCTAGTTTTGAAAACTTGTCAGTGAAAACTCTATGGATCACAACATAACATTGTTCAATAGCATGCTGCAAGATGAGCCCCCTAGGTTGGAAGGCACTCAAAACACATAGTGGCTGCAACAATGGACTTGAACATTCCAATGATCTGGAAGATGGTGCAGGACTTGGCAAATGCTTTGTTCTGTTATACATGATATTGCCAGGCTCAGAGCCAACTTGATGACAACTAACAGCAGTAGAAGGATTCAAACTAGTTCTCAAGAATCAATTGTCAAAAGGAAAATAAAATTTCAGTGAGATTTGGTAAAATGTTAGGCTTTGGAATGCAGGCAAGAGTTTTGTGGTAAAATTAACTAAAAGAGAGATTGTAATCCCATTCTAATTTCCATGCAGACCTGGGAGAGAGGTGGGCATGCAGAGGAGACTGGTTTGAGCCATGCTGAAGAGAAGGACAAAACCTTATCTGTACATGAGCCAGGCCCATTGTCCTGCCCCACACCCCTTCCAAGAACCAGAAACAAGGGAGAGTAATGGACACTGTGGTTTTGAGATGCTTTGCTGATATATCTAAAATGAGGTAGTTGAGAAAAAACTTCACGAGATGTTTCCTCAGTGAGAAACTTTCTCCTGTTTTTGCTTCCTAAACTGTCAAGAACTCAAACCAAACTTACTGCCATCAAGTAATTTCTGACTCATAGTGACCCCCATTGGGTTTTCAAAGTGGTAAATCTTTATGGAAGTAGATTGCCCATTTCCTTCTACAGAACAGCTGGTGGGTTTGCACTGCCAACTACTTCATCTTACCTGTTTTGTTCATGTTGGCAGAAGGGACCATTCCCTGGAGAAGGATATCATGCTTAGTAAAGTGGAGGGCCAATGAAAAAGGGGAAGGCCCTCAATGAGGTGGATTGACACAGTGGCTGCTGCAATGGGCTCAGGTATAGCAAGGATTGTGAGGCTGACACAGGACCAGGCAGTATTTCGTTCTGCTGTACATAAAGTCGCTGAGTCAGAGCTGACTTGATGGCACCTAACAATGACAAAACTGTCAAGAGGTCATTGGAGTGTTAGAATTTTTAATTAAGCCTTCCAGATATCTAATCACTAATTGGCAGATAATGTAGAACTCACTAACAATTATTTGAGTTGCAGTTTAAAAAAATCTTTGTTAACCTTTTAATTTTGAAATACAGCATACAGGACAGTGTACACGACATTAGTGTTCAACTGGATAAAACTTGTTTGGATTCCTATTTTTAGGACTGAGAAACTATAGTCAAAGTTAAATCAAGAAGTAAAACTGAGTGTATTTCTATGTGAGTATCTCCACAAAAAATAATAGGCATGGGAAACCAGTTGACATAAAGTTGATTCTGACTCCTGGTGACCCTGTTTTTGTCAAAGTAGGACTGCGCTCCACAGGGTTTTCTTGAAAATAGTTTGCCAGTCCATCTTCTGAGGTGTCTCTGGATGGACTCAAACCTCCAATCTTTTGGTTAGCAGATGAATGTCTTAACTAGTTGTACCACTCACAGACTCCAACAGGCATGGGAGGGGTGATATAATGAAAATGCTCAATAAAGAGGCACCTTTCACTAAGAAAAGCAAGAAGTCTTTCACCAAGGAGAAATTCATCCAAGTTGCCTCACAGAAATTCAGCTGCTCATGGAATGTTTACCATGATTTTGCTCTGGTGGCATAGTGATTAATGCATTCAGCTGCTTACCAAAAGGTCAGCCCACCAGCTGCTCCATGGGAGAAAGATGAGGCAGTCTGCTTCTGTACAGATTTACAGCTTTGGAAATCCTATGGGGTAGTTTTACCCTGTCCTGTAAGGGGAGTTCTCGTGGTATAATGCCTAAGGCATTTGACTGCTAACCAGAAGACTGGTGATTCAAACCCACTAACCACTCCTCGGAAGGAAGGTTGGGCAATCTACTTCCGTAGAGATATAGCCTCAGAAATCCAAGGAAGGGTGGCTAAGAGTTGAATTGATTCAATGGCAGTGAGTTTGGTTTTTGGTGATTGGGCCAGTATGAGTCAGAATTGACTCGATGGCAGTGGGTTTAATTTTGTATTTATTCATTTCAGGAGCATTTTGATACCTTTTATTATCTCTTAAGGTTTTCTAATAAATACAAAGTTAAAGTTCTTTTTTCCTCCTTTCCATGCTTCTGAGAGGTGTGCTGAATGTCATATAATTGAGTAACTTTGAAGTAGTTAATAAATTGCATTACTCTCATGGATTGTTATGATCATTGCATCATAAGTGGATATGATATTGTTTCTTACAAAGACAGCTTACTTTATTATATCATTATGCAGTTGACATATTCAAATTGGTCTTGTCTGAAATGATTTTATAAGATACTCTCTCTAATTTTTTAAAAGACTTTATGTTTTAGAACAATTTTAAATTTAAAGAAAATTTGAGAAAATAGTAGTGATTTCCTGTATACCCTGCCCCGATGCCTCCTACTATTAACATCTTAGTTTCATGCCTCTGCGTTCTGTGGTTTCCTTCTGCCTTCCTTGACTCTCCTTCTTAAGGGCCTGTGAGCTCCTTCGGGTTTACTCCTAGTGGTCCTTCTCGTGAACTCTTATCCTTTCTAAGTCATGTGCTGCATTCCCAAGCTTTAAATAAGCTCTATGTGCTTATTGTCATAGGACTGCAGCTTGACCTCTCTTTTGTTCTTGTTCCCTACCTCTCTCAAAGTTTTAGTTACTGAATTATTCTGAAAAGCACAGAGGCCTTATTGCAAAGTGAAAGTGCGAGTTTTCAGTTCTGTTTATTTTCTTGCAATGGCCTTTTAAGTGAATTCTTATGCCTCAATTAACTTAGATATTTCCTACAGGAAATATCTATGCAATTCTAAGTTTTTATCAGGAAGTTATATCCACTTATTATTGTTTTTCAACATCCTTTTTGAGCTATGAATTAGCTGTAAACATGCTGAAAGGAATCATCTGCTGATATGGTCTGGCCAAAAATATTTATTTTGGCTGCTATGGGAAGTCTGTCAACAGTCTTTAGAGATACTGGTTATTTTGTGTCCTGGACAGGTGGTATTTTCACTGGCCCTTAATACACACCATTTAGATAGCTTTTTACTAGCACACAGGTTTCAACCTAGACTACATATTGTAATTCCCTGTGAGACTCTTAAAGTCCCAATGGTTGGGTTGCTCCCTTAGATATTTGTGTTTAATTGGCTTTGTATCATGAACAGGCAGAGTACTTTTTCAAAGCTTCATTGGTGATAGTACCATGAGAGGATAGGTTTGACAAATACTGCAGGCTATTGTAGAGCAAACATAATCTTTGTGTTAAATATGTTCCTAGCTCAGCCCCTCTTTATGACTATCTCATTTTTCTTCCATGGTCATTTTTGTTTTTGATGTGCTACTAAACTTAAATACATCATCACGCTGGCACTTTATATCCTGTTATTGTTGGTTTCTTAGTTATCTAGTACTACTATTAAAAGAAATTCAAATGGGTTGGTGTGATAGTTGGAGCTGTGTGTCAGCTTGGCTGGACCACAATTCTGTGTGGTTTAAGCAGTTGTGATGTCGTCATTCCCAGAATGGGATCAGATGTATATGTTCTGAGCAGCCAATCTGTTGAAAGGGTGTTTCCCTAGGGGTGTGGCCTGCTTCCAGTATATTTATGGACATCCTGGGAAAAGAGACGTTCTTCTGTGGATTGGGATTCTGTTGTGCTGCCTACGACTGTCCATGAATGAACAATCCACCATTCTGCCTGGAGATCTTGGATTCATCATTTGGATGTTGGAGTCAACAGCCAGTATACTGCCTGCCAACCTTGAGCTCCTCAGCCCCTGCAGCTGTGTGAGTCAGGAAAAGCCTCCAGCTTGATGTTTCATCCAAGAACTTTGGACTTTCCAGCTCCTATAAGTGTGTGAGCCATTTTCCTAAGATAAATTTCTCTTTCTCTCTACATATAAGCTTTACTGCTTTTGTTTCTTTAGAGAACCCAGTCTAACACATTTAGTACTGAGAGTGGTTCTAGAGAGACAAAATCATAAAAATGGGCTTCCTAAATTGGTTCTCCATTTTGATTAATCGTAAAGACACTAGTGACCCTGCCTCTGTTAGTAAAGAGGGCCCTGATAATCCATGGCTTGAGGTGGCAACATTAATATGCAAGATAGCACCCCAATAGATCAAGTACTTGTGAGAAGTGAGGCTCTGAGTGATCTCATATTTGATACTTTTCTGCAATTTTGTCAGTATGAGGAATATAAGGAAGCTGGTTGGTTCCTACTTACACTAGACAAAGTGGTGAAAGAGCAAGATGAGCTCAGGGCTGCTGAGTCATGGCTTAAGCACCGCATAAAATACCTCAATGTTTCCAGTTTTTCTCTGAAAGAAAGCCTTATTTCTTCTGGTAACAGAGCTGATATTGCTGGAAACCAAACCCAGAGTCTTATTATAAGGGTGGCTGAATTACAACACCAATTAAATTACCAACCCAAAATGGTGTCTGAAGTTAAAGTGAGGGCATTGATTGGGAAAATATGGCATCCTGAAACCTGGAATGGGGACATATGGGCAGATAGTCAGGAAGATCAGGATATGGAGCCTGTAAGTTCTGTTGAATCCCTCCCATCTGAAGGGATTACTGTAAAACCATTATCCCTTCCACCTCAGTTTGATGGGATTAACCCAGCTGTTCCTGCTGAGTCATTTCCTGAGGCAGAGGCTATTGAAGACATTGCTGAATGTCCTCAGGAACTGCCTCAACCACCCATTGTTGCTGCTAGACCTATAACTAAAGTTAGGTCCAAGTGAGCCCTAAAAGGTGAAATAGAAAGTGTGACTGAGGAGGTGGTACACTACACCCGAAAAGACCTACTTGATTTTGCTAACATGTACAGACAGAAACCTGGAGAATATGTATGGGAATGGCTACTGAGGGTGTGGGATAATGGTGCAAGGAATGTAAGGTTAGATCAGTCTTAGTTTATTGATTTAGGCCCACTAAGTTCGGATTCTTCATTCAGTGTTTCAGCTTGAGAGGTTAGGAAAGGATCTAATAGTTTATTTGGTTGGCTTACTGAAGAATGGACTATGTGTTGGCCTACCTTAAGTCAAGTTGAAGTATCAGACCTGCCTTGGTATAATGTAGAAGAAGGTATCCAGAGGCTTAGGGAAATTGGCCTGTTAGAATGGATTTATCAGATTAGACCCCTAGAGCCAGAAATGGAGAGTCCAGAAGACACACTTTTTACCAGTACAGTGAGGAATAAAATTGTGAAGGGAGTTCCAGCATCCTTAAAGACTGCTGTGATTGCTATTTTATGTAAACCAGATTTGACAGTGGGAACTGCCCTAATTGAACCAAGACACTTAACTGCAATGGGGCTGATTGGACCCCCGTGGTAGTAGGGGCCAAGTGGCAGCATTTAATCGACAAAGGCAAGGTGGGCATGGTTACCATAATGGACAGCAGAGTCAGAACAGTAATCAGAATAGTCTGACTCATGTGGAAATATGGCATTGGCTACTTGCTCATGGTGTTCCTAGTAGTGAAATACTTGGCAAGCTTACTAAATATTTACTTGATCTGTATAGACAGAAGAATTCTAGATCATATGAACAGCAGTCTAGATTGAATCACCAGAATACAGAGTCATGGCCTCTCAATCAATTCCCAGACTTGAGTCAGTTTACAGGCTTGAATGAAGGGGAGGCTAGGTCCCTTTGAGGAAGGACCCCACTACATTGCCAAAAGCCTATAATGTCAATCTTTCTCCAAGCCTTCCCCAAAGGGATCTGGGGCCTTTTACGAGAGTGACTGTTCATTGAGGAAAAGGAAATAATCAGACTTTTCAGGGATTACTGGACACTAGCTCTGGACTGACACTAATTCCAGGAGACCCAAAGTGTCATTGTGGCCTACCAGTCAGAGTGGTCATATGGAGGTCAAGTTATTGATGGAGTCTTAGCTAAGGTGCATCTCACAGTGGGTCCAGTGGGACCCCAAACCCATCCTGTAGTGATTTCCCTAGTTCCAGAATGCATAATTGGAATAGATATAGTCAGCAATTGGCAGAATTCCCACATTGGGTCCCTGAAATGTGGAGTAAGGGCCATTGTGGTAGGAAAAACCAAGTGGAAGCCATTAGAACTGCCTCTACCTATGAAAATAGTAAACCAAAAGTAATACTGCATCCCTGGAGGGGTTGCAGAGATTACTGCCACCATCAAGGACTTGAAGGATGCAGAGATGGTGTTTTCAACCACATCCCCATTTAATTCACCTATCTGGCCTTTGCAAAGAACAGATGGATCTTGAAGAATGACATTAGATTATGGTAAACTTAATCAGGTGGTGACTCCAATTGCAGCTGCTGTTCCTGATGTGGTTTCATTTCTTGAGCAAATTAATACATCTCCTGGTCGTTGGTATGAAGCTATTGATTTGGCTAATGCCTTTTTCTCGATACCAATTTCAAAGGACCATGAGAAGCAGTTTGCCTTCAGCTGGCAAGGCCAAGAGTATACTTTCACAGTCCTTCCTCAGGGGTATATCAACTCCCTGGCTCTATATCATAATTTAGTCCGTAGTGATCTTGATCACCTTTCCCTTCCATAAGACATCACACTGGTCCATTATATTGATGACATTATGCTGATTGGACCTAGTAAAGAAGAAGTATCAATGACTCTAGACTTCTTGGTGAGACACATGTGTGCTAGAGTTTGGGAAATTAACCCAACAAAAATTCAGGCACCTTCCACCTGAGTGAAATTTCTAGGGGTCCAATGGTGTGGGGCATGTCGAGATATTCCTACTAAAGTGAATGATAAGTTATTGTATCTGGCTTCCCCCACAACTAAAAGGGAGGCACATCGTCTGGTGGGCCTCATTGGATTTTGTATATAACATATCCCTCATTTGGTGTGTTGCTGTGGTCTATTTATGAAGTGACTTGGAAAGCTGCTAGTTTTGAGTGGGGCCCAGAACAATAGAAGGCTCTGCAACAGGTTCAGGCTGCCATGCAGGCTGCTCTGCCACTTGAGCCATATGATCCAGCTGATTCAATAGTGCTTGAAGTGTCTGTAGTAGATTGAGTTGCTGTTTGGAATCTTGGGCAAGTCCCTGTTGGTGAATAGCAATGCAGACCCTTGCTATCATCTGCAGGTAACTATCTTCTGCAGATTCTCCTTTTGAGATACAGCTTTTGGCTTGTTACTGTCCTTTAGTAGAGAGTGAATGCCTAACCATGGGCCACCAAGTCACCATGAGGCCTGAGCTGCCCATCATGAGCTGGGTGTTGTCTGACCCACAGAGTCATAAAGTTGGATGTGTACAGCAGCACTCCATCATTAAATGGAAGTGGTACATCAGAGATTGGGCTCGAGCAGGACCTGAAGGCACAAGTAAGTTGCATGAGGAATTGGCCCACATGCCTATAGTCTCCACTCCAGTTACATTACCTTCCCTCTCCCAGTCTGCACCGATGGCCTCATGGGGAGTTCCTTATGATCAGTTGACTGAGGAAGAGAAAACTCATGCCTGGTTTACAAATGGTTCTGCATGATATGCAGGCACCATTTGAAAGTGGACAGCAGCCACACTGCAGCCCCTTTCTGGGACTTCCTTGAAGGACAGCAGTGAAGGGAAATCCTCCCAATCAGCAGAACTTTGAGCTGTGCATATGGCTGTTCACTTTACATGGAACAAGAAATGGCCAGATGTGCGATTATATACAGATTCATGGGCTGTGGCTAATGGCCTGGCTGGATACTGATTGCATTGAACTGGAAATTAAGAATGCCACCCTGTCATTTTGGCTTTCTCATGCCTCTGGATCAACAGACACAAATGGGCATTACTGTACTATCTAGTGTGATAGATCTTGATTACCAAGGGAAAATTGGATTGACATTACCTAACGGAAGTAAAGAAGAATATGTCTGGAATACATGAGATTCTCTAGGAAGTCTCTTAGTACTACCATGCCCTGTGATTAAAGTCAATGGAAAATTACAGCAACCCAATTCTGATAAGACTATTAATGTCCCAGACCCTTCAGGAATGAAGGTTTGGGTCACCTCATCAGGCAAAGAACCATGACCAGCTGAGGTGCTTGCTGAGGGCAAGGGAAATACAGAATGGGTGGTGAAAGAAGGTAGTTCTGAATATCAGCTATGATCACATGACCAGTTGCAGAAACAAGGACTGTGATTATTATATTTCTTCATTGTATGTGTGCGTCAAATATTTTTGTTTCCTTCTGTTATGAACTGTGAAATGTAAATAAGGTTAATGCGTTTTGGTTGTGCGTGTGTTAGCATATCATGTTAGATACAAATATGACTTTATAATTGTCCTTACTTAGAGATTATATATGGTTAAGAAGATGTGTACAACTGCCAAGTTGAAAAGGGGTGGATTGTGATAGTTGGAGCTGTGTGTCAACTTGGCTGGACCACAATTCTGTGTGGTTTAAACAGTTGTGATGTCATCATTCCCATGAAGGGATCAGATGTATATGTTCTGAGCAGCCAATCCATTGAAAGAGAATTTCCCTAGGGGTGTGGCCTGCTTCCAGTATATTTATGGACGTCCTGGGAAAAGAGATCTTCTTCTGTGGATTGGGATTCTTTTGTGCTGTCTGCAACTGTCCATGAGTGAACAATCCACCATTTGGCCTGGAGATCTTGGATTCATCATTCGTTGGAGTCAACAACTGGTATACTGCCTGCCAACCTTGAGCTCCTCAGCCTCTGCAGTTGCGTGAGTCGGGAAAAGACTCTGGCTTGATGTTTGATCCAAGAACTTCAGACTTGCCAGCTTCTATAAGTGTGTGAGCCATTTTCCTAAGATAAATTTCTTTTTCTCTACATATAAGCTTTACTGGTTTTGATTTTCTAGAGAACCCAGTCTAACACAGCTGGGTTGTGTGGGGAGGGTGTGCAATGTGCACTCAGAGGTGGTGGTGAGAGGTGCAGCAGACCCAGAGGAGAATAAGGAGTTCTGTTGGTGCATTGCTTAAGGCATTTGGCTGCTTACCTAAAGATCGGCAGTTCCAGCTGCTCAGTGGGAGAAAGATGAGGTGTCCTTGGGAACCATGTGGGGAATTCTACTCTGTCTTGTAGCATGGTTATGAGTCAGCATCAGCTCCATGGTAGTGGGTTTTGTTTTGATATTAACAGAAATACCACACTGGGTGGCTTTAGCAGACAGAAATTAATTTTCTCACAGTTCATGAGGCTAGAAGTCCAAATTCAGGTTGCTGGCTCTAGGGGAAGGCTTTCTTTCTCTGTGGGCTCTGGAAAAATGTCCTTGTCTCTTCTGAGCTGCTCCTGGGCAGTCTTCAAGTGGCTTGGCATCTCTCTTCCTCCATCTCTGCTTCTTAGTTTGCTTGTTTAATCTCTTTTATATCTCAAAATAGGTGGACTCAAAATACATTCTACAGTAATCCTACCATATTAAAATAACAAGGACAACCCATTCACAAATAGGATTATAACCACAGGCATAGAGGTTAGGATTTACAACATATGCTTTTTGGGGGACACAGTTCAGTCCACAATAGTTGGTGATAATATGCTTGAAAAAGTAATGGTTTAGAAGTCAAGAAACAGAATCTAGTGTCAGCTCTGCTTCCCTCATACTCTTAATATCTTTGGATGGGATAACTGGTAACTGACCTTAGCTTTGACCCACTGCCTTCCTTCTATTTTTGGAATGCTATTTGACATTTCTTTAGTATTGTTATGGATTGAATTGTGTCCTGAATCCTAACCTCTGTGCCTGCAGTTTAATCCCATTTGGTGCTGAGGTTTTTTTTTTTTTTTTTATGTTAATGAGGTTTGTGTAGGGTGTGCTTTGAGTCAGTGTCTTAGGAGAGATAAAAGGAACAGATCAGGCAAGCAGAGATGGGAGAAGAAAGACGCTAAACCATTTGAAGATTGCCCAGGAGCAGAAGCTCTGAAGAGGTAAGGACCTTTCTCCAGAGGTGACAAAGGGAGAAAGTCTTCCCCTAGAGCTAGCACCCCAAATTCAGACTTCAAATTCCTAAAGTGTGAGAAAATAAATTTTTGTTTGTTAAAGCCACCCACTTGTGGTATTTCTATAAGGCGCTCTGGTAGTACTGTGCCTAAGGCATTTGACTGTTAACCAGAAGGCTGGCAGTTCAAATCTACCAGCTGCTCCATGGAAGAAAGATGGGGCTATCTATGGAACAGTCTACTTCCATAAAGGTTTACTGCCTCAGAAACCCAAAGGGGGTAGCTATGAGTTGGAATCAACTCTATGGTAGTGAGTTTGTTTTTTTGGAGTGCTAGATAATTAAGAAAAGTTTTAACCCCTTAAAAGATCTCTGGATTCAATATGCTTGGCTATATGATGATGATGATGATAATCATCATGATGTTTCCAGGATCCTTGACTACTATCACATTATGAAAAAGAGTCCATTCACATAGTGTAAGTGAGAGAACATGAATTAAGTAAGCACCTTTCTCCACAGGATGAGATAAATTTTTTTTTGTTATTGAATTCCTTTTTCTGGTTGAATCAAAAGCCAATGCTTAAAGCCTGGAATATTTTCTTAGCATTTTGTGGTTGCCCATGGGAAATTTTGGAAGTCTTAAGAGCTCTGGTGGCATAGTGCCTAAGGCACATGACTGCTAACCAGAAGGCTGGCAGTTGAAACCAACCAGCCACTCCTCAGAAGGAAGGTTGGGCAATCTACTTCCATAGTGATACCACCTCAGAACCCAAGGAAGGATTGTTATGAGTTGGATCCGACTCCATGGCAGTGAGTTTGGTTTGTTTTAGTTTGTGAAATGAATACTTTTCCAATGAGATTATGCTGAGTTCACAGAAAAGTCACAGAAAAACCATTTATATATCTGTATCTATATCTATATCTATATAATATTTAAAATGCCACTTTAGTTTTTGTTTTCAGCCCAATTTTACTTGAAATAAGGAATGCTTTTTATTTAAAAGAATTACATTGCAAACATTTCTAGGCTATAATTAGTGTGACCCTAACTCTGTCTCTTACAGGAAATTCTAAAATATTAAATGTAAATTTCACATCAATGGAGAAAGATATATAAAATCAATATTTTATTTACACACTGGTGACCTATTTTGTTGTTATAAATAATGTACTGTTCAGAAGTATTTCAATCCATAAAGTGCATCTTGGATCCACTTGTGAAGTACCCAATTTTAAGAAACATAGTAATTCAACAATAATATATACCCCAAACCAAATACCATTAAAAAATCATTATCTCATCGTCAGCATAGTGAATGCAGTATGCTGCACTTTATTCAGAAAAACAAAACTCTTTCTCCCGTAAAACTGAAGAACAAACCATTTGGTGACTTGGTAGATTTTCAACAACTAAGTTATAACAAGAAAATGAGGGGAAAAGTGTTTCTTTAATAAGATAGCCAAAGATCAAAAGTTGACCTGATTGGCCATTTTCCTATCATGATTTAGAATTGATGAAAATGATGAGAAAGTACCTTTGACCATGCTATTAAACCTGGTAGTTAACCATGTTAACTACCAGGTTTAACTTTCCTGAGGAATAAAAAGAGAAGTAAGGAAGGAGATATTGGAGCAGATAGCCAAATTATATGACATCTGTCAAGGCAGAGGACCACTGATGATGAAATTTGTTTGTTGTTGTTGTGTGCCACTGAGTTGGCTCTCTTAGTGACCCTAGGTACAGCAGAACAAAACACTGCCCAATCTTGCACCAATCGCACAATCCTTGCTATGCTTGAGACCATCATTGCAGCCACTATGTCACTCCATCTCATTGAGGGTCTTCCCCTTTTTCTCTGACCCTCTACTTCACCAAGCATAATATCCTTCTCCAGTGAATGGTCCCTTCTGACTACATGACCAAAGGACATGAGATGAAGTCTGGTCAATCTCGCTTGTAAGGAGCATTCTGGTTATGCTTCTTCCAGGATAGATTTGTTGGTTTTTCTGGCAGTGCATGGTATTTTCATAACCATGTAACCAACCATGTCGGTTTGTAACCAACACCACATGTATGGGAATTTTTCAAGGAGGTTAAAACTTCCTCCTGACTACGTAGCCACAGTCTAAAAAAGTTTCCCAGAGGTGTAGACAGAGACATGAACATTTATTCAGAAAAGAAATGAAGAGAGTCAGGAGATAAAGGATTTAAACAATAAAGAAAGCAGGCTTACAAATGTTTCTAGCAGTTCAGTGTCCAGTGGTGGTGGGCTGGAATGAATCCAAGATGAACACTAACCCCCTCTCACTTTGAGGGTATACTTATACCTGTGTTTGAGGAACTGGGGACAGGAGCTACATGACTGGGAACTGAGGGCTACATGACTGGCTTCCGACTTGATGGTGCTGGGTACTGATCAGGAGGCCCCGGACCACCACCTGTGTGTACTCTGATAAAATACTGCCTGTTAGCAAGTTTTATTGCTTAAAACTATTATAAGTATGAGTTAATATGTTACAGTGAATGTGGCTAATACCTGACAGGAGGGAGCAGGAGGATACATGACAGGGAGGGAGAAGGGAAATAGCTTGTAGTTCTTATAAGTGTGGCTAAACAAGGTGGAATCTGAGAGCCATTTTGGGGGATTAAGTTACTGACCATACACTCCACTCCCAACACCCTAAAATGGTCCTTACAATCTGCATGCCCCCTCTTCTACTATATACCTTGGACCTGGGTGTTGGAGTATTGCAACCATATTCCACAAATACAATATAAACTGCAATATCCAAACAACAAGATTAATACAAATCTTAATATTCCCTATAAGAGATATCTCCACATGTATGGGAAAGAATTTATCCAAGAAGAAATGGGATCTACACTTAATTGCTGGATAGCAGAAATGTGGGTTTTCATGTGTTGCAAAGCTTGATCAATAGTGTGATTATAATTAGTTAAGTAGATACAACAATCAATGTGGATTAGAGCACAGGTTCCTCCTTGTGTGGCAGTTATAATATCCAATGCCATTATGTTCTGTAAAACTACTTTTCTCATCTGGGTACTGTCTGTGGACAGTAGGGCAATGACTTGAGATGTCATTGAAGACAGTGGCGGTATGCTTAGTAAGTGCTTCTACCTGCCATTCCACATCTATTGTGGTGGCACTAGGAGTGAAAAGTGCTAGAGGATAAAATCAGCAGCTGGTGTGGCACTGTCATTGGTGTTGGTGATAAAAGGTATCCCAACTGGAAGGGTGTTCAGACAGAGTTGTGTGTATTATGCTGGGGATGTAGAGATGCCCCCAGATGCATTGCCCTATCCAATTATAAGGGAAATAGGACCAGCCATAACTACCACAGGCCCATAGCCATCCTCATGGAGAGGAAAATGCCTCAATTTTACCATTTTTCTGTTTACCTAGTCATAGGTATTAATTTTTATAACATTTTTGCAAAGGTGTGTTGAAAGCCAACCCATATCCTTGCTAAGGTCACCTGGTGGCCTCTTTAGACACCAGGAAGAGGCAGAGTTTACATGTATAGACAGAGCATGAGTGCATCCTAACCCATCCGTCCTACGGGATGAGAAACATTAACTTGTTCCCTAATGAATGAAAGGATCTTATTACAGGTAAAGCTCCAGGAAGGCAAAGACACGTTACAAACACGTTAAATGGGAGGAAGAATTTCTTAGGAATGGAGATGTCCTTCTAGTCATTTAGACAGATCCACAGGGTTTCATTCAAGGGAAGTAACTTCTATGGCAATCCAATGCTAGATAAGATGGGCAGTTCCCCACACATCAGGTGGTGGGATTGGTTGCACACTTCAGCCAGGGTAAGAGCCCAGCTGGTGAACAGATTGTCAGAGATCCTTACGGGTGATAAGATAAAGTCTTTAAAGGAACAATTAAAGGTAAATCTTGATCTAACAGAATGCGGGAAGTATTGGGAGTGGAGGTTAATGTTACCTCTGGGCAAGGTTTTTGCCCTGGCTTACAATACCACACCATTTCCTCTACTGGCCCTTCTGTTTTTGGGAGGTCAGTATAATCTAAAGGAGTACTGTGTATGTCCATATGCTGATGAAATAAATTCCCATAGTGCCCAAGGCATTTGACTGCTAACCAGAAAGCTGGTAGTTCAAACCCACCAGCCACTCCTTGGAAGGGAGGTTGGGCAACTACTTCTGTAGTGATACTGACTCAGAAGCCCAAGGAGGGGTCACTGTGAGTTAGATCCGACTTGACGACAGGGAGTTTTTTAATAGTGGCCCTGCATTAGCGGGGGTTTTGGGGTATAGCCGGGAGTTATCAGCAACGGGGCAACTAGCCTGGCACCCCAAGGCGAAAAAATCCAAAACCATTGAGGACTTACTTGCCAGTTCCAAGAGAGTTTAATCACATGGTCCCCTGTGCCTAGATCATGTGGCAAAGGCAAAAGGATATTATTTTCATGGCCTACTGCAGGAAGAAGGGCATTATCTTTGGTGGCTGTCAGCTGGATTCACACAGTTTACTGAGTTCCTTGGGTTAACATCTGATAGGTGCCGGGGTGTTGCTGTCCTCAGTATTTGTTGATTTGCCTCAGTGCTCCTGGGAGGCGTTGTGTCACACGTTGTAACAAGTGAGTCTCTTTCCTTAATGCTTGCTTCAGTAGGCCATTCATTATTTTGATGAGGCCGGATGTGGTGGGATTGTAGGACAGGTGAAAGTGCCAGACAATATCATGGGCACTTGCCCACTCTTGCACTTCATGTCCAGTGAAATGTCAGCCTTGATCACTGTTGATATCTGTTGCTGTGCCATAGCAGGCACAGAGCCAGGTGAGTCCCTGAACCAAAGAATGCTGCATAGCCCATTTGCAGGGGTATGCTTGTAATAAGCCAGTTACGGTATTGGTGCTGGTTAGGGCAAAGGACAGTATTCCAACATAGGGAGGGGTCCTATATAATCAATATGCCACCTATGTTCTGGGGCTTTCCCATAAGGATGCGGCCTATATTCTGAGGCACCAGGTTTTTCCTTTCTAGAAAACAATGGTGATATTGATCACAAGCTTCCTTAATTTGAGCCATAAATACAGAATTCCTATCTCTTTTGCAATGGACTATAAGGTTCTCTGTTCTCTAAGGCTGGTTTGTCTGTGTAGCCATAGTGCTACTTCAGTACCAGGTAACTGGTTTGTTAGGGCACTTAGCTAGACTAGCTCGTCAGCTTGAGAGTTGCTGGGGAGACTGAACAAACTATGGGCCAATACGTGATTGACGGTGATATCTGCCTCTAAAGTCTGGACCCAAATGTCTGCCCACTGCTGCTTTTCTCAAAGGAGCCACCCTGCCCCACACCAGTCTTCTCATTCCATATTGGTAGCCATAGAGTGAGGCCTTTAAATACTGCCTAGCCATTGGTGCATAAGATTATAGAATCTTTTCTGTGCATAAGCACCATCAGGCTGCTCTTAATTCTGCCTACTGGCTTCTTTGGCCCTCCAAATTGTTTTGGTGTTAAGCTGGATGGCTGTTGTAGTCCAATAATGGGCTGGGTTGCTCCAAGCTGAGCCGTTTGTGTACCGGGCATTATTAAGTATGAGCTCAGTTCCTTTCTTGATATGACTTTTTAAAAGGGGAGAGGATTCAGCTGTTTGGGTTGTAGTTTCATTTATGTAGGTTAGTGGTCCCAGGATCTGATGCAGCTCTGCTCTCATGGGGTGGCAGACAGAGTACTTTGCTGCTGGAGTTTTGTGTGCCACTTTGTGAGCATCCCCACTTGGGCCACCCCCGACTTCAGCTTGTTAAAATCTTTTACCCATCCTGCAATGGAGTAATGGGTTTTTACTGTCACGGGAGGTCCTTTCATAATATCTTCAACATGCTGGAGACTCTAATAGACAGAATATAGTTGTTGTTCCAACAGACTGTATCTTTATTCAGTTCCTTTCCATAATTGGGATCAAAATTCCAGTGAGACAAACTCTCCCAGTCACCTTTGCCACAGTCCCCAGCCAAATCCCTTGGGGGTAACTGTTGTTATATGCCATCGAATTGGACCGGACTCATAGTGACCCCTCCTTGGTTTCCAAGGCAGTATCGCTACGAAAGTAGATTGCCCAACCTTCCTTCCAAGGGGGTAACTGTTATTGTTGTTGTTATGTGCCATCAAGTCGGACCCGACTCATAGCGACCCCTCCTTGGGTTTCTGAGGCAGTATCACTACAGAAGTAGATTGCCCCATCTTCCTTCCAAGGAGTGGCTAGTAACATGTAATTCACAAGGGACACCAGCTTCTATAGCACCTAAGGTTTTATCTGCTGGACTGCTATTTTAGCCTGAAACACTTGTTCTTGTTCTGTTTCCCAATCCCAAATAATTCTTTTTTTTTGCTAGCTTATAAAGGGGATGCAAGGTTTTGGCCAGGTGAGGAATAAAGAGTCTCCAATACCACAACATTCCCAGGAATGCTTGCAATTCCCTAACTTTAGTGGGCAATGTATAAGCATGTATTTTTTTATCAATAACAGCTGCTGATACAGCCTTAGTCTTATGTGACCAGGTAACACCCAAGAACTTGACTGATAACCGAGGTCCCTGAAGTTTTGAGGTATCGATTGCCCATCTCAGCTTTTCAGATGGGCTAATAGTCGGAGAGCAGCACATTCTAGGAGAGAAAGGTCATTACAGGTTAACATAACATCATCAATATAATGAAACATGAAAATCCCATCTGGAGGTTCCCACTTTTAAAGGGGAGCAATAAGGCCATGGCAGATCATAGGGGAATGACAATAACCCTGGGTTAGCATTTGAAATGTCCAGGACTCCCCTTTCCACTTGAAGGTGAATTGATCTTGGCATTCAGGAGCTATAGAAATACTCAAAAATGCATTAGCCAAATCTAGTACAAAATAATAAGTAGTTAGGTCCAACTCGACGGCACATAACAACAACAACAACAACAACAAATGTTCACTAATGGTATTTAGCAACTGGGTTATATTGGGGATGGTGGTGTGCAGAGCAGGGATGACTTTATTCAGCTCTCGGTAGTCCATTTTCATCCACCAGCTGCTACCCAGCTTCTGTAATGGCCATATAGGGCCGTTACAAAGGTTGTGAGTGCTCCGGATGATGTTGACTCGTACTAGTTCTGCAATAGTGGTGGTTATTTGTCATGTCCACTGGGGCAGCCAGTACTGTTTAACATTTACAGTTCTGGTTGGGAAAGGGAGATGCACAGGCTCCACTTCATCCACCCCCACACAATTGACTTAATTGTTCTTATTCTTAAATGGAATTCCCCTACTCTTGTCAATAGGGTTAATCCCAAGAGAATGTAAATTCCTAAAATATGTTCAGGCAAAGGACAAATAAACACTGGATACTTGAAGGAGCTCTGGTAGCATAGTGCCTAAGGCACTTGACTGCTAACCAGAAGGCTGGCGGTTCAAACCCACCAGCCACTCCTCAGAAGGAAGGTTGGGCAATCCTACTTCCGTAGTGATACTGCCTCGGAAACCCAAGGAGGGGTTGCTATGAGTCGGGGCCGACTCGATGGCAAACAACAACAACAACAACTTGGAGGGAGGGAGACACCCTATGATGAGAGTGAGGGCTGTGCACTGGACCCAAACGGTGCTCCCTGGTGCTCCTCTCATAGGTGTCAATTTCCATGAATGAAGGTGCACTCTGCACCCATATCTGCTAAGGCTAGGGCTCTTTGTTCATTCTTCTGGAACCAGTGGATAACTATTTTGACATGGGGCCTCTGATCCCGCATTATCCTCTGCACCTTTGGTGGGGGATCTTGGCCCAAGGGAACAGGTGCTTCCCATATTGGAGGAGTGGCAAGCTGAGCAGATTCCCTTTGTGCCTCCCTTAGGAGAAGGAACTGCTGGTCCAGCAGTAAACAACATCATAAGTTAGGAGGACGGCATTAGGCTGTTCATCTATTTTTTTCCTTAGGAGTCCCAGCAGCTATGAGGTCAGTCCAAAGCTGCTTTTGGGTTACTCGTAGGGGCCCTTCCCCTTTGGTGGAATTATTTTTTTGGCTCTTTCCCTCTCCATGGGGTCTTTTCAGTAGCTCTTACGTTCTTCTGTCTAGCTTGTCAGTTTCCCCCATGTGAGCAGCAGCTTGCCTGGCTGACTGAAGGATGGTCAATGTTGTTGTTGTTATGTGCCGTTGAGTTGGGCCCAACTCATAGTGACCCCTCCTTGGGTTGCTGAGGCAGTATCACTATGGAAGTAGATTGTCCAACCTTCCTTCTGAGGAGTGGCTGATGGATTTGAACAACCAGCCTTCTGGTTAGCAGTCAAGTGCCTTAGGCAATATGCTACCAGAGCTCCTAAAGGATGGTCAAAAGAGGACCAAAATACTGGCTGGAGGCAGACTGCAGGAGGGCATTGGTCATGTTATCTGTAAATATTTCATGATCAGAACCCAGAAATTCAGGCATATATATAGCATGCTTTGCCCCTAACTCCCAGGTTAGTCCTTGCAATTCTTCAAGAGTATTCCATCTTGGAGGAGTGCAGGGACTATCTCCCTCTGTGGACCATGCTGCTTGGCAGGCTAAAATGATCCAGTTCATGAGTGGGTCATTCCCCACTCCATTCTGAAACATATACGGCCTTTGACTTAAAGCAGAATGGGAAGTGACCGAGGCAATTTTAGATAATTCCCATCCTAACAAGACCACACCATCTGCCCCTGTATCCCACAACCTTGATACCCAGGCAGTTATAGATTCTCCTCCTTTCGGTCAGTATTGGACAGCTATATCAAGGAGTTCTTTGCTGGTATAGTCCCTTACTGTGATGTGTTCCCACTCGTCAGGGGGAGTGCATGGGCCAGGACAGTTTGGGGTGCAGAGCCAATCAGTCTTTACCTTGTTAGTGATTAATGGCCAGGTTTTTAGGTGTTCAGTTATGCTAATGCTGTTGTCCCAGGCCTCTTCTTCCTCCTCTGAGTCTGAGGACTTGAGAGGGTTCCATTTTTTAGGGTCCCATAGTGCCTAAGGCATTTGACTGCTAACCAGAAGGTTGGCAGTTCAAACCCACCAGCCAGCCACTCGTTGGAAGGTAGATTGGGCAATCTACTTTTGTAGAGATACAACCTCAGAAATCCAAGGAGGGGTTGCTATGTGTTGAAATTGACTCGATGGCAGTGAGTTTTTTTTTTTTTTTTTCCCAATTGGACCTAGTTATAACTGCTCAAATTTGATGGTGCAGTGGGCAGCACCCAGTCAATTTTGCTACTCAACACGCTAACATTTCTACAATCTGGTCAGATGCTTGTAGCTTGGTAGGGATAGTTTCTTTTGCATCTGATTGAGCCATTTGTGCATCTCTCTCTAACCTTAGTTCTTCCTTAACTGTTTGTATTTCATCTCTTAATTTCTGACACTCACTAGCTGCTGCCAGCTTGGCATCTGTGGTGATGCAGATTGCATGTAGCAGAGGCCAGGCTACCTCTGTGACCATGCTCAGTAGTCTCTTTTCAAGTTTTCTACTCCAACCCTCTGCAATACATCTAACAGTCTCTGCAGTGTTTTCAGGGTGTCCTCATACTGGCACACAGATCCCCAGCTATCTAGGAGTTTGGCATGAGTCCAAACATGCTTGCATCTGGCCAGTTTGGGATTTCATCCACTACTCTGTTCATGTTTACTGGCCTCTGGGTAAGCTTTCCAGGCTCCTGGCTGGCTTGCCAGTTGCTATGGGAATTTTCTAAGGAGGTTAAAACTTCCTCCTGAGTAGGTAGCAACAGTGTGAAAAAGCTTTCTGCAGGTGTAGGCAGAGACATGAACATTTATTCAGAAGAGAAACAAAGAGAATCAGGAGAGAAAGTATTTAAAAGATAAAGAAAGCAGGCTTACAAATGTTGCTAGCAATTCAGCGTTCAGTGGTGGTGGGCCTACATGGATCCAAGATGACTGCTAACCCTCTCTCACTTTGTAGGGATACTTATACCTGAGTTTGAGGAATTATGGATGTGGGTTATGTGACTAGGAACAGAGGGCTACATGACTGACTTCAGACTCAGTGACACTGGGTCCCAAACAGGAGGCCTTGGACCACCACCTGTGTGTGCTCTGATAAGATGCTGCCTGTTAACAAGTTTTATTGCTTAAAACTATTGTGAGGATGAGTTAATACATTATAGCAAAGGTGGTTAATACCTGATGGGGGGAGCTGGGGGATACCTGACAGGAAGGGAGAAGGGAAATGGCTTATAGTTCTTACAAGCATGGCTAAACAAGATGGAATCTGAGAGCCATTTTGGAGGTTGCAGTTAGTGATCACACACCACAATTCAAAGGCAGCAATTCTTCAGTCTTCCTTATTCATTGATCGCTTTCACACGCATATGAGATAATTGAAAATATCATCGCTTTTGTTAGGTGTGACTTAGTCATCAAAGTGAAATATTACGTACTATCCTATGCACAATGAAGGAGGCTTTGTTAAATTGAGGAGTCGTTTTTTAGTTTGAAGGAAGGATGCAGATAAGTTAGGAAAATGCCCAGCAATCCAGTATATAAAGGAAACATTGATTACTTATACATATGAATTAACAATGTCCCAATTTAATTTTGATAAAAAGTTTCAACTTTTTTTTCCTATCAACATTATGCTAGAGCTTTTTTGAGAAGCAAAAACATTTTGACTTTTAGGGCATTTGGATTAGCTATCTCAGCTATTCCCCTTCAATTTGTCTTTCCTGGCATAGTAGATCATATGATTGTGTGATTTAAAATAGCCAATACCAGTCCATTTCAGGTCATTAATGCCTAAGATATCAATCTTTATGCATTCCATTTCATTTTTGACAACTTCTAATTTTTCTAGATTCATGCTTCATACATTCCATGTTCTAGTTATTAATGAATATTTGCATCTGTTTCTTCTCATTTTGGGTTGTGCCCCATCAACAAATGAAGGTCCTGAAAGCTCTACTCCATCCATGTCATTAAAGTCAACTCTATATTGAGAAGGTAGCTCTTCCCCAGTTGTATTTTTAGTGGCTTCCAACCTGAGGGGCTCATGTTCTGGCACTATATCAGATATTGTTTCACTTCTATTAATAAGGTTTTCAGTGGCCAATTTTTTCAGAAGTGGATGGCCCCATCCTTCTTTCTGGTCTGTCTTTTTCTGGAAGCTCTGCTGAAACCGGTCCACCTTGGGTCACCCTGCTGGTATTTGAAATACTGGGGGCATAACCTCCAGCCTCACAGCAACATACAACTCACCATAGTATGAAAAACTGACAGGTGAGTGAAGGACTGGAAAAGATCCATATTTGTACCCATTGCAAAAAAAGATGATGCATCAGAATGTGGAAATTATTGAACTATATTATTAATATCACACACAAGTAAAATTTTGCTGAAGATAATTCAAAAATGGTTGCAGCAGTATATTGACAGAGAACTTTCAGAAATGCAAGCTGAATTCAGAAGAGGATGTGGAATGAGAGATATCATTGTTGATGTTGGATAGATCTTGGCTAAAAGCAAAGGATACTAGAAATATGTTTACCTGTGTTTTATGGACTATGCAAAAGCATCCAACTGTATGTATTATGACAAATTATAGATAACATTGAGAACAATGGGAATTCCAGAACACTTAATTATGCTCATGAGGAACTTTTACATAGACCAAGAGGCTGTTGTTCAAACAGAACAAGGGGATAATGCATGGTTTAAATTCAGGAAGAGTGTGTGACAAGGTTTTATCTTTTCACCATAATTATTCAATCTATATGTTGAGCAAAATAATCCAAGAATCTGGACTATATGAAGAAGAATATGGCATCAGGATTGGAGTTAGACTCATGAACAACATCCTCATCATCAACAACAACAACAACAATGCAGATAACACAATCTTGCTCACAGAAGGTATGAAGACTTGAAACATTTACCAATGAAGATTAAAGACTACAGTCTTCAGTGTGGATTACATCTCAGCATAAAGAAAATAAAAATCTTCACAACTGGACCAATAAGCAACATCATTATAAATGGAGAAAAGATTGAAGTTTCAGGGATTTCATTTTACTTGGATACACAATCAACACTCATGGAAGCAGCAGTCAAGAAATCAGACATCATATTGCTTTGGACCAATCTGCTGCAAAAGAGCTCTTTAAAGTATTTAAGAGCAAAAATGTCACTTTGAAGTCTAAGGTGTGCCTGACCAAAGCCATGGTATTTTCAATCATTTCAGAATAATGTGAAACCTGGACAATAAGTAAGGAAGACCAAGGAAGAGTTGATGCCTTTGAATTGTGGTGCTAATGCAGAATACTGAAAATACCTTGGACTGTCAGAAGAATAAACAAATCTATCCTTGAGGAAGAGTAGTTGGAGTGTTCCTTAGAAGAGAGAATGGCCATATTTATCTCATGTTGTCAGTAGGGACCATTCCTTGGAGAAGGATATCATGCTTGGTAAAGTAGAAGGTCAGTGAGAAAGGGGAAGGCCATCAACAAGATGGATTGATTCGGTGGCTGCAGTGATGGGCTCAAGCATAGCAAGTATTGAGGATGTTGCAGGACTGAGCAGTATTTCATTCTGCTGTAATAGGATCACTATGAGTCAGAGCTGAGTCAATGGCACCCATCAACAACAACAAGGCAATCTTGGGAATGGGATGATTTAAGGAAAGTAACTAGAGGGAAACAGATATTGCTGGTTCAGTGGTAGAATTTTTGCCTTACATGCAAAAGTTTGGCAGTGTTCCTCAGGCATTGCTACCACCCTTCTGACAGTGGAAGCTTGTGTGTTACTATGATGTTGAACAGGTTTCAGGAGAGTTTATAGAATAAGAAGAAAGACCTGATTATCTACTTCTAAAAATCAGCCATTGAAAACCATATGGATCACAACAGTCCAGTTTGCAACTAATCATGAGAGTGGCATAGGACTAAGCAGTGTTTTGTACCATCGTTCATGAGGTCACCATGAATTGGGGTGAACTCCACAGTAGCTAACAACAACAAACAGCAACTAGAATAAGGCTGTTTAACTAAAAAGTGGCTGCCTTATAGAAGTACACTTCCTAAGAGATTGTCTTTTGGTCTTCTGCAACCAAGCTGGCAGATTAATGTCAAAGAACTTAACACATAGTGGATGTTTAAGAGGTGCTTATTTGACTGCTAACCAGAATGCTGGTGGTTCAAACCCACCAGCCACTCCTCAGAAGGAAGGTTAGCCAATCTACTTCCGTAGTGATACTGTCTTGGAAACTCAAAGAGGGGTCTCTATGAGTCGGATCCAACTTGATGGCAGTGGGTTTTATCACCAGATTTATCTGAAACCACTCTACATTGTCTCATACAAGGTCTGAATTTCTGGGAACACTGAAAGAAGAGTTATCACGTCTAAATCCTAACTTTGTTCTGTTCTGTATTCCAAATGTAACTCACTTTAAGCAAATTCAACATAATAAAATATGGATTTATATAAAAGATTTATAGTTTTGGGGGTGTTCTATTTAGGCTCCAAAAAGGAGGGATTGTAAATCCAGGCAAATCCAAATTAAGCAAGTCTGAAGGAAGGTCTAAACTTGGTCAACAGGCAGGAAAGACAGGCATACACAAGTACCTTTGGTCCAAACCAAGCCTAAGATCTAAGACAGATGACTCAGAGATTAGAGGTCAGGTAATTAAAGTAGTATCAGCAGAGATCAGAAATCTAATCCCCAGAAGAGGAGGATAAAGTGCAAAAGATCTAGACGTTGGGAGACATAGAGTATCACCACTCATCTGTCAGTTCGTCAGACTGTCATGGTTTGAGTATTGCTAAGAAAATGGAAGCTTTGACACTGATATTTCAAATGCCAGCAGGGTCACCCATGATGGACAGGTTTCAGACTAAGACAGACTAGGAAGAAGGATCTGGGGATTAACTTCTGAAAAAATAGGCCAGAAAAAATGTCCAGAATATGAGACCCTCAGGTTGGAAGGCACTCAAAATTTGACAGGGAAAGAGCTGCCTCCTCAAAGTAGAGTCAGCCTTAATGATGTGAATAGAGTAATCTTTTGGGGATCTTCATTTGCTGATGTGGCATGACTCCAAGTGGGAGAATACAGATACAAACATCCATTAATAATTGGAACATGGAATGTACAGAGTATGAATCTATAAATATTGGAAGTTGTCAAAAATTAATGGAATGCCTAAGGATTGATATCCTAGGCATTAGTGAACTGAAATGGACCAGAACTGGCCTTTTTGAGTTGGATAATAATATGGTCTACTATTCTTAGAATGACAAATTGAAGAGGAATGGCATCACATTCATTGTTAAAAAGAATATTTCAAGATATATAGTGAAGTACAATGTTTTCAGTGATAGGATGATATCCATATTCCTACAGGGGAGACCAGTTAATATGACTATTATTTAAATTTGTGCACCAACCACTAAAGCCAAAGATGAAGAAACTGAAGATTTGTTTTACCAACTTCTGCAATCTGAAATTATCCAATCGTGCAATCAAGATGTATTTATAATTACTGATGATTAGAATACAAAAGTTTGAAAAAAAAAAAAAAAAGCAGCAGCATTAGTAGATAGAAAATATGGCCTTTGTGATAGAAATGATGCCAAAGTTTACATGATAGAATTTTGCCACATCAATCACTTGTTCATTGCAAACAACTTTTTTCCAACAACATAAATAGCCACTTTACACATGGACTGCACCAGATGGAATACACAGGAATAAAATTGACTATATCTGTGGAAAGACATGCTGGAGAAGCTCAATATCATCAATCTGAACCAGGTTAGGGGCCAACTGCAGAGCAAACCATCAATTGCTCATATGCAAGTTGAAGTTGAAGTTGAAGAAAATTGAAACAAACCATGAGAGCTAAAATATGACCTTGAATATATCCTAGCTGAATTTAGAGACCACCTAATGTAATAGATTTAATGCACTGAACACAAGTGACTGAACGGATGAGTTGTGGGATGATATCAAAAACATTATACATGAAGAAAGAAAAAGTCATTAAAAAGACAGGAAAGGAAGAAAAAAACAAAATGAATATCAGAAACGACTCTGAATTTGCTCTTAAACATTAAACAGAGAGTAACTAAAATGAATAGAAGAAATAACAAAGTAACAGGGCTGAACATAAGATTTCAAAGGGTGGCTCCGGAAGAAAGAGTATTATAATGAAATGTGCAAAGACCTGGAGTTAGAAAATCAAAATGGAAGAACTCATGTGGTATTTCTCAAGCTGAAAAAACTGAGGAAAAAATTCAACTATTGGGTTGCAGTATTGAAGGATTCTATGAGCAAAATATTGAATGATGCGAGAAGCATCAAAAGATGGAAGGAATACACAGGGTCACTGTACCAAAAAGAATTGGTTGACATTCAGCCATTTCAGGAGGTAGTATATGATTGTTCTGGTTACCTAGTGCCACTCTGACAGGAATATAACACAAATGGGATGGCCTTAACAAACAGGAGTTTATTCTCTTACAGTTTGGAGGCTTTAAGTCTGAGTTCAAAGTGCTAGGTTCTAAGGGCTGTGCGAAAGCCCCTTGACCTTGGGGTTCAGCTCTGCCTCTTGCTCCTGGCCCACTGGAGCTAGCGGTATCTCTTCACTCAGGCAGCTACTGGCTGCTGAGGCTAATAAGCCCAAGGTCGATAAATACAATGGCACAGTTCCGATGTTACCAAACCACATGGCAGGCCATTAATTCAAGTCCATTGTAAGTTCCAAGGTCGGTAGAGCATGGCATGGTGCTGAACAATGACACAGCTACATGCAGGGTCCAAGCATGCCATAAGTTAGAGACCATTCCCCAAGGCTTCTACTTATATACAGGAAGCAGATCACATTCCCTAAGACAGCTACTCAGCTGCTTGTAGTAGATTCCACCACGGAGTTGATTACTAGTCTCATCATGGGGAATACTACATCCAGCTGCTCAGCCCTGCAACCAGGCCCAGCCAAGTTGACACACAAACTGAACTACCACAATGATGAAGAACTGATGGTATTGAAGGAAGAAGTCCAAGATACCCTGAATGAATTGGTGAAAAATAAGGAATTGATGGAATACCTATTGAGAAGTTTCAATTAATGAATGCAACACTGGAAACATTCACACATTTATGCCAAGAAATTTGGAAGACAGTAACCTGGGTAACTGACTGTAAGAGATCAATATGTGTGCCCATTCCAAAAAAAAGTGATACAACAACCTAAACAGTAACTATACATGTGAACCTTGTCAGATAGAACACATATGAATCACATGGACTACATCTGTGGGAAAAGGTAATAAAAAAACTCAAAATCATCGGTCAAAACAAGGTCAGGAGCTGACTGTGGAACAGACAATCACTTACTCATATGCATGTTTAAGCTGAAGCTGAAGAAAATTAAAACCAGTCCATGAAAGCCAACATAGAACCTTGATTACATCCCACCTAAATTTAGAGACCATCTGAAGAATAGATTTGATGCATCGAACACCAAGGATTGAAGACCAGTTGAGTTGTGTGGTGACATCAGAAACATCATACCTGAAGACAGCAAAAGGTCATTAAAAAAAGGAAAGAAAGAAAAGACCAAAATGGGTGTTAGAAGAGACTCTGAAACTTGCTCTTGAACCTAGAGTAGCTAAAGCAAATGGAAGAAATGATGAAATAAAAGAGCTGAACAGAAGATTTCAAAGGGTGACTTGAGAAGACAAAATACAGTATTCTAATGAAAGGTGCAAAGACTGGGAATTAAAAAACCAAAAGGGGAGAACATGCTTGGCATTTTTCAAGCTGAAAGAATTGAAGAAAAACTCAAGTCTTGAGTTGCAATAGTGAAGGATTCTTGCACAAAATAAAGAGCTCTGGTGGTGCAGTGCCTCAGACATT
Source organism: Orycteropus afer afer (assembly GCF_000298275.1). NCBI lineage: Eukaryota > Metazoa > Chordata > Mammalia > Tubulidentata > Orycteropodidae > Orycteropus > Orycteropus afer. The sequence continues at coordinate 4,085,940 of NW_006921862.1, forward strand.
TGACTGCTAACCAGAAGGTTCAAGTCTGCTATCTGCTCTGTGGAAGGAAGATGGAGCAATCGACTTCTGTAAAGATTTACCACCTCATAAACCCAGTGGGGGTCACTATACATCAGAATCAATTATATGGCAGTGAGTTTGGTTGTTTTGATGGGGAAAATATTGAATGATGCAGTAAGTATCAAAAGAAGATGGAAAGAGTACACAGGGTCACTGTATCAATAAGAATTGGTCAACATTCAACCTTTTCAGGAGAATTACAGGTGGATACATAGATAGGCAGGCAAGAAGATCAGGTATGGATAGGTGAATGGGAATATACTCATGACAGACAATATTCCTATGTATATATTTGTATGTGCTGTAAAAGTATCCATATGCAGTTTAAACCTAACAGGAAGTGAAGTTAGGATAACCTCTTAGCTGCAACTAAGAACCTTCAGGAAGTAAGTTACAAGGCTGTGGACTTGGGACTGTGGTCACAGGGCATATCAAGGTCAATTGGTGCAACATGGTATGTAAAAATATTGTTCTGCCTCCTACTCTAATGAGTAGTAACTGGGGTCTTAAAAACTTTCAAGTTACCATCTAAGGGGCATCTATTGGTCTCCACTCATCTGGAGCAAAGAAGAGGGAGGGAAATCAAAGATTCATGGAAATAGTGCAAAGGACTAATGGACCATGAGGACCTCAGCTTGTATAATCCTGAGATCAGAATAACCAGACGGTGTCTGGCTACCAATGCCAACTACTCAGAAAGAGATCAAACTTGGAGGTCCTGGATAGCAGAGTAGAAAGATGTGGAACAAAACCAAAAATCATTAACAACAAAACAGGCTTACTGGTTTGGTAGAGACTAGTGACACCCCTGAGACTATTGCCCTGAGTCACACTTTGGGCCTGGAATTGAACTCACTCCTGTGGCTTAACTCTTAGCCAAATGATAGACAGGCCTATGAACTGAACACCTACACCAGGGATATATATTC
>NW_006921862.1:4103768-4104938 GCF_000298275.1 Orycteropus afer afer
AATCACCAAGGCCATATTTTCCAGTAAGTGGTAATTCTTCTTTGTTTCCAACTTTTGCATTCCAATCACCAGCAATAATCAATATATTTTGATTGCATGTTTGGTCAATTTCAAACTGCAGAAGTTGGTAAAAATCTTCAATTTCCTTACCATTGGCTTTGGTGGTTGGTGCATAAATTTGAATAATAGTAGTATTAACTGGTCTTCCTTGTAGACTTACAGTTATTATCCTATCACTAACAGCATTGTACTTCAGGATAGAACTTGAAACATCTTTTGTGATGATGAATGCCACACCATTCCTCTTCAATTTGTCATTCCCAGCATAGTAAATCATATGGTTGTCTGATTCAAAATGGCCAGAATCAGTCCATTTCAGCTCACTAATGGCTAGGATATTAATTTTTATGTGTTTCATTTCATGTTTGGCAACTTCCAATTTTCCTAGATTCATACTTCTTAGATTTGTACATTCCATGTTCCCATTATTAATGGATGTTTGCAACTGTTTCTTCCCATTTTGGGTCATGCAACATCAGAAAATGGAGGTCCTGAAAGCTTTACTCCATCCATATCATTAAGTTCATCTCTACATTCAAGCAGCAGCTCTTCCTGTCATATTTTGAGTGCCTTCCAACCTGAGGGGCTCATCTTCCAGCACTATATTGGACAATGCTTCAGGTCTATTCCTAATGTTTTCCAGTAATATATCAGATAATGTTTCACTGCTATTCATAAGCTTTTCACTGACTGATTCTTTGTGAAGTGGATGGTCCCTTCCTTCTCCTGAATCTGTCCTAGTCTGGATGCTCTGCTGAAACCTGTCCATCATGGATGACCCTACTGGTATTTGAAATGCTGGTGGCACAGACTCCAGCCTCACAGCAATAAGGAAGCCACCACAGTACAACAAACTGACAGATGAGTAGTCACTTATATTCATGTGCACTATAGATTTATATGCTTAATACTGGAAATAGAGTGGTGAAACTGGTTCATGTCATTATCTTTGAGTTACTAGAGTTTAGAGCATTATGGCACACTGAATATTAAAGGAATAATTGCTCTAATAATTACTTATAATTTGATAAGATGTTTAAAGAGTAACAGGATGTTGTGGGAGTGTACAATTGTAGTATTAGATGATCAATAAATGTTTCATTATTTTCT
>NW_006921862.1:4105533-4109481 GCF_000298275.1 Orycteropus afer afer
TCAATAACAAAATAACAAAACAAATCAAAGTCAAAATGCCTTTTAACTGGTTCAAGACAAACAGGTTTGTTAGCCAGAAGTTGCAAGTGTACTACTATAAGTTGGTGAGAACACTGAACAGAACAGCAAAGGGAAAGGACCATCTGGCTTCCCTCGAGCAACTGATGTTTTAATTCAGTCATTTTCAAAACTATTCCTAGTCTGTAGTAGTGGTCTATGTTTATACCAAGGATTCTTGACAATTTATTTCAAAAAATGCAAACAGTAAAGACTCTGACTTCTTTGTGGTCTCACTACAAGTACTTTTATTATATGAGTTATTTCACATTTGAATTTTTGTATTTGTTTCTTTTTGCACTATTAGATAATAAGCGGGGTTAGAGCTGGGTTATCTGTGCATCTGTAGCATATGCCATCTTGATCTAGGACTTAAATATATGCTTCTGAATGAATGAGTGAATATGTGGCAACTGCTAAATATATGATGCCATTTAAGCTATTTCCAGAAAACTCAAAGAAAAATTTGACAATGGATCCTGAGTCCTTTCATTGTGTATGAATATGAAGAACAAAACAAAACAAAACAACAAAACACAGTTAGAACTATAGTCTTAACAAATGTAACTTTATTGCATGGGCAAAGAAAAATAGGCCCTATATTCCTTTACCGCTCTGGCATAGAACGCCTTATCTCTCATGAAATAAAGTTATATAATATTAGAAAACTCTATGGTAGCCAAATGGGATTACTCATTAAAAGATAAATAACTAAAAATAAAATTTTAATATTGATTTTAAGATAATTTTTAAAGTTTTTGAACTGATACCCTTGAGTTTTACAGGTAAACAATTATATTACATGCAGGTAATGATTCTGCCTCTTTCCTTTAAATTTATAATTTTTTTATCTCATTAGCTTTGCTTAGACTTTCAGAATAGTCATAAATTATTGTTTCTACAGGCATACTCCACCACTTATCTATCAGTTTCTTATACTGTGATGGCTTGCATGTTAATGTGATGCTGGATGCCATGCCACTGGTATTTCATATGCCAACAGGTTTACCCATGGTAGACAGGTTTCAGTGAAGTTTCCAGGATAACACTGTCCAGGAAGAAGGATGTGGCCAGATCCACTTATGGGGGAGGTGGTGGGGAATTTACCACTGGAGACATTATGAATAGCAGAGAAACCTTGTCTAATATAGTGCAAGAAGATGAGCCCCTCAGGTTGGAAGGCGCTGAAAATATGACTGGGGAAGGGCTATCTCCTTAAAGTAGTGGTAGTTGTTGTTATGTGCTGTTGAGTAATCTCCAACTCATAATGACCTTGTGTACAACAGAATGAAACACTGCCTGGTCCTGTGCCAGTCTCACAATCCCTACTATTCCTGAGACCATCACTGTAGCCACTGTGTCAATCCATTTTGTTGAGGACCTTCCCCTCTTTTGTTGACCCTCCACTTTACCAAACATGACATCCTTCTCCAGAGAATGGTCCCTTCTGACAACATGACCAAAGCAGGTGAGACGAAGTCTGGCCATTCTTGCTTCCAAGGAACATTCCAGCTGCACTTCATCCTGGAGAGATTTGTTAGTTCTTTTAGCAGTCCATGGCACCTTCAACAATCTTTGCTAACACCACAACTCAAAAGCATCAACTCTTCTTTGATCTTCCTTATTCATTGTCCAACTCTTACATGCATATGAGGGAATTGAAAATACCATGGCTTGGGTTAGATGCGTCTTAGTCTTCAAGGAGATAGCTTTGCGCTTCAGCGCTTGAAAGAGGTCTTTGCAACAGATTTGTAGGAGTTGACATAAATGACATGGACTGTGTAAAACTTTCTGGGCCTTCATTTTTTGATGTGGCATGACTCAAAATGAGAAGAAACAGTGGCAAATATTCATTAATAATAGGAATGTGGAATATACAGAGTATGAATCTAGGAATTTTTGAAGTTGTCAAAAATGAAATGGAACACATAAAGATCAATATCCTAGGCATTAGTGAGCTGAAATGGACTGGTATTGGCCATTCTGAACCAGCCAGTCATATGGTCTATTATGGTAAGAATGACAAAGAGGAATGACATTGCATTCATCATCAAAAAGAACATTTCAAGATTTATCCTGATGTACAATACTGTCAGTGATAGGATAATAGCCATATGCTTACAAGGAAGACCAGTTAATATGACAATTACTCAAATTTATGCACCAACCACTAAAGCCAAAATGAAGAAATTAAAGATTTTTACTAACATCTTCAGTCTGAAATTGACAACACATGCAGTCAAGATGCACTGATAATTACTAATGATTGGAATGAGAAAGTTGGAAACAAAGATGCAGCATTAGTAGTTGGAATATATGGCCTTAGTGATAAAAATTGGGCTGGAGATCACATGATAGAATTTTGCACAATCTATGAATTTTTCATTGTAAATACCACATTAAAACAACATAAACAGTGACTATACATGTGGACCTCACTAGATGGAATACATAGAAATCAGTCCACTACATTCATAGAAAGAGACCATGGAGAAGTTCAATATCATCAGTCAGAACAAGGCCATGGCCGACTGTGGAACAGACTATAAATTGTTCATATATAAGTTCAAATTGAAGCTGAAGAAAGTTAAAGCAAGTCCATGAAAGTCAAAATATGACCATGAGTATATCCAAACTGAATTTGAAGATGATCTGAAGAATAGATTTGAGACATTGAACACCAGTGAGCAAAGACCAGATGAGCTGTGGGATGACATCAAGGACATCATTCCTGAAGAAAGCAAAACATCATTATAAAGACAGGTAAGGAAATGGATGTCAGAAGAGACTGAAACTTGCTCTTGAAAAGAGAGTAGGAAAGTGAATAGGTGAAATGATGAACTATAAAACCTAAACAGAAGATTTCAAAAGGCAGCTTGAGAGGACAAAGTAAAGTATTATAATGAAATGTGCAAAGACCTAGAGTTGGAAAATCAAAGGGGAAGAACACTGTGATAGTTGGAGCTGTGTGTCAACTTGGCTGGACCACAATTCTGTGTGGTTTGAGCTGTGTGGTATGGTTTTTCCCATGATGGGATCAGATGACTATGTTCTGAGTGACCAATCTGTTGAAGGGGAGTTTCCCTAGGGGTGTGGCCTGTTTCTAGTATATTCAAGGACAGCCTGGGAAGATATCTTCTGTGGATCGGGATTCTGTTGTGCTGCCTTCAACAGACCATTCCATGAGTGAACAGTCCACCATTCGGCCTGGAGATCTTGGATTCATCATTCGTTTTAGTCAACAGCCAGTGCACTGCCTGCCAGCCTTGCACTCCTCAGACCCTGCAGTTGCAAGAGCCAGGAAAAGCCTCCAGTTTGATGTTTGATCCAGGAACTTTGGACTTGGCAGCTTCTGTAAGTGTGTGAGCCATTTTCCTAAGATAAATTTCTCTATATATACATATATATAAGCTTTACTGGTTTTTGTTTCTCTAGAGAACCCAGTCTAACACAAACACATTCAGCATTTCTCCAGATGAAAGAACTGAATAAAAAATTCAAGCCTGAAGTTGAAATATTGAAGGATTTTATGGGGAAAATATTGAATGATGCAGTATGCAGCAAAAGAAGATGGAAGGAATACACAGAATCACTGTACCAAAAAGAATTGATTGATGTTCACCCACTTTAGGAGGTAGCATATGATCAAGAACTGATGGTACTGAAGGACGAAGTCCAAGCTGCATTGAAGGAATTGGTAACAAAACAAAACAAAAGAAAACAAAAAAAAACAAGGCTCTAGAAATTGATGGAATACCCATTGAGATGTTCCCAGTAGGGGATGCAGCACTGGAGATATTTACTTGTTTATGCAAAGAAATTTGGAAGAGATCCATATTTTTGCCCATTCCAAAGAAAGGTGATCAAACAGAATGTTGGAATTATTAAACC
>NW_006921862.1:4112696-4118914 GCF_000298275.1 Orycteropus afer afer
ATGGAATAGTGTGCAACCCTAAAGAATAACATAGAATCTGCAAAACACCGCATAATGTGGATGAACCTGGAGGACATTATGTTGAGTGAAATAAGTCAATCACAGAAGGACAAATAAAGTATTAGTTCATTATTTTGAAAAAAGGAAATGTTTATATATGGAAGGAAATTTTCTTTGTTGGCTACCAGGGGTGGGAGGGGACACTGAAAAAAAAGAAAAAAAGCATTGACCCATGTCACTTTAGTTTTGTGTATTTCACTGTACTTAAATTGTATTTCAATAAAATGTATTTAACAAAACAAAACAACAAATGAAAAAACCAGTTGCAGTAATACATTGACAGGGAGCTGCCAAAAAATCACGCCAGAGTCAGCAGAGGATGGAATGAGAGATATCATTGCTGATGTCAGATGGATCTTGGCTGCAAGCAAAAAATACCAGAAAGATATTTACTTGTGTTTTATATACTATACAAAGGCTTTTGACTGTATGGATCATAACAAATTATGAATAAAATAGCCAAGAATGGGAATTCCAGAACACTTAATTGTGCTCATGAGAAACCTGTACATAGATCAAGAGGCTGTCATTTGAACAGAATAAGAGAACACTGAATGATTTAAAATCAGTAAAAGTGTACATCGGGGTTGTATCCTTTACATACTTATTCAATCTGTATGTTGAACAAATTATCAAAAAAGCTGGATTATAAGGAGAAAAATGTGTCATTGTGATTGGAGGAATACTCATTAATAACCTGTGATATTCAGATGACACAACCTTCCTTGCTGAAGTGAAGATAACTTTAAGCACTTACTGATGAAGATCAAAAACTGCAGCCTTCAGTATGGATTGTACCTCAACATAAAACAACAATCCTCACACAACAGGACCAATAAGCAACATTATGATAAATGGAGAAAAGGTTGATGTTGTTGTCAAGGATTTCATTTTCCTTGGATCCACAATCAATTATCATGCAAACAACAGTCAAAAAAATGAAATGATGTGTTGCATTGGGAAAATCTGTAGCAAAATGTCTCTTTAAAATGTCCAAGGGTCAAGAGATCACCTTGAGGACTAAGGTGCACTTGACCCAAACCATGATATTTTTAATTGCCTCACATGAGTGTGAGTACTGGACAAATAAGATGATCACAGAAGAACTGATGCATTCAAATTGATGTGTTGATGAAGAATCTTGAATGTACCATGGACTGCCAGAAGAATGAAGCAATTTGTCTTGACGGAAGTGCAGCCAGAATGCTCCTTAGAAACAAGAATGGCCACACTTCATCTCATCTACTTTGGTTATGTTTTCAGAAGTGAACAATCCTTAAAGAAAGATATCATGCTTAGTAAAGGGGAGGCTTAATGATAAAAAGGGAAGACCCTCAAGTAAATGGATTGACCCAGTGCTGCAATGTTGAGCTGAAGCATGCCAACGAGAATGGTGCAGTATTGGGCAGTGTTTTTTCTTTTGTACATAGGTTCACTATGAGTTGGAACTGACTCAGCACCTAACAACAACAACACAGGCACATTAGTCAATAGAAAGATCTTGGTCTTTTGACATGAAATTGACTGCTGACTATTGGATTAAAAGTATTTCATTTTATTCTCATTTTGGTAATATTTTTAATATTACCAGGAATGGATTTATGAAATTGTTGATGCTATCTATGCTAGTATTTATTGAGATGATTGATTTATCTCCATTGATTTACTGGTGTAATAAAATTACATTAAACATCCAAAGCTTGAACCATCTTAGCATTCATTACTGGCATATACATTGATAATACTTTATTTTTTTTCTTAAGTGTGCTTCAGATTTCTCTTGACCAATATTTTATTCATGAATTTTTATTAAAACTTACAAATTGGGTATTTTTTTCTCTATAACACTGTCCATATTTTTTAATACTTTGTCAGTTTCTTCTTTTTAATAGATTACCTTAGCTTGATAACATTAATTAAGAGACATTTTATCATTTTTCTGTAGTTTAAAAAACAAATTACAAAGGAATTATCATTTACCCAACAACAGGGCAGGCATTAATTTCTGACAGAAGTTCTTTGACAATTTTTTCTATTTTATTCCAGTTTTTTTTTTCCAGTTTAATTCATGATTCATAATTCATTTTGCTTTTTCTTCCTCCCAAATTTTAACTTTTTTTGTGTGGCTTGATCTTTTTCTCTAATTTTAAATAATATATCTGTATTTTCCTTCTCTCTCTTTTCTTATTTTGCTCAACATTTTTTTTTTTTTTAATAACTAGCTTTGGTGTTTATTTCTGAATTTTAATATTTTCCTATTTCCTAGTTTACTGATTGTTAATTTATTAATATTTGATGCTTCTTTTCTTGAGGTTTGTTCTGTTTTACTCTAACTTCTTGAATTGAACTTATTTTATTTAAATTTAAAAAATTAATAAAAAACCCATTTAAACCAAGTTTTCTTTGTGTATAGAAATTCATCCTTATTTACTATGTTTTGATATGTATAATTCTCATTTTTTTAAATTATTTTTCAAATTCTCTATAAATATAGTTGGGAGCTCTGGTAACATAGTGGCTAAGGCACTTGACTGCTAACCAGAAGGCTGGCAGTTCAAACCCACCAGCCACTCCTCAGAAGGAAGATGAGGCAGTCTACTTCCATAGTGATACTGCCTTGGAAACCCAAAGAGGGGTCGCTATGAGTCGGGTCTGACTTAATGGCACATAACAACAACAACAACATAAATATAGTTATGTTTCTTGTTATAGCCAAGAGTTATTTAAAGGTGCTATGATTATAATTCTCAAGCAATACTTCAATTAAAATAAAATTAAGTATTGTATTTTTTGCTTTACAGTCATTAAAATTTAATTTCCGCAACTTTTACTCTTAATAATATTTTCTTTTTTTTTTGCAGATGATTACAGTATATGTGGTAAGGAAGATGTCTTGTTTGCATAGTGATGCCATAACAAAATACCAAAAGTGGTGGCTTTAAAGAACAGAAATTTATTTTCTCACAGTTCAGAAGCTAGAAGTCTGAATTCAGGGCATGGCTATCATGAGAAGTTCTTCCTTTCTAGTAGTCTAGTTTCTTGACATTCCTTCATGTTCTTTGACATCTCTTTTCCCTCTGTGTGTCTCTTTTTTTATTCTGCTGTTTTCATAACCCAGAAGTGGTGAAGTTTAGGATCCACCCCGTACTGGTCTGATCTTATTAACATAAAAAATATGCCCCTGCCCCTTCCCAAACAGGGTCATATTTATAAGTATAGGAGTTAGGATTTCAACACACAATATTTGGCCTCCCAATTCAATCCATAACAGATAAATGAATATAGCTACTGCTTTCTTCATAGACTAGAACATAAAATGAAGGGAGGAACCTTGTTCTTAAGTGAATCATTTCTTGGAATTTTGGGTCTGAGGACAAATGGAGAGATACTGTGAAGATTCCTTCTACCCTTTTGTTTTTGGTGGTCTGTTTTTTGATGTCAAACAGTAACATGTTGTGAGCAGAATCCTGTGTAAGTTAGTCTTAATCCCTTATCAATCTTAGTTTATGTTTGTTGACAAGGTTTTCATTTTTTCAATTTATTATAGTTACTAGTATTTTGAAATTTTGGTGTGATGTTTATGATGATGTCTTAAGGATTAATAGCCAATTACCTTACGAACCCCAACCCCCTATTCTAAATAATTGGTCTTTTCTGAATCAACAGCAACATTTATTTATTTTGTTTATCTTTAAAGACACAGGAAAGCAAAAATAAAGAAAATCACTATCACCTATAGTTTAAACAATCTAGATATTTTGGTGAATACTCTTCCAATTTTTTTCCCATTAATTTTTAGTACCTTTGAGTATATATTAAGATTCCCATTTTGCCTTTTACCCTCTTAACCTCATAAAATGTCCACAGCAAATCTAGGGCCATGCACAGACAGCAGTGAGTACATGTGGAGGAAAGCAAAAACAGTGGATAAGTGAAAATGTATAAACCATCCGAATTAAAATTTGGTAGTAAGACTGAAGGAGAGCTGGTATCTGTGTGAAGAATATCACATAGAAGATGAAATCAAGGATCATGCATGGTAGACCTCTGTGCTGATTATGTAATAAAGATTGTGTGAAGTCTAATATGAAAAATATTCCAGGTCACCCTCAACAAATCCACATTAGCAAAGAAAAGATTTTGGGTATATATAAATTTTGAGCAGTTTAAAGAAAGAATAAAGCAGTTTGCTGAAGGAGTAATGAGAATATATTTTGCCTGATTGAGCATGTTGGGATGTGAGATGACAGAAGTAATGGATAGTCAAATGGAGTAGGTACCTATTTGTATAGAGGTGAAAAGAATACTAATGTGGAGGTCACAGGAAAAAAAAAAAATTTGGCTGGACTAATTGGAAGACAAATATTTATGACTCCTGGAGGATCAGAGCACTGTCATGTCCTTTATTCCCTCCTACGAAGATAGGTAGAATGATAAGGATTAAGGCTGAACAGAACAGAGAGTGATAGGGGAAGCTACAGTATTACCCAAAGTTTACAAGATTACACAACACAATTTTGCATCAGTGGTCTGGCCAAATGCCAGAAATACACCCATGAGAACCACCACTATGGAACCAGTAAACAGTTAGTTTCTGAAGAAGCACATTATGATGATAAGATTATACAGAGGCTACATTAGAAGTGGCCTCTGTGGTCAGCAGAGTACTTTAAACAGTAATGTGAAACTACTTACATCTGCTGATTGTTTACTTATTCAATTGTCTTCTTGATCTATGAAGTAACAGAATAAAGAGAAACTGTAATAAATTTTGTATGTTGGCAAGCCTATCTAGGAAGCCCAGGTTCAAGTTCAGTCTCTGCCCATAATTTAGCGGGTAACTGTAGTCAGATTACTTCCTCTCTTTCTCTCTTCCAGGATCAATTTCAATAGAAATAAAACAAAGGATTCCAATTCTTAGAGCTTTGTGTTCTCTTCTGATACTGAAGTTTAGGATTCTGTTTTTCATAATCCTATTAGAGTTTTTTTTTTTTTTCTTAAGGCTGGGCCCCAGATGGGCAGCCATGTGGCTCAGGGCTTCTGGTGCAGCTTTATTTAAAGCCAGGGCCTGGATGGATAGGCGGTTGTACAGCTCGGGACTTCTGGGGTGGCTTTATTTAAGGCCAGACCCTGGATAGGTGGGCACATGGCTCAGGAGTGAACAGAGAGGTTAAGAACAACTAAAGGAGATAAACTTGTCTGTCAGTGTGTTGTCGTGTGGTGGCTTGCGTGTTAGTGTGAGGGTGGAGGCTACGCCACTGATGTTACAAAATGCCAATAAGGTCACCCCTGGTGGACAGGTTTCAGGGGAGCTTCCAGACTCAGACAGACTCAGAAGAAGGAAGAGGCCATCCACTCCTCAAAGATTTGGCCAGTGTAAACCTTATGAATAGCAGTGAAACACTGTCTGATACATTACTGAAAAAAATTATGAATAGCCCTGAAACATTGCCTGATATAGTGCTGGAAGATGAGCCTCTCAGGGCAGGAGGCACTCAGAATTTGACTGGGGAAGAGCTGCCTCACCAGAGGAGAGCTGAACTTAATGATATGGATAAAGTAGAGCTTTCAGGATCTCCATTTCTGGTGTGGCACAACTCAACGTGAGAAGAAACAGCTGCAAACATCCATTGAATGTACAAAGTATGAATCTAGTAAAATTGGAAGTTGTCGAAAATGAAATGGAATGCATAAAGTTTGATGACCTAGGCATTAGTGAGCCAAAATGGACCAGTTTTGGGCATTTTGAATCAGACAACCATATGATCTACTATGCTGGGAATGACAAACTGAAGAGGAATGGTGTAGCATTCATTGTCGCAAAGAATGTTTCAAGATCTATCCTGAAGTACAATGCTGTCAGTGATAGGATAATATTCATACACCTACAAGGTTGTTGTTGTTGTTGTTAGGTGCCGTCGAGTCATCTCTGACTCATAGTGGCCCTATGCACAGCAGAACGAAACACTGCCTGGTCCTGAGCCACCTCCATGATTCTTGCTGTACTTGAGCCCATCACCAATGCCACCGTGTCAATCCATCTCGTTGGAGGCCTTCCCCTCTTTCATCGACCCTCCACCTTACCAAACATGACATCCTTCTCCAGGGAATGGTCCCTTCTGACAACATGACCAAAGTAGGTGAGACAAAGTCTGGCC
>NW_006921862.1:4121435-4132641 GCF_000298275.1 Orycteropus afer afer
CACACAGACTGTGCTGGACTTCCTGTGGACCCAGAAGGTAGGTGGGAGTGGGAATGGCCACACCTCTGTTCACCAAGCAGGTGTAGGGTGTAGTAACAAGAAGAATGTCGTACCTTTTCAGTCTTGCAGGCCCCGAGTGTCCTTGGCGTTGCTGGAAAGCAGAACATGTTCTTAAGCCCCAGAAATCTGCGAGAGCCCTGTCTCTTTAAATATCCAGAATAGTCAAGCTGCTTTTTAAACCTCCAAAATGGTGGCCCCTCCAGACCGGCAAACATCCACAGCTCAGCCCACCTTTCTCTTCACCTTCTCCGTTTGTTCCCCAGCCACCGTGCACAGTCCTCCATGCAGTCCCTGGCTAGCAGGGTGATTTTTAGGTTAATTCTTAAGTCCTACCACCACAGGAATCTGCAAGAGCGCTGTCTCTTTAAATATCCCTAATAGTCAAGCCGCTTTTTAAACCTACAGAATGGTAGCAACCTCCAGACCAGCAAAAGTCCACAGCTTAGCCCACCTTTCTCTTTACCTTCTCTGTTTGTTCCCCAGCCACTGTGCACTGTCCTCCATGCAGTCCCTGGCTAGCAGGGTGATTTTTATGTTAATTCTTAGGTCCTACCACCACTCGGTAATCTCCAAGCCATCTGTGCCGTCAGGGTCTCTCAGGATCGCTGGCAGACCACAGCTCTGTATGTCTCCTTTTTCAGTATTCTCACTCAAATTCTTCTGCTAGTTGCTGTTTAGTCCACTTCTGTATCCTTCCCTTCAAGGCTCAGGGGTCCAAGATTATCTTCGGTGTCTGTGTTAATTTGTTTCCTTTTTCTTTGTTGAAGAGAGTCTGTGCAGACCTTCTGCCTAGTCCACCATCTTGAACTCCCTCTTCTTCATATAGTCCAGCTTCTTGGATTATTTACTCAGCATACAGATTGAATAAATATGGTGAAAGGATACTATCTTGAGACACTCCCTTCTTGACTTTAAACCATGCAGTGTTGCCTTTTTCTGTTTGAACAATAGCCTCCTGATCTATGTACAGGTTCCTCGTGAGTACAATTAAGTGTTATGGAATTCCCATTCTTCTCAATGATATCCACAATTTGTTATGATCCACACAATCAAATGCTTTTGTATAGTCAATAAAGCACAACTAAACATCTTTCTGGTATTCTTTACTTTGAGACAAAATGCTTCTGATGTTAGCAATGATATCCCTCATTCCACATCCTCTTCTGGATCCAGCTTGCATTTTTGGAAGTTCTCTGTCAATATACTGCTGAAACCGTTTTTGAATTACCTTTAGTAAGATTGTACTTGCATGCAATATTGATGATATTGTTAGATAATTTCCACATTCTGTGGGATCACCTTTCTTTGGGATAGGTACAAATATGGACCTCTTCCAGTCAGTTAGCCAGGTAGCTGTCTCCCAAATCTCTTGGCATAACTGAGTGAGTGCCTCCAACAGGGCATCCATTTGTTGAAACATCTCAATGGGTATTCTGTCAATTCCTGGAGCCTTGTTCTTCACTAATTCTTTCAGTGCAGCTTCAACTTCTTATTTCAATACCATTGGTTCTTGAACATATGCCACCTCCCAAAATGGATGAACATCGATCAGTTCTTTTTGGTACAGTGACTCTGTGTATTCCTTCCATCTTCTTTTGATACTTCCTGCATCATTCAATATTTTGCCTGTAGAATCTTCAATATTGCAACTTGTGGCTTATATTTTTTCCTCAGTTCTTTCAGCTTGAGAAATGTCAAGTGTGTTCTTTCCTTTTGGTTTTTTAACTCCATGTGTTTGCACATTTCATTATAGTAATTGGCTTTGTCTTCTCAAGCTGCTCTTTGAAATCTTCTGTTCAGCTCTTTTAGCTTGTCATTTCTTTCATTTGCTTTAGCTACTCTTCACTAAAGGGCAAGTTTCAGAGTCTCTTCTGACATCCATTTTGGTCTTTGCTTTCTTTATTGTATTTTTAATGACCTCTTGCTTTCTTCATGGATGATGTTCTTGATGTTATCCCACAATTCTTCTGGTTTTTGGTCATTGGTGTTCAGTCTGTCAAATCTATTCTTTAGATGGTCTCTAAATCCAGGGGGAATATATTCAATGTCATATTTTGGCTTTTGTGGAAATGTTTTAATTGTCTTCAACTTCAAGTTGATCTTGCATATGAGCAGTTGATGTCTGTTCCACAATCAGCTCCTGGCCTTGTTTTGGCTGAAGATATTGAAATTTTCCATCACCTCTTGGCTCAGATGTAGTTAATCTGATTCCTGTGTACTACTTCTGGCTAAGTCTACATGTATAGCCACCATTTGTTTTGTTGAGAAAAGGTATTTGCAATGAGTAGGTTGTTGGTCTTGCAAAATTCTATCATGCAATCTAAAGTGTTGTTTCTGTCACCAAGGCCAAATTTTCCAACTACTTTCTTTGTTTCTAACTTTTGCTTTTCAATCATCGGTAATAAGCAACACATTTTGATTGCATGTTTTGTCAATTTCAGACTGCAGAAGTTGATAAAAATCTTCAATTTCCTCATCTTTGGCTTTGGTGGTTGGTGCATAAATTTGAATAATAATAGTATTAATGGATCTTCTTTGTAGGCATATAGACATTATCTTATCACTGACAGCATTGTACTTCAGGACAGATCTTGAAACATCCTTTGTGATTGTGAATGTCATGCCATTCTTTTCAATTTGTAATTCTCAGCATAGTAGATCATATGATTGTCTGATTCAAAATGCCTCAAACCTGTCCATTTCAGATCACTAATGCCTAGGATATCAATCTTTATGCATTCTATTTCATTTTTGGCAACTTCCAATATTCCTAGATTCATACTTTGTACATTTCATGTTCTGATCATTAATGGATGTTTGTAGCTATTTCTCCTCAATTTGGAGTTTTGCCACATCAGCACATGGAGGTTCTAAAGGACTACCTTTATCCATATCATTAAGGTTGGTTCTACTATGATGAGGCAGCTCTTTCCCAGTCCTATTTTGAGTGCCTTCCAACCCAAGGGGCTCATCTTCCTGCACTGTGTTGGACAATGTTTCAGAGCTATTCATAAAGTTGTCCAGTAATGTATCAGACAGTGTTTCTCTGCTATTCATAAGGTTTTCCCTGGCCAATTTTTGAGAAGTGGATTGCCTCCTCCTTTTTCCTAGTCTGTAAGCTGCATTGAAACCTGTGCACCACATGCAACTCTGCTGGCATCTGAAATACCAGTGGCACAGCCTCAAGCCTCACAACAATGTACAAGCCCCACAGGATGACAAACTTACAGACAAGTTTGTCTCCCTTAGATATTGGAAACCTCTGCACCCTACCCTTACTTAATTCCTACCTGGAACCTTCCATTTTGTGGTCCCTGGGAGCTTCCTCCATTCCCTGGCTCTAAGGGTCTTGGGGCCTAGCCTTGCTTCCCTCCCCTTTTCCTGGATCCTGCCACTCCTGAGGTCCCCAGCCTCTCCTACTCTCTCCCTTTCCTAGCTCTAGGGAGCTTGGTGCCTATCATTGCCTCCTGCCCCTTTTTACCTGGATATCCTGCCACTCCTGAGGTCTCTGGCCTTGCCTGTACCACCAGCACTCCAGAGAAAGAAATAAATTTATCTCTAGGAAATGGTTCATACAGTTGTAGGAGCTGGCAAGTCTGAAGTCCATGAATCAAATGTCAAGCTGGAGGCTTCTCCTGATTCATGCAGCTGCAGAGGCTGACAAACTCATGATTGGCTGGCAATATAGCTGCTGAGACTGATGAATCCAAGATCAGCAGGTAAAACAGCAGATTGTTGGCTCACAGGCTATGAAGACAATAATGTCAAGATCAGCATGCTACCCGGCAAGCCACAGTTCAGGTCCAGGAACTGGAGATGATGATGTGCCACATGCAGGATTAGAGGGCCTGTTTAGGGGGTGAGATGTTGGAATTCAGAGTACTTTCTCTAGGGGCTTGGTAAAGGCCCCTCAACTTGGGCTTCAGCTCTTCCTCTTGCTCCCAGCCCACTAGAGCTGGAGGTGTTGCCTAAATCACACAGCTGCAGGCTGACGAACCCAAGGTTGGCAAGTAAAATGACACAATCTCAAGATCAACAGACAATATGGCAGGTCACTGGCTCAAGTCCAGGAACTGGACATCAGGAAAGCCTACAAGGAAGGCCAGTTAATACTACTATCATTCAAATTTACGCACCAACCACCAAAGCCAAAGATGAGGAAACTGAAGATTTTTACCCTCTGCAGTCTGAAATTGACTGAACATGCAATCAAGATATGCTGCTTATCACTGCTGATTGGAATGCAAAAGTTGGAAACAAAGAAGAATCACCAGTAGCTGGAAAATTTGTCCTTGGTGATAGAAATAATGCTGAAGATCATTCATTAGAATCTTGCAAGACCAATGATTTATTCATTGCAAATACCTTTTTCCAACAACACAAATGGTGGCTATACATGTGGACTTCACCAGATAGAATACACAGGAATCAGATTGACTACATCTGTGGCAAGAGGTGATGCAAAACTCAATTTCTTCAGCCAAAACAAGGCCAGGAGCTGATTGTGGAACAGACCATCAACTGCTCATATGCAAGTTCAACTTGAAGTTAAAGACAATTAAAACAAGTCCAAGAGTACCAAAATATGATCTAGAATATATCCCTCCTGAATTTAGAGACCATCCAAAGAATAGATTTGATGCATTGAGCACCAATGACTGAAAACCAGAGTAATTGTGGGATAACATCAAGAACATCATCCATGAAGAAACCAAAAGGTCATTAAAAAAAACAAGAAAGGAAGAAAAGACCAAAATGGATGTCAGAAGAGACTCTGAAACTTGCCCTTTAGTGAAGAGTAGCTAATGCAAATGAAAGAAATGACAAGAGAAAAGAGGTGAACAGAAGATTTGAAAGAGCAGCTTGAGAAGACAAAGTCAAATATTATAATGAAATGTGAAAAACATGGATTTGCACAGGAAAAAGGAAAGCATCTCTCAAGCTGAGAGAACTGAAGAAAAAAATCAAGCCTCAAATGCAATATTGAATGATTCTATGGGCAAAATATTGAGTGATGTAGGAAGCATCAAAAGAAGGTGGAAGGAATATACAGAGTCACTGTACCAACAAGAATTCGTCAATGTTCATCCATTTCTGGAGGTGGCATATGATCAAGAACTAATGGTATTGAAGGAAAAAGTTGAAGCTGCACTGAAGGAAGTGGCAAAAAACAGTGCTCCAGGAATGAGCATTGAGATGTTTCAACAAATGGATGGTGCACTGAAGGCCCTCTCATATTTGGAAGACAGCTACCTGGCCAACTGATTGGAAGAGATCGATATTTGTACATATTCCAGAGAAAGGTAATCCCATAGAATGTGGATATTATAGAACAATATCATTAATATCACATGATGGTAAAATCTTACTGAATATAATTCAAAAATGGTTGTAGCAGTATATTGACAGAGAACTTCCAGAAATGCAAGTTGGATTCAGAAGAGGACATTGAATAAGGTATATCATTGCTGATGTTAGGTGGATCTTATCTGTAAGCAAAGAATACCAGAAAGATGTTTACTTGTATTTTATCGACTATTCAAAAGCATTGGATTTTGTGGATCATAAAAAAATTATGGGTAACATTGAGAAGAGTAGGAATTCAAGAGTACTTAATTGTACTCATGAGGAATCTGTACATAGACCAGGAAGCTGTCATTTGAACAGAACAAGGGAACACTGCATGGTTTAAAATCTAGAAGGGAGTGTGTCTGGGTTGTATCATTTCACCATATTTATTCAATCTGTATGCTGAGCAAATAATCTGTGAAACTAGATTATATGAAGGACATGGCATCAGGATTGGAGGAAGACTCATTAACAACCTGAGTCTGTATATAAGTCCTAAAGTTAATGTGTTCATTTATTCATGTTTTCAACCATTCATTACTCATATATTTGTTAATACAACTTTGCTTGCTGAAAGTGAGTATGATTTGAAGAACTGTAAAGACTGAAGACTACAGTCTTCAGTATGGATTACACGTCAGTATTAAGAAAGCAAAAATGCTTTCAGCTGGACCAATAAACAGCATCATGATAAAAGGAGAGAAGATTGAAGTGTCAAAGACTTCATATTACTTGGTTCTACAATCAACATCAATGGAAACAGCAGTCAAGATATCAGACGACGTATAGCACTGGGCAAATCTGCTGCAGGAGATCTCTTTCAAGTGCTGAAGAGCAAAGATATCTCCTTGAAGACTAAGGTGCGCCTGATACATGCCCTGATATTTTCAATCACCTCATATACATGTAAGAGCTGGACAATGACTAAGGAAGACCAAAGAAGAGTCAATACCTGTGAGTTGTGGTGCTGGCGAAGAATGCTGAAAGTACCGTGGACTGGTAAAAGAACTAACAAATCTGTCCTGGAGGAAGAGCAGCCAGAATGCTCCTTGGAAGTGAGAATGGCCAGACTTCGTCTCACCTACTTTGGTCATGTTGTCAGAAGGGCCCATTCCCTAGAGAAGGATATCATGCTTGGTAAAGTAGAGGGTCAACGATGAAGGGAAAGGTCCTCAATGAGATGGATAAACACAGCGGCTACAATGACGGCCTCAGGTATAGCAAGGATCGTGAGGCTGGCACAGGACCGGGCAGTTTCGTTCTTCTGTGCATAAGGTCATTATGAGTCAGAGATGACTTGATGGCCCCTAACAAGAATTCCTGGGAGCTCTGGTAGCATAGTGGCTAAGGCACTTGACTGCTAACCAGAAGGCAGGTGGTTCAAACCCACCAGCCACTCCTCGGAAGGAAGGTTGGGCAATCCTACTTCCGTAGTGATACTGCCTCGGAAACTCAAGGAGGGGTCACTATGAGTTGGGGCCGACTCGACAGCAAACAACAACAACAACAACAACAACAAGAATTCCTGAAAATATTAATTGTTAACAATTTAAATTAAATTTGGTCTCTGATGGAAAATAAATTGAAAACAACCTACTCATTTCATTCATAGAAGTTGTTCACAGAAATAATTTGATATGGCTCGCAACTTTCAGTTTTGGTATACCAAAGCTATTGCTTCTTTTGCCTAGCAAGTTAGTTTAATTAGTTCTATTCTTTTATTTTTACCTGAGCAGTTACAAAATTGATGAAGTCTCCAGAATTTATTATATTTGGAGAGGAAGGATTTAAAAATGCAGCATGTCAGGACTTACTTAACCTGGTTTACAGAAGAGAAATTAGATTTCCCAAAATAGCAACACTGGGAAGATGGTGCCAGTAAATTAAGGGGAAGTGACCAAACATGAGAAGTGAGGACCGTTGCTATAAATCTCAGTGTCTTACTTTACTACAAGTTTCATTTCCTCATAATTTATTAAGAAGACATGTGCAGAATGAGTGTTCTTGTTTGTATCTTTTAACTGTAAGTAATAGATTTTATTATTTCTGCTTGTGGCAGAAATATATGCATAATGTTAGTTGATTGCACTCTATCTATTCATGTCCTCCATATTCATTGAAATCCTGCTGTGGGCCAGCCTTGCTGATGGATTGAAGTCTGAAAGAGGGAAAAATCAAAGAATACCTGAGTTTGTGGCTGGAGAAATGAGGTAAAGAATGATAGTGCCATTTACTGAGAGACTAGGGAAGGGGACATTTTGGAGGTAATAGGGTAAGAATCAAGAGTTGAGTTTTGGAGATACTAAGAAGTGTTCTGTAGGTGTTTTGTCTGTCAATCTGCAGTTTAAGGGAGCAGGCAGTGCTGGTGACTTAGGAGTCATCATCCCACAGAAAGGATATTCAATTCCTGGACTAAATTCCTGGACACTCTCAGATCTCACAGCATCTGAGCACGAGAGCTTTAGTTTTTCTTGTTATTTGTTGTTGAGTTGGCTTCGACTCATGAAGACATTATGTAATAGAATAAAATGTTATCTAGTCCTGATCATTACCTGATCTTCATCACCTGATCATTACCTGATCATCTTCATGATTGTTTGTTTGAGTCCATTACAAATATTGTGTCAATCCATCTCATTGAGAATTTCCCTCATTTTTAGTGACTCTCTATTTGATGAAACATGATGTCCTTTTCTAGTGATTGGCTGATTATGTGTCCAAAGTAAGCAAGCTTTGACAAGTGCTTTTTTAGTGCACTGCTGAGATAGCAGCCTGATTAGTGGGAAAGAGAATGTAAAAACAGTTATCCTAGGGATCTTTTTTGAGGAGTTTTGCTATAAAAGAGAAAGAGAGAGAGAGAGAGAGGGCTATCTGTTGGGCAGATGAGTCAAATCAGGGAGGGTGTTTTTAAAATGGGAGAAATTACAGTATGTTTGTATGCTGATGAGAAAACTGGTGTTGCCAAAGACAATATTCTATACCCTACTTTGGTTATTAGCAACTGATGTCTTAAAAGCTTGAGACTGACCATCTAAGATGCAATTATGGGTCTTTCCCTGTCCAGAGAAAAGAAGAGTAAAAAAAAAAATCAAAGGCACAAGGTAAATAATTCATCTAAAGGACTAATGATCACACAAACCACAGCATCCACTACCTTGAGACCAGAGCTAGATGGTAACCAGCTACTACTGCTGACCACTCTGACTGGGATCACAATAGAAGGTTTCTTGGTAAAGTGGGAGAAAAATGTGGAACAATACTCAAAAATCATTAAAAAAAAAAAGTAACAGTCAGATAGAGACTGTTAGAACTCTCAAGAGTGTGGCCCTTAGACACTAAACCCACCCCCAGAAATCAACTTTGTCCAAACAATAGACCAAGAAAAGAAAAGCATTTATAATACTTTATGTTAATTATAGAACTTCTAGTGTAGATTTATGTAATGGTATTTGGATCACATAAATCTATATGCAGTGATATTTGAATCACAGGAGCTCAAGTGGTTAAAGCATTCAGCTGCTAACCAAAAGGCAGAGTAGTTTGAACTCAGCAGCTACTCCACAGCAAAAAGATTAGGTAGACAGTCTGCTTCTGTAAAGATTTACAGCCTTGGAAACCCTATGGGGCAGTTCTACTCTGTCCTATAGAGTTGCTATGAGCTGGAATCTACTCAATGACAGTGGGGTTTTTTTGGGGGGGTTTATTTGAAACACTTGTGCATTCAACACCGTAGTAAGTATTCCTGATTGTTGTTGTTGTTATGTGCCATCGAGTTGGACCTGCCTCATAGTGACCCCTCCTTGGGTTTCTGAGGCAGTATCACTATGGAAGTAGATTGCCCCATCTTCCTTCTGAGGAGTGGCTGGTAGGTTTGAACCACCAGCCTTCTGGTTAGCATTCAAATGTGCCTTTCAAATGCTAATTAACCACCATGGAGTGTGTGTGCAGATTAAAGTTAACTTTCAAGCACATACACAAGAACAATCAGTCAAACAAATAAAAATAACTGATTTTGCAGTTAGGAGAAAAGAATTGTAGGAACAAAGCTTTTGATGAGGGGTATGAGACTAAATAATATTCAGATAATAAGAGTTTGACTTTAGATAGGAGCAGACATAGTTCATCCAGAAAGGGTGGTAGAGGATACTAACACAGATGTATGTAGGCTGGTAAGCTATGGTAAGAAGGATATGGGAATTTTCTTCCACTTTCTTCTATTTTGTTAGGAAAATAAGAGGCAAGTATTACATTGAGAGTAAGATGGGCTTAGTGTGGATGTTTGAGGAGAGAAGTGAAGATACAAAAGAGATGTCTGAAGTGTGGGAAAGTCAGAGAAAAATAGATTTGTGGTCAGTGTTGGTTTTCCTGTCATACTTTAAAGATCAGCATAGTTTTTTTTTTTTTTTTTTTTCCAGCCACATACAACTGCTCAGTTGCTGATGTGCAGTAGGCAAAGAGTTAGGTTTTGCCAGACAAGGACAAAAGAAGCAAGCTAGCTGAGGATGTATGCAGAGGAAGGACTGACGTGATGAAACTTGAGATCTAAGTTTGCTAAGAAGGAAGGCAGAGACTTTGGAAGAGTGATGGAAAGTTGGAAGGGGTATTATTCTACATTAATAAATTTGCTATCTAATAGAGCCAAGGAATTTTTGGAGTAAGTATTGGAGAGAACAGCCATTGGTCTGTCAGTTTGTTGTACTGTGGTGTCTTGCATGTTGCTGTGAGGCTGGACCCTATGCCACTGGTATTTCAATACCAGCAGGGTCACCCATTGTGGTAGTTAAAGTTGTATGTAATTTGGTTGGGCCTGGTTGAGTGGCTGTGCAGCTGGTGGTAGTTATTCCTCATGATGAGACTGGTAATCAAATCCATGGTGGGATCTACCACAAGCAACTGAATAGCTGCTTTAGGGATGTGGTCTTCTTCCTGTATGTAAGCAGCAGCCTTGGGAATGGTCTCTAGCTTATGGCATGCTTGAACCCTGCATATAGCTGTGTCATTGTTTAGCAGCCTGCTGTGCTCTGCCAACCTTGGAACTTTCAATGGGCTTGAATTAATGGCCTGGTGTTTGGATTGATAACATCGGGACTGTGCCATTTTATTTGTCAACCTTGGGCTTGTTAGCTTCAGCTGCCAGTAGCTGCCTGAGTGGAGAGATGCCTCTAGCTTCAGTGGGCTGGGAGCAAAAGGCAGAGCTGAAGTCCAAGGTTGAGGGGTTTCACATAGCCCCTAGAACCTGATACTTGGAACTCAGACTTCTAACCTCCCAAACTATAAGAGAATTAACTCCTGTTTGTTCAAGCCATCCCATTGGTGATACATTCCTGTCAGAACGGCAGTAGGTAACCAGAACACCCATGGACAGGTTTCAGAAGGGACCATCCACTTCTCAAAGAATTGCCCAATGAAAACCTTATGAATAGCAGTGAAACACTGTCTGATATACTACTAGAAAACTTGAATAGCCCTTATACATTGTCTGAAATAGTGCCAGAAGATGAGCCCCTTAAGTTGGAAGGCACTTAAAATACAACTGGTAAAAAGCTGCCTTCACAAAGTAGAGCTGACCTTAATGACGTGGATGGAGTAATGCTTTCAGGACCTTCATTTGTTGGTGTGGCATGACTTAAAATAAGAAGAAACAATTGCAAACATCCACTATGAAGTATGAATGTAGGAAAATTGGAAGTTGTTTTAAAATGAAACAGAATCCATAAAGATCAATATCCTGGCATTAGTGGTGTAAAATGGGCTGGTTTTGGCCATTTAGAATCAGCAATCATATGATCTACACAAA
>NW_006921862.1:4133007-4134220 GCF_000298275.1 Orycteropus afer afer
AAGTAAGAGGACAAAAAAAAAAAAAAAAACCACAATATAAATGGTAGCTATACACGTGGACTATGCCAGATGGAATACACAGGAATCAGATTGACTACATCTGTGGAATGAGGTAATGGAGAAGTTCAACATCTTCAGCCATAACAAGGCCAGGAGCTGACTGTGGAACAGATTGCTCATATGCAAGTTGAAGCTAAAGATGAAGACAATTAAAACAAGTCCACGAGAAAGGTTGTTGTCACTTCTTGGTCACAGCCAGCTACCCAGAGGGAGTGAGTAGTTGAACCTGTGGGCTTGAGAGCATAGTCACAAGGGACGTCAAGCTCAACTGGCATAACATACTACACAAAATGTTGTTCCACATACTACATTGGTGAGTAGTGACTGCTATCTTAAAAGCTTGCAAGCAGCCTTCTAGATGCAATGATGGGTCTCTTCTTGTCCAGAGCAAAGAAGAATGAAGAAAACCAAAGATTCATGGAAATAATTAGTCCTAGCGACTGGTACATCATGCAATCTGCAGCCTATATGACTATGAGACCAGAAGAACTAGATGGTGTCCAGCTACCACTGTCAGCCACTCAGAGGGAGATCTATGTAGGAGATCCTGGATAGAGAGGGAGAATAATGTGGAACAAAACTCAAAATCATTTGGAAACATAAAAAAGGGGACCAGGTTTGCTGGTCTGATAGAGCCTGGTGGAACCACTGAGACTATGGCTCCTAGCTGCCCCTTGGGTCTGGAATTGAACCCACACCTGTGGCTTCCAGCCAAACAAAGGACCAACATATGAGTTGAACATTTACCTGAGGTAGACATACTCCTTGGAGAGAACAATCATGGGAGAAAGAAGGGCTGTTTATGCGCAGAGAGACAGCTCAGGGGGCAGGAGTGCATGGAGGGATGGACACAGGGAAGAGGTAACTATAGGGAGGGAATGGGAGGGGAGCTGTTGCATTGGGGTAAATTGTAGTCAATGTCATGAGACAAAGTGTATGTGAACTGCTGTATGGAAAGTGAATTTTCTCTGTAAACGTTTACCCAAATCACAATAAAAAAAAGCAAAAAATAAGTCCACGAGAGCCAAAATATGATATTGATTCGATTCTCCCTGAATTTAGAGAATCTGAAGAGTAACACATTTGATGCATTGAACACCAAAAACCAAAAACCAGACAAATTGTAGGATGACATCAAGAACATCAACATGAA
>NW_006921862.1:4134320-4159374 GCF_000298275.1 Orycteropus afer afer
AAACTTGTTCTTGAATGGAGAGATGCTAAAGCAAATAGAAGAAATGATAAAAGGGCTGAACAGAAGATTTCAAAGAGCAGCTTGAGAAGAGAAAGTCAATTATTATAATGAAATGTGCAAAGACCTGGAGTTAGAAAACCAAAAGGGAAAAGCACACTTGGCATTTCTCAAGCTGAAAGAACTGAAGAAAAGATTCAAGCCTCGAGTTGCAATATTGAAAGAGTTTATGGATAAGGCTGGCAGTTCAAACCCACCAGCCACTCCACAGAAGGAAGGTTGGGCAATCCTACTTCCATAGTGATACTGCCTCGGAAACCCAAGTAGGTGTCGCTATGAGTTGGGGCCGACTTGATGGCAAACAACAACAACAACAACATGGGCAAAATATTGAATGATGCAGGAAACATTGAAAGAGAATGGAAGGAATACACACAGCCACTGTACCAAAAAGCATTTGTTGCCGTATGATCAAGAACCCATGGTTTAAAATAAGGTGAAGCTGCACTGAAGGAATTGCAAAAAACTAAGGCTCCAGGAGTTCATGGAATACCCAATACCCATTGAGATGTTTCAACAAATGGATGTTGTGCTAGAAATTTGGAAGACAGCTATTTGTACCCATTCCAAAGAAAGGTGATTCTACAAAATGTGGAAATTAGTGAAAAATATTATTAATATCACATGCAAATAAAATTTTGCAGAAGGTAATTAAAAAATGATTTTTAGCTGTGTATTGACATGGAACTTCCAGAAATGCAAGCTGGATTCAGAAGAGAACATAGAAGGAGGGATATCATTGGTGATATCAGATGGATCTTGGCTGAAAGCAAAGAATACCAGATGTTTACTTGTGTTTCATTGACTATTCAAAAGCATTTGACTGTGTGGATCATAACAAATTATGAATAACATTGAGAGGAATGGAGTTACAGAACACTTGATTGTGCTCATGAGAAACCTGTACATAGAACAGGAGGCTATTCTTCAAACAGAACAAGTGGATACTTCATGGTTTAAAATCAGGAAGGGAGTGTGTCAGGGTTGTATCCTTTCACATATTTATTCAATCTGTATGCTGGAAAAAAATCTGAGAAGCTGGACTATATGAAGAAGAACACGGCATCAGGATTGGGGGAAGGCTCATTAATAATCTAATATTAAATTAATAATGTGCAGATGATACAACCTTCCTTGCTGAAAGTGAAGAGGACTTAAAGCAGCTATTGATGAAGATTAAAGACTGCAGACTTCAGTATGGATTACACCTCAACATAAAGAGAACAAAAATCTTCATAACTGGACCAATAAGCAGCATCACAATAAATGGAGAAAAGATTGAAATTGTCAAAGATTTTATATCAGTTGGTTTCACAATCAACACCAATGGAAGCAGCAGTCAAGAAATCAGATGTCATATTGCACGGGGCAAATCTGCTGCAAAAGACCTCTTTAAAGTGCTGAAGAGCAAAGATGTCTCTTTGAAGACTAACGTGTGCCTAACCGAAGCCATGGTATTTTCAATAGCCTCATATCTGTGTGAAAGGTCGACAGTGTGAATAAGGATGATGGAAGTAGAGTTGATGCTTTTGAGTTGTGGTGTTAGCAAAGAACACTGAAAGTACCGTGGACTTCCAGAAGAACTAACAAATCTGTCCTAGAAAAAGTGCAGCCAGAATGGACCTTGGAAGCAAGAATGGCCTGACTTTATCTCACCTGGTTTGGTCATGTAGTCAGAAGAGACCATTCCCTGGAGAAAGATAGCATGCTGGGTAAAGTTGAGGGTCAATGAAAAAGGGGAAGGCCCTCAATGAGATGGATTGACACTGGCTGCAATGATGGACTCAGTATAACAAGGCTGGTGCAGGACTAGGGAGTGTTTCATTCTGTTGTATATAGATAGGGTTGCTGCAAGTCGGAGCTGACTTGATGGCACCTAACAAGAACAACAACATGGGAGGGAAATTGAGCTGGAAAGACAGAAGTTGGATACTAGAGAATTATATGCCTTAAATAAAAATTATGAATCTCAATAAGTAATGATAAGATCTAATGTATAACCACTGAACTGTGTGCTTGTCATAGGGTGGAAGGTAAGATGATTGGCAATGAGGAGGTCAGTACACTGAGATGCCACAGTATTAAATGGATAATTTATTTGGATATTAAAACAACCAAGGAGAAATGATTGAGAAAAAGATACTAATTCAGGGATTAAACTCTTCAAGGAATGAGAATGTGTGACCTGGTAAATAGTAGCTAATTGTTGTAGAGAGAAATGACTGGTAAGTATACTTCTGTAGTCTTAAACTTAATGAGAGAGAATGGTTGTATACTTTTCTCTGGCAAATGCAATTTTTCAGGTATAGACCTGGTTTTGACAGATTGTTGGGTTTTACTAGAGTTGGATCTTTGCCATTTAAGTGTACTGGAAGGAGAATTGGAAAGAGAATCAAGAGAGTTTCCAGAGGAATCATTTTAATGAAGGACCAATGGAATCCAAACTGGCTAAGAAATGAAAAGGATGATCAAAAGTGAGGGTACAGTGATAGTAGATTGGAAGTCTCAATAATTGGATGTTCATAATTGCTGGAGAGTATGTACAGAAAGAATTAGCTGAAAGGTTAGAACATGATGTTCAGAGAGTGGGACACTTAAGGCTGAGATTTTTGAGGTGGTATAATTAATGGTGATGACAAGATGAAGCAGGTGACAAGAAGAAGCAATCTTTGGACTTGAAGAGGTGGTGGACACCATTGTGTTGATGCCATTAACTTTTTGACAATAGTAAGAGCCGTAGTAGTACTAGGGTAAGCTATGTACCGGAATCACCTCTATGACAATGGAGTTTTAGGAGTGGAAAGGAAGATATGGAGCTGGGTATATATCAATGATATGATATTACGAGTGATAGGGAGTGACCAGGATTTGTAGATTATAGGTACACTTAGTGAGAATCTGATGGTTGAACTTAAAAAGAAGTGGGCTTTTAATAAAAGAGAGGAGAAATAGTTAAGAAAGTGCAGTGAGAAAAAAAGGTGAACACTTATTCCATATTCAGGCTTTGAGGTAACCCAAACAAAAAACCAAACTCACTGCCTTTGAGTCAATTTCAACTCATAGTGACCCATCCTTGGGTTTCTGAGGCAATATCTCTATGGAAGTAGATTGCCCAGTCTTCCTTCTAAGGAGTGTGGTTGGTTGGTTTGAACTGCCAGCCTTCTGGTTAGCAGTCAAATGCCTTAGGTACAGACATATGAAAAAAGGAAACTCCTTCAAGAGGGCTGCAGAGGTGGCCCAGGTGGAAATGAAGAAGTTCTCAGTGTGCTAGTCTTAATATCAAAGGGAAGCTTTGAGGGTCTCTTTTCTTAGTTCTGATGTGGTGTGGTGGATTTGGGCAGGATCTATCTCACTTAGAACTTGAGACTTGTAATACTTCCCCTTTGTGAGGGCTGAGCTTTGTGGCTGAGACATGAGATGTGTGTCCCCCCCCCCCACTGCTGTTGGGTTGGATCTGACTCACAGTGACCCCTCCTTGGGTTTCTGAGGTGGTATCACTACAGTAGATTGCCCAATATTTCTTCTGAGGAGCGCCTGGTGGGTTTGAACTTCCAGCCTTCTGGTTAGCAGTCAAAAGCCTTAGGCACTACACCACCAGAGCCTCTGATGGCGTGGTGCTGTGGCACTTATTAATTGGGTGATCTCTGGGAGCAATAAATGTTTTTTCAATACAGAATACAGTACAATGTATGATATTATGAAGAAAAGTTCTTCATGTGATTCAGCAATAACAAAGCTAAAATGTCAAGGGGACATATTTATTCTCCATGGGAGAAGCTTTTTTTGGGTCTGAGTACAGACTTCTTTACCTGTTTATTATGATCGGTTGCTGCTGAGATTTTTTATGTTTATCAAGACAGATATGGCAAGCCCTCTCTTTATCACTTTCTTAACTATTTCTCCTCTCTTTATCTTTATGAACTACCTCAATTTGTCAAATAGAAGTTTGGTTTGGGTACCCATCTCTTTTTCCCTTCATTTTTGTCCCATTTGCTGACATTAAAAACTTCCACTCTGCAGAGGTTCATTACTTGCCTAATGTTTTGTTTTTCTTGATTCTCTATTCTCTTCATGAGTTACCTCAGCAAAATCTTAGAAAAATATTTTTTATTAAGCTAATTGTTATTTAAGAAAAAAAGAATAAGGAAGAAAATTTAAGGTTTATTAACTGTTTCCTTTTTGTGTTAGGTGCTTTCACATTGTTCTCTCTTAATTTCAATTACTCCTCATATCAAAGGAATAAATATTATCCTATTTCATAGATGAGGAAACTGAGACAAAGAGAGATTATGTGATTTTGCTCACTTTTATACCTGTCGTTATAGGGGCACATTCTCCATTCAAACTCAATCTGGTGGACCTCAAAGTCCCCTTGGCTCATTATATCATATTCTTCCTAGGGCAGCATGTGTCCTCCTTCAAGTGTATTTGTAGTGAAAACAAGATGCTGCTTGGTGTGATAAAGACAACTCCTTGATCTGGAGGGAGAAAGCCATGACATTGTTTCAGCCTATACTATTTAATAGCCATGTGATCCCCTATCCTAAATGGTAGAATAGAGCCCATAATATGTGCCCCCAGATCTGTGATAATAAATACACGAGATGAGAAAGAACTGAAGAGAACAGTGCTTGGCATCCTCCTGTGTTAATGACTATTGCCTTCTCTTTGCCATTAGCTGTTTGGAGCCAGAATCCTTGTTTAATCAGTGGAAAATTAATTCATAGCAATTAGTAATGATGATCACATACTAGGTAGAATTTCAGTGGTCACTTTAGATAGGCGAAAGCCCAAATTTCAGATCTAAAATTTGTCAATAATTTGTGAGTTAGAATATGTTGTTATTATGTCCCAAATATGAAAAAAAAAAAAACCTCTGTTAAAGATGTCTACTGATTCTGACCCTTCCCAATTAATGCATTTTTTCCTTTAGTATAAAATGAATCATGTCTTTAATATATTTACCTTTTCAAGTCTGACTGAGCTATTAATGAAGGTAATTCAAGAATATTCAACAATTTCCTCTCAACCAGAAGAGCCAAAGGAATTTCACTGGCATGTCAGCTTGAGTATACAACAGGAAATGGGAGGATGAGCCTCTTAGTAAATTTTAAATCATGTAATTGAGTCATTCCCTCATCTCAGGTCTGCACTTGAATTGATAAGGACTCAAGATAACTCCTATGGCAGCAATCTCAAACTTCAGTGTACTTAAGAATCACTAGGGATCCCTGTAAAAAGGCCCTTGTCTCAGAGATTCTAAACCACTGGTTGTTAAGTAAGGCCCAGTCCTCTGTATTTCTACAAATCAGTTATAGTTATTCTGATGCATAGGACCCACAGATGACATTGAGAAATACCAACCAATTGATTTAAGCTTATCCTGAAAAAATGCAGTCATTTTAAGTCAATGACCAATTGCTTTCAACTTTACTTTGATCTAGACTTATTTTACTCAGTACTGTGTGATATATGTGGAGGCTTAATATATCTTAACAGTTAACATAATAATAATGAGAAATTTTGTCTGTAAAAATTAGTACTTTGAGGAAAGGATTCGCATAAGTTATTTCTCATATTTTGCAGAAGATTTGGCTACAGTTTTTCCTCCTATTTCCTCCAGCTTCTTGAATCATAGGTATCCTTTTATTTTCCCCCTTAAAAATGGAATGATGAGTAAAGGAAATTAACTACATCATTCCTCTGGCTCCATTTTCCACAAAATTCAATTTTGCTGATTCAACTTCTTTCTTTTATTTCAGAACCCTTAGGGACAAGGAAGCAAGAATCAGATTTAAAAGCTAAGAAAATTAATCAGCTATCATCTAATATGTTCCTTGCCTGTAACAGCATCACATCTAAGTCAATCTACTGCAACTGTGCTTCCAAAAGGGCCAGAGGTAACTGTGCTGGAACCTGGGGGACCTCACATTCACCTATGTTCCTTCACCTCTGCTTCCTATGTTATAAAAGTGGTTTCTCTCTACTTTGGCTATTCATTTATAGAACATGATTAAGGCAAGAGCTCTGGTGGTTAGTGGTGGTGTAGTGGGTAAGACATTTGACTGCTAGCCAGAAGGTCAGCAGTTCAAATCCATTAGCTGATCCATGGGAGGAAGATGAGGTAATCTACTTCTGTAAAGCTTTACAGCATTGGAAACCCAAGTGGGTTACTATGAGTCAGAGTTGAACATATATATATATAATGAGTCAGAGTTGAATATATATATATATATATATATGATTACAGTCTGCAGTGTAGATTACACCTCATGTAAAGAAAACAAAAATTTTCACAACTGGTCCAATAAACAGCTTCATGGTGGATGGAGAAAAGACTGAAGTTGTCAAGGATTTCATATTACTTGTTTCTACAATCAACACCAATGGAAGCAACAGTCAAGACATCAGACGATGTATTGTATTGAGCAAATGTGCTGCAAGAGGTCTTTTCTCTTTCAAGTGCTGAAGAGCAAATATGTCTCCTTGAAGACTAAGGTGTGCTTAACCCAAGCCATGGTGTTTTCAGTGGCCTCTTATGCATGTGAGAGCTGGACAATGAATAAGGAAGATGAAGAAGAGTTGATACTTTTGAGTTGTGGTGTTGTAAGCTTCAATTCAATTCAGTTCAATGTATCTGTGAGATAAAAGTACTTGATCTGGAGTCTTCCAGTTCTAAGATTCAGAGTCATGGGATTTGTAGCTTGTCTATAAAGGATGGAAGGTCTTTGGGTGGTGCAAATTGTTTGTGTTCGCCCATTAACCTATTTACCATCTTGTAAACTCATTTTACTTTGGATACTTCTATAACTGGGTTGGTTTCTAGGTTGTGTCATCATGTATGTTAATTGACCATTAACATAAAGGTTGTCCATTCAAACGGATTCAGCAACACCATGGAAGGAAGGCCCGGTGATCTGTTTCCATAAAAATTATAGCCAAGAAAGCCCTATGGAACAGTTTTCCATTATGTATAGGGTCACCATGAGTTGAAGTCAAGTCAATAGCAATGGGTTTTGTTTTTTGGTTTCATAAGAGATAGACAGGACTTGGACTATAGATTATAGAGTTCCGTACTTGCCTCAGAAAGTAGAATGAGGTCCTGGGCTTTGACTGGTTGCTATTGAATAGCTTGTAGAACCTCACAGACATAATCTCTATCATGGCAGGAAGATTCCTCCATTAGTGGGTCTTGAGATTTTTGGTTGTCTTGGGAATGAGATTTGCCACTAGGTGGGTGAGTGTGGGACAACCTGATGCCTGGAATTGGTGATGTAGTGCCTAAGGCATTTGACTGCTAACCAGAAGGCTGGCGGTTCAAACCCACCAGCCACTCCTTGGGAGGAAGGTTGGGCAATCTATTTCTGTAGTGATACCACCTGGGAAACCAAAAGAGGAGTTGCTATGAGTTGGACTTGACTCGGCAGTGCATTGCGTTGTTTGTTAACAATACCAAATCACCCTTTCTTAGTTGTTACATCCCCTTGTGGCCTGCTGATTTAGAGTGTGGCCAAAAGTCAGCTTTGCGCTCTGTATGTCCACCCTGGTCTGATGGGTGGACAATTTCAACATTTTGAAAAACATACTGTACTGGCAGAAAGTAAAGTCATCCCAAGGCCTTCTTTAGTGTAGTGTTTGGTGAAAAGAATTTTCCTTGCATGTCATATTCCACCTTCTGGGAATTTCTTCTGGGAAGAAAATATTGAGACAAGAGGGTATTTATCATTCTAGAGTTTATTGGCTCTTACTGTTTATTTATTCTTGAAAGGAAAACAATCCCTACATCAGGAAGTGATAATGTGACAAGAGCCAAGACTACAGATGTATGGGGGAGAAAATTCAAGGTGACATGGTCTCATGGCTGTTTAGTGGTAAAATTTTTCAGGAAATAATTTTGCCTTCATGTTCATTGCATCAGTACTCTTCTCCCTCCCTGCTTCTATGGTCACCCTCTTGCCAGGCTGTGAGACCCCGAGAAAGTCAGCTCAGTTACAAGTCTCCATTTCTTCCTTGTGAAATAAAAGATTAGCGGTATGACCCTGGACGTACTTGGTGTCTTTAATGGCTGCAATTATTTTCTTTAAAAATTTTGAGACTTTTGTTTTCATGTTAAAGTAAAATCCCCACAAAACTTAATCAGAAATCTTAAAAAGTATAAACTAAAATCTGCTAGCCTTCTTGTGTTGTTTGTGAGTGGCTGAGAGGATTGCTGAGTGTTGTAATAGACACTTCTTCATAGTGAGGATGGGAAGGGCAATAATCTCAGATGGGAGGTCTGATTCTCACCAACATAAAGCCTTTGGAAGACAGTGCCTAAGACAGCATAGTTCTGCTCTTGGTTCTGTGTGCAGAGAACTGAAATTACATCATATCTGTATTTCATCATTAAAATCCCCTTCTCCCCACTCCTACCTCCCACCTTAAACCTTTCCTTTTTTCCTCTGTGTGGGAATTTTTGTATCTATAATCACCTTTTTTTTCTCTCTTCATTTCGTCTTTTTCTCCTCATACCCTCCCCCTTTCTGTTTGTCTTTTTTTTTTTTTTTTTTATAGTTCTTATTCTACTTAAAAATTTTTCTTTATTTGATTTTGGGCTTTTTTTTTAACCTTAATCTTAATTTTTTTTTAAATAATATTTTATTGTGTTTTCAGTGAATGTTTACACAGCAAATTAGGTCCCTATTTGACAATTTCTACACATGTTTTCACTGACATTAGGTACCTTTTGTGTTGGTCTTAGTTCTTAATGAACAAATTATTGCTCTTTCTAAATAAATGAAGATGAAGTTAAATTGAGTTTCATATAAGTGGGCCCTGACTCACATTTTTTCTGTGTGTAAGTAGTTTGTCAAGCCAAAACTAACCAAACAAAACAACAGAAACCAAAAAGAAAACAAATAGACAAAAAAAGCTTCTCCATTTTAATGTTAAAAGAAAATATGAATGAATAGTAAAGTTGTAGTATAATAATCACAAACAATCAAAAAAAACCCATTGTTGACTAACAGACCATAAGAACCTCAGTCTGTATGACCTTAAGACCAGAAGAACTAGATGGTGCCTGGCTACCACTGCCAACCACATGGAAAGTAATAAAAATTGGAGATCCTGGAGCAGCGAATGGGAGAAAAATGTGGAACCAAGTTAAAAAAAAAATTAAAAAAAAAAAAAAAAACAGTTACTGGTCTGATAGAGACTGGTGAACCCCCAAGACTATGGTCCTTAGTCACCCTTTGGGCTTAGAATTGGACTCACTTTTGTAGCTAACTTTCAGCCAAACAATAGACATACCAATGAGCTGAACAACTACTCCAGGGAGATGCACTCTTTAGAACAATTAACCATGGGAGATCAGCAGGACATCATTTTCACAGGGAGAAAGCTAGGGAGTCAGGAATGCATGAGCAGGAAGGACACAGGGAAATGGTGACCACAGGGAAGAAGTGGGAGGAGAGTTGTTACATTGTAGGGATTGTGATCAGTGTTATAAAACAAAATGTGTACAAGCTTTTGAATGTAAGATAAATCTGCTTTGTACAATTTCACCCAAATGACAATGAAAAGTTAAAAAAGAAACCAAAAACCCTTTGTTGTCAAGTTGATTCTGACTCATGATGACCCCATGTGTTACAGAGTAGAATTCCTCCATAGGATTTTTTATGAAAGCAGATGACTAGGTCTTTCTGGGTGCTACTGGGTAGGTGCAGACAACCAATCTTTAGTTTAATAGTTGTTTGCATCACCCAGATTTTTTTTTTTTTTATGTTAGGTGACATCATATTTGTTCTGACTCATACAGACCCTATGTAAAACAGAATGAAATGCTATCCAGTCCTGTGTCATCCTCACAATGATTGCTATGCTTAACCCCATCATTGCAACCAGTTTGTCAATCCATCTCATTGAGCGTCTTCCCCTTTTTCACTGACCCTCTACTTTACTAAGCATGATATCCTTCTCCAGGGAATGGTCCATTCTGACTCCATGATCAAAGGACATGGGATGAAGTCTGGTCAATCTCACTTCTAAGGAGCATTCTGGTTGTGCTTCTTCCGGGACAGATTTGCTGGGTTTTCTAGTAGTGCATGGTATTTTCAGTATTTGTCACCAACACCACATGTATAGGAATATTTCAGGGAGGTTAAAACTTCCTCCTGAGTAGATAGTGACAGTCTGAAAAACTTTCCCAGAGATGTACACGTGTAGAATGAGGGATATCATTGCTGATGTCAGATGTATCTTGTCTCAAAGCAAAGAATACCAGAAAGATGTTTATTTGTGTTTTATTGACTATGCAAAAGCATTCAATTGTGTGGATCATAACAAATTATGGATAACATTGAGAAGAATAGAAATTCCAGAACACTTAATTTTGCTCATGAGGAAACTGTACATAGACCAAGAGACTGTTGTTTGAACAGAACAAGGGGATACCGCATAGCTTAAAATCAGGAAGGGAGTGTGTCAGGGTTGTATCCTTTCACCATACTTATTCAATCTGTATGCTCAGCAAACTATCCAAAAACAAATAATCCAAACAGACTGTATGAATATGAGCATGGCATCAGGTTTGGAGGAAGATTCATTAACAACCTGTGATATGCAGATGACACAACTTTGCTTGCTGGAAGTGAGGATGACTTGAAGCACTTACTGATGAAGATTAAAGAGTACAGACTGTGGTGTGGATTACATCTCAACATGTTGTTGTTGTTAGGTGCTGGTAAGTCACATCTGACTCATAGCAACCCCTCCTTGAGTTTCTGAGGTGGTATCACCATGGAAGATTGCCCAAACTTCCTTCCAAGGACTGGCTGATGGGATTGAACCACCAGACTTCTGGTTAGCAGTCAAGTGCCGAGCTCCTACATCTCGATATAAAGAAAGCAAAAGTCCTCACAACTGAACCAATAAGCAGCATCACGACAAATGGAGAAAATACTGAAGTTGTCAAAGATTTCATATTACTTGGATCCACAACATGCATGGAAGCAGCCATCAAGATATCAGATGACATATTGCACTGGGCAAATCTGCTGCAAAAGTCCTCTTTAAAGTGCTGAAGAGCAAAGATGTCTCCTTGAAGACTAAGGTGGACCTAATCCAAGCCATGATGTCTTTAATTGCCTCAAGTGCATGTGAGAGGTGGACAATGAATAAGGAAGACCCAAGAAGAGTTGATGTTTTTGAGTTGTGCTGGCAAAGAATACTTAAAATACCATGGACTGCCAGAAGAACTAACAAATCTATCCTGGAGGATATCCTGGAGCAGCTGTAATGCTCCTTGGAAGTGAGAATGACCAGACTTCGTCTCACATACTTTGGTTATGTTGTCAGAAGGGATCATTCCATGGAAAAGGATATTATACTTGGTAAAGTGGAGAGCCAACAAAAAAGGGGAAGGCCCTCGAAATGGATTGACACTGTGGCTACAATGATG
The DNA here is from genome assembly GCF_000298275.1 of Orycteropus afer afer. Taxonomy (NCBI): domain Eukaryota; kingdom Metazoa; phylum Chordata; class Mammalia; order Tubulidentata; family Orycteropodidae; genus Orycteropus; species Orycteropus afer. The sequence goes on from NW_006921862.1 coordinate 4,145,818, forward strand.
GGTTCAGGTATAGCAAGGATTATGAGGTTGGTGTAGGACCAGGCAGTGTTTCATTCTGTTGCACATAGGGCTGCTAGGAATCTGAGCCAACTCGATGACACCTAACAACAACAACGTCCCTCTTCTAACTAAGCAGCTACCCAGTTGGCTTTTTAATGTATTAGATTTTGCATGAAGTTTCAGTGAACTAACTCCTCTGCTGATTTTATGTAACTTCTTTATTACACAGATGAAGAGATTTCTTTACTAAAAGAAATTTCAAGTTGAGGAATCTGTCCCTGGTCATGTTAAATGATAACAATACCATTGATAGCATAACAATAGAAACGTATTGTTCATTGAGAGGTAGGGACTCTACCAATTGAGTATACTGTGATCATTGTATTTTGGTCTATGAACACAGTATTTACAGGTCAGTGGAAACCTACAGTGATTGAGGCTGAAAATGAAGTCACATGAGGATTAGTCGAAGCATAAAACCAAAAAAAACCCCAAAAACCAAAAAACCCAAACCTGTTGCTATTGAGTGGATTCTGACTCATAGTGACCCTGCAGAACACAGTAGAACTGCCTCAAAGGTTTTCCTAGGCTGTAATCTTTCTGGAAGCAAACTGCCACATCTTTCTCCTGTGGAGTGGCTAGTTGGTTTGAACTGCTGATCTTATGCTTAACTACTGCCCCACCAGGGCTCCTTCCCAGTTGAAGAAAAAGCTGATGCTTTTTGTGGTGAAGGAAAAACCAAGACATGGTCAGAATTGCTGTTTTTATAGACAAAGGGCAGGTATGTGGAGGGAAGATAACACTTTTGGTTATTTTTTGCCTTTCACTTCACCCAAATCAATACTTTTCTCTTACCTATCTAGCACTTTTCCCCTCAACATTTTTGGTATTCTCAAGGGCAAAACCAGGTCCTGGGATAGAAAGTGTAGGCAACTTCTCAGGCCACAGTAATCAGAAGGGATGTGGAAGGACTGGAACTGTTTTACAAGGTTAGTGTTGTCTTATGCTGTAGCCTTGAGCAGTTTGTCACCTCAGCCACCCCAACAAAGAATTTTGGCAGAAGTTCTGCATCAACTTGGAGGCTGTACCTAGTGACTTATGAGGTATTCATGCTCCAAAATTCTATGCAATGATGTATTGGGGAATCACATTTTCCTTAGTTCAAACTCACTCACTTTTCATTTTCAGGTATAAATTTCAACCCTAAAAGCTTTCAGGTAAAACTCACTCACTGCCATAGAGTCAAATCCAGCTCATAGTGACCCCTCCCTGGGTTTCCGAGGAGGTATCTCTACGGAAGTAGATTGCCCAACCTTCCTTCTGAGGAGTGGCTGGTGGATTTGAACCATCAGCCTTCTGGTTAGCTATCAAATGCCTAAGGCACTATGCCACCAGAGCTCCCATGGCTTCCAAAATTTCAACCCTAACAGCTTTTAGAGATAATGGCTTCCAAGATTCATTTCTTCCATATAATTTGAGCTGCCTGTTATATGATAAAAGAGTTGTAGGAATACTCAATACATTCAATAAACACAGGTGGATTTGTAGCACATGAAGAGGCTCTTATGAAACTACAGTTTAGTGACTTAACTGAAAATAAAACAATGCATTAATTTGTATAAAGTGACCTTTTCTCTTTTGTTCCACAGAAATTTCTCAATTGAAAATATTGGATAAAATTTTAAGGGACATTCCATTATAGCTGAATGAGCACTCTTTTCTATTTTGAATTTCCATTTGAAAATACGAGCAGATTGACTGCTTTCAACTTGAATACACATCTACTTGAGTACAAAATGTCTGTGTATCATTAAAGAAGAAAAAGTCCCATCTTTCACAGAGAGCAGTGAAACCAAAAAGTTAAATCTTTGTTTCAAGCACAAAGAGCCATAGTTTTCTTTCCTCTTTCCCTTCAATTTGCAAGTATTGTTTTAAGTAAGAGGGGAAGAAGATGATTTAAAAACGTAAATAAAATCATCTACCAGGTCCTTCATGTGACTAAATACCTTCGTGTGACTAAATGCCTAAAAAAATTCACTGAATTTCAAGTTTTACTTTTTTTCTGAGAGAAAAGACTTCTGCTATTAGTTACTTCTCTTTTTCAGAGCATCTTAAATTAGGAAATACCCTCATTTGAGATCTGCCCATTCCAACCACTCTTAGCTAATTTTAATTTTTGCTAGAGTTTAAGGCAAACAACTGGGGGAATTCCATATGATGCAAGATCATAGCCTTGTAGCATTTTAGAACTGAGTAAGCTATTTTGCAGAGAACTTAGGACACAGCAATCGAGTTCAGTAGTTTACTGAAGTTCATGTGTCAAGTTAATGGAAATCGAGATAAGAACTCAGATTTCCTGACTCCTTGTACTGTATTCTTTGCCTTGTGCCATTGATGGATGTGTAAAGAAACCTTCTCTTTTAAAGAACATTCTTTATGAATGAATGAATTTTATTTTATAAGTTATCACACTGTAAAATTTACTTCTTTGTTCTTGGGGTAAAATTACATGAATTTTAACTGTAGCTGCCACTGGGATTTAAAACAACTCCATCACCTCAAAAATGTCCTCATGTCACCCTTCTATATTCGTGTCCTCATCCTGAAGCCTACCCCTGGTAACCACTGACCTGCTGTCCATCACTATAGTGTTTCTAAGGATGTCATTTAAATGGAGTCATATAGTATGCAATTTTTTGAGACTGGCTTCTTTCACTCATCGCATTTTTGAGATTCATCCAAGCTGTTGCTCATATCAATATTTATTCCTTTTTGTTGCTGAGTGATTTTCCATTGTATGGATAGATGTCAGTTTGTTTGTCCATTCACCCATTAAAAGACAGTTGGCTTGTTTCCAGTTTTGAGGAATTTTGAATAAAATTACTATGATCATTTTTGTACAGGTTATTATGTGCATGTAACTGTTTTTTCCTCTCTCTAACGTAGATACACAGGAGTGAGATTGCAAGATCACAAGTGTCAATATGATAGAAGTTCTTCTATTCAAACAACTGCCTCTTGATCTATGTACAGGTTCCACATGAGCACAATTATACTTTCAATTAGACACGTACCAATCTGGTTATAATTAAAGTAGGTAAAAATAATGGTGTGGTTTGACTACTTCTCTATTTTCCTGGAGGCTAGGTTGCTATTATTGTCCTCTCTTTGATAATGATTCTGTGTTTTTTTAATTTACTATTTTAATAGGCTTAAATTTTTAATGTAGCTATGACTTGGGACTAATTAAGAGAAAGTTATAATAAAGGCATATATAGATAAAGTCAGATTGAATCCTGGAAAGGATGAGAGAAATGGGAGATGGAGGAATCCCATAGAACTTTGCAGAGGTCAGGAAAGAAGTAAGATTGGTGAGGGATGTCATGAGCTTAGTCATGCTGTGTCAAAACCCTGAAATAGAAGTCAGGAGGTCTAGATTTACCTTGGGGGGGGTAAATTCACTTTTCTGAGCCTTGGTCAACCTTTTTGTATTGTGACACGGTTGGACTAGGTGATTTCAACTGTTAACTGTGGTTTTATGACTAGAACAGCCTGGTCTAGGAAATGAAGCCACTTTGAAGTGACCGTCTGCCACCAGCAGCTATGACAAAGATGACGTCATATAGCACAGTTCCTGATACACTCTCATTCACTTTATCTGCTGAGAGGCTGCCCTATGATTTTTGAACCTGCACTGTAGCTCCCAGCAGAATGTAGCAATCTCAGGCTGTGGGGGGTGGTGATAAGGAAAGGTCCTTACGGATGTGAATGAGAAAATGTTGGAGGCTCCCACAAATAGGAAGAAAAAAATTATTTACTTAATCCAGCCTATGCTATTACATTACCATTCCTTACCAGTCAAGTAGATTCTGACTCCCAGTAACCCTATGTGTGTCAGAATAGAACAGACAGTTTTCATGGCTGTTAACCTTCCGGAAGCAGAGCACCAGGTCTTTCTTCTGAGGGGCCTCTTAGTGGGGTCAAACTTCTAACCTTGATCAGTTAGTAAACGGTTACTAGCCCAATTGTTAACTTTTGTGCCACCTAAGGACTCATAAACCAAAACAACCAAACTTACTGCCATCGAGTTGAGTCCTATTCATCGTGACCTCTATTGGGTTTTGGAGGCTGTAAATCTTTACAGAAGTAGATCACCCATCTTCCTTCTGCTGAGTGGCTGGTGGGTTTGAGCCGCTGACCTTCTGGTTAGCAGGCAAATTCCTTATCTGCTACGGCACCAGAACTCTCATGTTGTTGTCATTATGTGCCGTCGAGTCGGACCCGACTCATAGTGACCCCTCCTTGGGTTTCCGAGGCAGTATCACTACGGAAGTAGATTGCCCCATCTTCCTTCCGAGGAGTGGCTGGTGGATTTGAACCGCCAGACTTCTGGTTAGCAGTCAAGTGCCTTAGCCACTATACCACCAGAACTCTCATAGGTATTGATATTTGATGATTGCACAGAGAGGACACTTTCTTTAGAGAATACAAAGGAGACAGAGCTCCAAGGTAGCTAGGGAAAAAAGAATGAGGTCAGCCCCCAAATATGAACTATTTTTCAAGAAGATCTCTCAGTTGTGGACTAAGAAAAAAAAAAAAGTCATAGAAATATTTTGTAGGTGAAAGTTTGTAACCTGAATTTTAAACTTTAGTATACATTTAAAATATGTCATCTCATTGTCAGCACAAGTTTCCAGATTTTTTTTGTTTAGAAAATACAGTTGCTGAAAGAGTAGGATTATTTGTCAATGAAAAGGAGCATATGCCTAAATAGATCTAAAAGATAACAGGATGGATCTATAATAGTTTGCCTCTTTGTTGTCCTTTGGTGGATATTGTGGTGAACTATATCAGGAAGGCCAAGCACATTTTTAGTCAATATTTTATTCCTCTGGCCAGAACCTAGACCCCTCTGTTTTTTTCCATTTCCTATAGTAGCCTCGAAAGAAAATATTCCAATTTTAATTTTATTAACCTCACAAATAATGTGCTGGGAAGATACAAGGAAACACATGAACTATAACGTAGAGGAAATAGGTCACTGCCCAGAGGCTGAAATTGAGGACATTTGAGTTTCCTGTCTTGGAGACCTTTTTGGGGCAATTCTACATTGTCTTATAGGTCTCTGTGAGTTGGAATCAACTTGATGTCATGGTGTGCATGTGTGTTTTAGTTATCTAGTGCTGCCATAACACAAATACTACAAGTAGGTGGCTTTAAGAAATAAATTTAGTTTTTTCACAGTTTAGGAGGCTAGAAGTTCTAATTCAGAGTGTAGTTCTGGGGGTTGGAGTACTTCCTTGTCTATTTCAGTTTCTAGTAGCTTCCAGCAATCATTGCATGTACATCTCTCTCTGTAGTGTATCTTCTTCTCCTTGGCTATATCTCTGTGTCCATTTTGCTCTTTTTATAACTCTTGTTGTTGTTATTTGCCATCAAGTCGGACCTGACTCATAGCGACCACTCCTTGGGTTTCCAATGCAGTATCACTATGGAAGTAGATTGCCCAACCTTCCTTCCAAGGAGTGGCTGGTGGGTTTGAACCGCCAGCCTTCTGGTTAGCAGTCAAGTGCCTTAGGCACTATGCTACCAGAGCTCCTCTTTTTATAACTAAGAAATGGTAATTTTTAGAATCCACCCTACTGGGATGTAACTTAATTAACATAACAATGGGATCTTATCTATAAATAAGATACCATTTATTGGTAAAGGCATCAGGATTTCAACACATCCCTTTGTGACTTCATGTTCTTTTGGCTAGTTGTATTTTTTTCATTTGAGAATTTCTTCTTTCTGGTTTTGATATATGTATTTTTTTCCCATTGAGATATTTTCTTTTTGTTCTGCTCTGATCTGAAAATGATTTTTATACATCTATATACCTTTTTCTGCGATCTTTTCCTCATCTTGCTGTATGTAAACTTTATACACCTTATAACTTTTCTTCATAGAAACTTGATGTTTTTATGTAGAAAAACTTACCAATCCTTTCTCATTTGGCTGTTAGGTTTTGTGTCATGCTTAGGAAGGCATTCCCTATTTCCAGTATGTATATGTATATGTACATACACACACACACACACACACACACACACATATACATTTTTCCTACATTTTCTTATAGTACTTCAATAATTTTGTTTTATATGTTAAAATTTTCCACCCTTGTGGAAGTCAATTTTGTGTAGTATATAATAGGGACATGGACTCCTCTTTTTTCAAATGGGGTTAGAATTGACAGAGAATCAGTTTGCTGTTACTGAATCTGATGGTGACTGCAAAGAGATTGCACAGGTCATAAAAGAAGGACAAGAGAGGAATTTGAGGAGTTTCCAATGAAGGAGAGGGGACACATTCATATAAACACATGAGGTTATGTTCACTGAGTCTGTATATAACTCCCAAACTTAATCTGTTCATTCATTTATGTCTTTAACTATTCATTACTCATATATTTGTTAACACAACTTTGCTTGCTGAAAGTGAGGATGACTTGAAGCACTTACTGATGAAGATTAAAGAATACAGTCTGCAGTATGGATTACATCTCAACATAAAGAAAATGAAAGTCCTCACAACTGGGACAATAAGCAGCATCACAATAAGTGGAGAAAAGATTGAAGTTGTCAAAGATTTCATATTACTTGGTTCCACAATCAACAATGGAAGCAGTAGTCAAGACATGAGATGACGTATTGCCCTGGGCAAATCTTCTGCAAAAGACTTCTTTAAAGTGCTGAAGAACTAAGATGTCTCTTTAAAGAATAAGGTGCAGCATAGTGCCTAAGGCACTTGACTGCTAACCAGAAGGCTGGCAGTTCAAATCCACCAACCACTCCTCGGAAGGAATATGGAGCAATCTACTTCCATAGTGATACTGCCTCAGAAACCCAAGGAAGGGTCGCTATGAGTCGGGTCTGACTCAACGGCACATAACAACAACAACAACAACTCAAGCCATGGTATTTTCAGTCGCTTCATAGACATGTGAGAGCTGAACGATGAATAAGGAAGACTGAGGAAGAGTTGATGCTTTTGAGTTGTGGTGTTGGTGAAGGATACTGAAACTACTATGGACTGCCAAAAGAGCTAACAAATCTGTCCTGGAAGAAGTGCAGCCAGAATGCTCCTTGGAAGTGAGAATGGCTAGACTTCATCTCATCTACTTTGATCATGTTGTCAGAAGGGACCATTCCTTGGAGAAGGATATCATGCTTGGTCAAGTGAAGGGTCAATGAAAAAGGAGAAGACCCTCAATGAGATGGATTGACACAGTGGCTGCAATGATGGGCTCAGGGATAGTAAGTATTGTGAAGATGGCACAGGACCAGGCTGTGTTTCGTTTTGTGGTACACAGGGTTGCTATGAGTTACAGCTGACTTGACAGCACCTAACAACAAACCATTTTGCGCTTTGCTAAGCCTGAGAATAAGAAATTGAATAGAGTATGTTTTCTGCCTTCACGTTTTTTTGTACCCAGTGAGAGATATAAAAAGCAAATAGAAATTGTATTATAGTGTAATAAGTGATTGCTTAGAGATTTGCACAGGCGGCAAACAAAGCAGAAATTAAGTGAGCTTGAAGAGTGTCACAAATGACTTCTTTAGAGAAGGTTGTTTGAAATGAGTTTTGAAGAATGACTGGAGGTAACTGCACAGAACAGGAGGCACAGAATTCCAGGCAGAAGGAATTTCATGTGGGAAGGCAAGGTGGCAAGAAGTACTTTGACACATTCTAGTCACTATAGGCTATTTCACAGTATGGATTATATGTGAAGTGTGGTGGGACCCAAGTATAGAGAGGCATCTCTATACTGAGGGTCAATTGAAGGAGTCAGAACCCAGTCCTGCAAACTGGATAGCTTTGCAATCAGAAGGATTTGAGGTTAAATCATGAATTTTACACTTTCTAGTTTAAGACACTGGATAAGTAATAGCTTCTCCCAGTCTTTATTGTGTTGTGTGTAAAACAGGAATGATAATATCTGACTTGTAAGATAGATGTCACAATCAGAGATAAAGTATACCTCTGGCCCATAGTAGGACCTCATCATAGGGTAGTTATTAATCCTGAGCTTGACTACATGTTCCTTTGCTAAAACTAATAAAAGTGGTTACTAGCTATCTGTCAGGTTGTCATAATGTAATGGCTTGTGCTTTGCTGCAATGCTGGAAACTATGCCAACAGTATTTCAAACACCAGCAGAGTCACTCATGATGGACAGGTTTAAGTGGAGGTTTTAGACTAAGACAGACTAGAAAGAAGGCTTGGGAATCTGCCTGTAAAAATAAACCAGTAAAAACCCCATGGAACATCAAATATTGTTTGAGACTTTGACTTTCTTACTTTCGATGTGTCATCAGGAGGGACTGCTCACTAGAGAAGGACATGATGTTTGGTAAAGTTGAGGACCAGAAAAGACAAAGGAAACCCTCAGTGAGATGTATTGACACAATGGCCTCAACAATTGACTCAAATATACCAAAGATCATGAAGTTGGTGCAGACCGTGGTAAGGTTTCATTCTGTTATACATGTCATCCCCATGAGTTGGAGGCATCTCGATGGCAACTAACAACAACCACAATAAAAGTAGTCTCTCCAGTTAGCAGAAACAGTTCAGGTTAATGATAGAATTTTTCCAATGTTAACTTTTTCTTCATCAATTCCAGTTAATTTTTTTTTTTTTAACATCTCATTTATTTGTCAACAAAATGTATGGTAAGAGTTCAGGATGGATGAGGAGGGACTTTCACATTTAAAACATTTTTTATTTTTATAAAAATATATTGTTGTTGTTAGATGCCATCAAGTCAGACCCAACTCATAGAGACCCCTTCTTGAGTTTTCAAGGCAGTATCACTACGGAAGTAGATTGCCCAACCTTCCTTCTGAGGAGTGGCTGGTGGGTTTGAACTGTAAGCCTCCTGGTTAGCAGTCAAGTGCCTTAGGCACTGTGCTACCAGAGCTCCCAAAAATATATATAACACAATATTTGCCAATTTAATATTTTTTGGGTGAAAAATTTAGTGATATCAATTATGTTAATTATATTCTACAGCCATCACATTTTGTGAGTCTTTTCAGTTTAGACGCTCACTCTGGCCCAATTTGTAGCAAACCATTTTTGGTTGATGGCACTATGCAAAGCTTTTCCTCTTGCAATCTGCACTCTAAGGCTGACATATGACTTCCTTCTCACTTACTAACTAGTGGCTGAGAAGGAAAACAGAATTGTGTGGTACCAGCAGCACTAGTTTCTGTATCAAAGTGTCCATTAACCTTAAACCTCTGATAACCCATGGGTGGTGCCCAGATAGCACAGTTGAGTCACTCAGAATTACACTGATAAAGGTCACAGCATCTACTTGGTAGCTCATCTTCTAGGCTTGCTGCTGCCCAAGCACTGAAGAATTTCCTCATTATTCCTTTATGTTTATAATCTGCCCATAGAAGATCAAGGAAAGAGGAGCTATTTTTGGGAAATTTTCTGGGGATTCTGGGCTCACTTTTTGTGATGAGCCCTCTCTTAGCATCTTAGTATAATAGTTATATTGTCTAGTCTCTTCTGTTTCACAGGATCAAGCCAGTAAAACCAAGCTGTGAGTGGAAGCTTCATATCTAAAAGACTGCTATGCTTACTAAACACCTACATAATGCTAGACTCATTGACATGTATGATCTCATAAGAGGCTCATGTTAGTGGCTTGTTGTTAGTCACTAGTGTCATTACCCAGTATTATGGGTTGATTTGTGTGTCCCCCAAAATATGTTCAAGTCCTAACTTCTGTGATTTGTGAAGGTGACATTATTTGGGAAATAGAGTCTGCAGATGTAATTAGTTACATTAACATAAGGTCGTACTGGACTAGAATGGGCCCTAATCCACATTGATTAGTGTCCTTCTAAAATGAGGAGAAGATACATCGAGAGACACAGAGGGAATAGTCATGTGAAGACAGAGGGAGAGATTGAAGTTATATTGCCACAAGCCAAGGAACACTGGGTCTACCAGAAACTGGAAGAGTCCAGGAAAGATCCTCCTCTAGATCCTTGGTCCAGAGAAAGCATGGCTCTGACGATACCCTGAATTTGGACTTCTTGCCTCCAGAACTGTGAGAAATAAATTTCTGTTGTTTTAAGCCACCCAGTGTGTAGTAGCACTTCATTATGGTAGTCCTAGGAAAGTAACAAATCCAGGTAGTAAGTGTCATAGTCAGAGTTCATATGTAGGTCCTTCAAGTCCAATTTTAGTTATCTTTCTACTTCAACACAGGCTGGTTTTTCAACAGGTTGAACTTGTTGTTGCTGACTTTGGGTGGTACCACAGTTACTGGAGGAAATGGTTGTGATTCTTGGCATACAGACACTGTGGGATGCACACAGCCATTGCTCTGGGTCTCCATCCTTTCCACTTGATGTGATTGTGTCACCTTGCATATGTTGCAGCCCTTATTTTTTGACAACTCTTTAATTTTCTAATGGCCACCTTATTGATACATATTAATTTTACTGAGTTTTTATCAAGTCTATCAGAAGTTCATTTTGGCTCTGTAGAAATGAGTCTGGATACTGAAGCTTTACAGGTATCTGCCAGGAATCTGTTGTCTGATTTTGGAGATACTTCTAATCCTTTGGAATCAGTTTTGCCACATATATGAATGGAGTGGCCTGTTGTTGGTAGGTGGCATTGGGATTGCTCCGATTCATAGGGACCCTAAGTACAATAGAAAAAAAACTGCCTGGTCCTTCACTGTCCTCACAATCTCTGCTATCTTTGAGCCCATCATTGCCGTTTCTGTGTCAATCCATCTCTTTTAGGGTCTTCCCATTTTTCACTGGTCTTCTACTTTACCAAGCATGATATCCTTCTCCAGGGACTGGTCCCTTATCACGTGACCAAAGTGATGAGATTAACCCTGGCCATTTTTGCTTTTTAGGAGCATTCTGGCTTCACCTTGTCCAGGAAATATTTGTTCTTTCTTGTGGCAGTCCACGGTATTTTCGGTACTCTTCACCAACACCACAATTCAAAGGTATCAGGTCTTCTTCATTCTTCTTTATTCATTGTCCTGCTTGCACATGCATATGAGGCAATTGAAAATACCATGGCTTAGGTCACATGCACTTTAGTCTTCAAATTACATCTTTGCTCTTTAACACTTTAAGGAAGTCATTTGCAGCAGATATGCTTGTCTTTTTGGGCAGCAGATTTGCCCAGTGCAATATGAAGTTTGATTTTCTCACTGCTGCTTTCATAGGTGTTGATTGTGGATCCAAGCAAAATGAAATCCATAACTTTAATCTTTTCTCCATTGATTGTGATGCTGCTTATTGGTCCATTTGAAAGGACTTTTGTTTTCTTCATATTGAGGTGTAATCCATACTGAAGACTGTAGTCTTTAATCATCACCAAAGACTTGATGCTTTAAGTCATCTTCATCTTCAGCAAGCAAGTGTATCATCTGCATATCCCAGGTTGTTAATGAGTCTTTCTCCAATCCTGATGCTTCATTTTTCTTCATATAGTCTAGCTTCTTGGATTATTTGCTCAGCCTACAGATTGAATAAGTATGGTGAAAAGATACAAGCCTGACTGATACACATCTGTATGGTTTTAAACCATGTAGTATCCCCTTGTTCTGTTTGAATGACAATGTCTTGGTTTATGAGCACAGTTAAGTGTTCTGGAATTCTCATTCTTCACAATGTTATCCATAATTTGTTATGACCCACACAGTCAAATGCCTTTGCATAGTCAATAGTCAATAAGACACAGGTATACAACTTTGTGATATTCATTACTTTCAGCCACGATCTATCTGACATCAGCAATGATATCCCTTGTTCTACATTCTCTTCTGAATCCAGCTTGAATTTCTGGAAGTTCCCTGTCAAAATACTGCTTCATCTGTTTATCTTCAGCAAAATTTTACTTGCATGTGATGTTAATGATACTGTTTGACAATTTCCACATTCTGTTGTATAACATCAATATCTATCTATTCCAGTGAGTTGGCCAGGTCTTTCAAATTTCTTGGTAAAAAGGAGTAAATGCCTCAAGGGCTGCATCCATTTGTTGAAATATTTCATTGGGTATTCTGTAAATTCCTGGAGCCTTGTTTTTCCCCAATTCCTTCAGTGCAACTTAGACTTCTTCTTTCAATACCATTGGTTCTTGATCAATATGCTACCTCTTGAAATAGTTGAACATTTACCAATTCTTTTTGATATGTTGACTCCATATTCCTTTCGTCTTCTTTCAATACTTCCTGCATCATTCAATATTTTACACATAGAATTTTTTAGTATTGCAACTCAAGGCTTGATTTCTTTCTTTCTTTCTTTCAGCTTGAAGAATGCCAAGCATGTTTTTCCTGTTTGGTTTTCTAACTCCAGGTCTTTGCACATTTTGCTGTAACACTTTCTTTTGTCTTCTCAAGCCACCCTTTGAAATCTGTTCAGCTCTTTTATTTTATTGCTTCTTTTGTTCACTTTACTACTTTCTGTTCAAGAGCAAGCTTCAAAGTCTCTTCTGATGTTTATTTTGGTCTTTTCTTCCTTTCCTGTCTTTTTAATGACTTTTTGCTTTCTTTGTGTATAATGTTCTTGATGTCATCCCACATCTCATCTGGTCTTTGGTCACTGGTGTTGAATGCATCAAATCTATTCTTCAGATGATGTCTAAATTCAGATGGGATATAATCAAGGCCATATTTTGGCTCTTGTGGACTTGTTTTAATTTTCTTGAGCTTCAACTTGAACTTGCATATGAATAATTGATGGTCTGTTTTGACTCAAGATATTGAGCTTCTCAGTTGTTTCTATCTACCCACATAATCTATTTGATTCATGTGTATTCTATCTGGTGAGGTCTACATGTATAGCAGATATTTATGTTGTTGCAAAAGTATTTGCAATGAATAAGTCATTGGTCTTGCAAAATTCTGTCATGAGATCTCTGGCATCATTTCTATCACCAAGGCCATATTTTCCCACTACTGACAATTCTTCCTTGTTTCCAACTTTTGTATTCCCGTCACCATTAATGATCAATACATCTTCATTGTATATTTGATCAGTTTCAGACTGCAGAAATTGGTAAAAAATCTTCAATTTTTTCATCTTTGGCTTCAGTGGTTGGTGTGTAAATTTGAAATATATATTCAAATAAATTTGAATATATATTCAAATAAATTTGAAATATTAACTGATCTTCCTGGTAGGCATATGGATATTATCCTATCACTGGCAACATTGAACTTCAGGATAGATCTTGAAATGTTCTTTTTGATGATGCATACAATAACATTCCTCTTCGATTTGTCATTCCTGACATAATAGATTATATGATTGTCTGATTGAAAATGGTGAATACCAGTCCATTTCAGCTTGGAAGCTCCAGTAGCATAGTGACTAAGGCACTTGGCTGCCAACCAGAAGGCTGGCAGTTCAAACCCACCAGTCACTCCTCAGAAGGAAGATGGGGCAATCTACTTCTGTAGTGATACTGCCTAGGAAACCCAAGGAGGGGTCGCTAGGGGTCGGGTCCGACTCG